>NW_004524792.1:2002163-2027081 GCF_000260255.1 Octodon degus
AATAAATAAAAATAAATTCCTATTAGCATCAATGTAGGATGTTTTCCTATGAAAATACTTTTTCCTGCAGTGATTTTTGTTGTTTTAAGTTATATAATGTCTGGCTTCAGGCTTTGGTAAGAGTAAAACACAGTTGACAGTGATGATAAAGTCAAAGCAGAGAATATCCTCCCTGGTTGATTCAGCACTTCATTGTGCTGGCATTTTCCTCCACCAGTTCCACCCTGGCACTATAAGTGTCTTTGAAAAAGCCACCTCAGTGTCAAGGCTAGACCTTCAGAAAGAATTTTTTTTACCACTGTGGGACTCTGTTCTTCCTGAATGAGGTGAAATCCCCAGTTCTCGGCCACCTTGGACGTGGTACGCATCACACTTTTTTTCAGTTCATTCTCCTTTGGCACCAGTTAAGTTCAGTTCAACAAAGACTTACTGAGCTTGCCAAGTGCTCAGGAAGGCATTACACTGATGAGGAAAACATCCCTCCAGATGTGAGACAAAATGCACATAAAGTTCACTATTTTAATGATTTTAGGTGTTTAAGTCAATGCACTAAGTACCTGCACAGCGCAGCTGCACAACCATCACCACCACCTCAAACTCTCAAACAGAAACTCGGTACCCATTATACAATAACTCTTCCATACCTTCCTCCTCCAGGCCTCAGTATCCAATGATCTTCCTCCTGTCTTTATGAATTTGCCTACTCTGGTCTGCCACACAAAAGGAATGATACAACATGTGTCCACCACTGGGCAGATTTTTTTTTTCACTTAGCATGCTATTTTCAAGGTTTATCCATGTTGTAGTGTATGACAGAGTTTGATTTTTTTGTAAGACTGAAAAATACACCACATTTTGTTCATCCACTAAGTGCCACCCATTTTTAAATGTACTGTCTAGCCAAAAAAGTGTACTAATTTTTACCAATCAGCCTTCAGATCTCAGTAACATTTGTCTTTCAAGAACCATCCATTCCAATATACGTGTCTTCACAGGGAAAACATGTTCTCTCAAACTCTTCATCCCATCATCGTGCTGGCACAAAGTCATAGGAAGCATCTAGTTTGAAGCTATTTAGTTATGATTGAAAGGCTTTCTCTAGGGTCTCCTGAAGAGACGCTTTCTAAAATATATCTCACTTAGTTGTACTCCCTGACTGCATCTCCCACTGTTAAAAGACTAGTGACATCTGCAGACACAATTATTTTCTGAACTCCTTTCCTCAGTCCAGAGCAAAGAATTTCTAACAGAGTCTCTTGGTATCTAACATGTTCGTATTATCCCTCAGTTATTGCAGACTAATCAGACCTGCAATCTCCCAAATGAGTGGACAGCAAAGGCTTTAGTAAAAGAGCTGAGTGGTATAATTTTAGGGCTCCAGAAGGATCGAAACCCTCTAACAGAATTCAAGATTCTCTGGGGGCTAAGACAAAGATCTTCTCTGGGTGGCCCATATTTATTTAGTTATCAAAGAAAAGGGAGGGGAATATTGAAAAATGACAGGAACCAGTCAAGGACTTCAACAAGTAAGACGCTATGCGTCTGGGGACATAGCTCACAGCATAAGCACCTGCCTGGCAAGCACAAGATCCTGACTTCGATCCCTGGTAACAAAAAAAAAAAAAAAAAAAGACATTGTATTGATTTAGGACAACTATATTATCTCCAGGATGGTCTCCACCTACCAATGAGATGCTTAAAACTAGTCTTTATCTATTTTGATTATTTATTTATTCATTCATTCATGCATTCATTCATTCATTAATTCATTCATTCATTCATTTGGTACATGGTCTTGGCATAGCACTCGGTATCAGGGGTTGAACACTGCTCTGTGTGCTTGCCAGGCAAGCACTTAGATAGCCGAGCTATCTCCCCAGCCCCTACAGTCTTTATCTAGATAACTGATATTGGAACCAGGTGTCCTTCACTGTGTCCTTGTCTTGTCCTTTGAGGCTTCATGGTTTTACCTGCCATTACAGGCCTCAACCGAACCAGTGACTCATAGAGAGGCACTTACTCTGAGTATGCTGCCCACCTCCAGACAACGGGCCTCAGCCTTGGACAGTCATAAGTAAAAGTAGAAAGCCAGCTGGTTAATTTCAGTCCTTCTCAGGGCTGCTACACAGTGGTCTCCATCAGGTTCGCATGGCAATTATTTCCACAATATGGTGTGGATATCCAAATCCTCAGATGTCAAGTCTCTAATATAAGTTGGCATAGTATTATCATATAGTCTATACACACCCTTATGTACACTTTAACTCTAGTTTATTATCTAATATGATGTAAATACCATATAAATAGCAGTTATGTTATTTAGGGAATAATGACAAGTGGTAATGCCTGCACATGTTCAGTATAATCACTATTTTTTTTTTCAAAACAACCTGAGGAAGTAAAAGACTTTTACAACAAAAAATACAGCCCTTTGAAAAAAGAGATGGAAGAGAGCAATGGAAATTGGAAAGATACATTCCCTTCCTGGACAGATAGAACCAGTAATAATGGCAATACTTTCAAAACTGACATACAGATTTAACACAAATATGAATAGCATTCCTTACAGAACTAGAGAAAAACAATCCTAAAATTCTTAGAAAACCAGAAGAGATCCAGAAGAGTAAAATCAATCCAAAGCAGGAAGCATCACAATCCCAATTTGAAGTCATATTACAAAGACACAATGATACAAACAACATGGTACAAACAGCATAGAAACAGACATATAAATCAACAGGACAGAATAAGGAATGCCAAATGCAGAAACACCCCCAGACACGTTCAGCTACTTGATCTTTAACAAAGGGCCAGAAGCACAGATTGGAGAAGACAGCCTTTTTAATAAACAGTGCTGTGAAAACTGGCTACCCACATGCAGAAGATTCAATCTACACCCCTATCTTTCACTGCATGCTAAACTGAAATTAACATTATCAGAGATCTAAGAGTTAACACAGCAGCCCTTACTTTGCCAGAAGATAGAATAGGTAAAATCCTTGAAACCATATGCATAAGCAAGGACTTCCTATTAGCAAGAAATCAAATAATAACAAATGCCGGTGAGGCTGTGGGTTAAAAGGAACCCTTTTGTTGGCAGGGATATAAACTAGTTTCTGCAGTCACCACAGAAATTAGTATGGAGATTCCTCAAAAAGCTAAAACTAGAAATTTGATCCAACTATTCCCCTTCTAAGTATCTTTCTTCAAAAGTTAAAGACATTGTACACCCATGTTTATAGCAATAAGATTCATAACAGGAAAATCTAGGAACTGGGCTTTATTTCCATTAATAAAGAATGGTTAAAGAAAATGTGATACTTATACACAGTGGAGTGCTATTCTGCCATAAGGAAGGATAAATGAATCATTTGTAGGAAAACAGATGCAACCTGAAACCATGGTGTTAAATAAAATAGACACACAAGCTTAAATGTTGCATAGCTTCTCTTATGCGACAAAACAAAAATATAAAAAGAGAAAAATAAAATATAGATCATAGAAAAATGGGAGGGAGGCAATAAGAAGGAAGGAAGTGGGTAAGAAGGGGAGAGAGGGGGATAGAGAGAAGAGTTAGGCTGTGCTATGCCCGTGTCAACTCACAATGGGGGATGCAATCATTATGTACTGCACATACATATTAATAACACAAGAGAATAAGTAGTTGGGCAAAAACATTTTATTTTTTCTTAATACAGCTTTTTCAATCTGTGCTTGGCTGAAATTGTGGAGACTCTAAGGATATAGAAGCCTGAGTGTTTAAGCACAAACACTGCTAGACTGGGAGTCCAGAGGTATGAATTTTAGCCCCTACTTTGCCGTGGCATAACTGCACCAAGCCACAAAGTTCTGTGACTGCAAGGATCTGTGGCTGTTGTCTAACACACTGGCCAGGGGGGTCCTCTCCAGTTCTGACGTTGCTTGATGCAAAGTAGCAGAGAGTAGACAAAGCGATGTCCCAATGAGAAGTTTCAGTCACATACGGATAACATCACAAAGGGTTCCTAAAACTTCTTGTGATCTATGAAAACAGGACATTTACAGTGTCTCAAGCAAGTCCCTTCTGTCACTTCTATCTTAACCACTTGGAAAACTACCCCAGATTTTTATTTCAGTGGCAAGGGAGATATCATTTCTAAATTACTTAGCTATGATCCTTGGAAAACAGGAAATGAACAGAAATAACTCTTGTCAAGTGAACTTGCTACGAAAAGAACTTGCTACTAAAAGTGAACTTTCCAAAAGAGAAAAAATAAAAGTACAAGTATAATTTGAGGAAAAATCTATGTTGGCTCTCTCACCAGAAAACAATTACTTTGCAGTCAGCTTTGGTATGAACATGTCACCACTGCAGGCTCTTCTGAGGTCTTAAAAACTCTAAATGTATGGAAAAAAAGTTTAAACCATTAGGTGGCTTTCTAGCATATTCAATGTTTCTTAGCTATTTGCAGAAAGGACTGGTGAAATCTAAAAGAAGGAATAAAAACCCAGATGGCTAATACAGGAAGGCAGACGCCTAAGATCCAAAACCACCTACTATTTTTCTTCACTGCCTTCCTACTACACATTGCTCAATGTGGAAGGATTCTTACAGATTCTGCCTTAAGGATGGAGGGAGCCATGCCTAGTAATCCTGAGAGTTTTTTTGGCCTCTGCACTGGGGGATGGGCAGAGGAGAGGGACTGCTGGTCAAATGGGAAGCTTACATGAACAGAAACCCTTCATTGACTTGGAGGGATTGACTTCATTTCCTTTAAAATAATAAGCTACCATATTAAGAATTCACATTTGAATGATAAAGTAACCTCCAAGAAACTGGTAAGTGAAATGATTGTAAGAATGAAGCTACCAATGGGAAAAATCCTAAGAGATGATTTGAATGGCAAAATTTGATAGAGTATTCAATGTTTCAAGTGCTCTGCATTATTTATTTAGACAATTTTTAAAACTTAATAAAACATTAGTTGATATACTACAAATAGGCAAATTCATATCCAACTTAATTTTCAACTCAACGTTACTGAAAATGAATAAAAATAATTAAGACTATTTTTTCCATAATTTTATTGAGAAACAAACAGCAATGAGAGAGTTTCAAATCAAATTGGTATGACAGTTTCATTAAGTAACACATTGCATACTGTCTTCCTAATGGTTATTTGTTGTACAAGATGCTCACATTATATCCTATTTACAAACACTATTACAACAAATCCCTCTAATTAACAGAATATAACTGTATATCTATCCTAACTATTTTGAATACACAGATACAAAATGGTCATTCATCTGTATGCTCTTTTTTTTGTTTAGTTCCATCATTTAAATATTATAGGTGTACAAACTCAGCAAAATATTCCAAAATAGTCCAGTAGTCCATAATAGTATTAGGTCTTCAGCTTGACTGGCAATGTTAAGAAGTTGTTGATCTGAGTTCCCTATAGTTCAACATAACAACATGGCTTTACTTCTTATACTTTCTTTTTATACTTTTCTGCTGGATGGTTAAGACCAAGATAAAGCAAGACCTATGTAACAAGAATGTAGCTTTTGGATCTGATAAGGTCAGTGAAATCCCCTCAGGATTTATCCTGAAACCCTGTACTTCAGATTGTAGATCCTTTGTCAGTGTCAGCCATGTAGATGAGTCACGGCCATTGCTTGGCCAATGTGCTCTCTGTGACAGCCTGAGGGAATGTTTTCTCTCCATGTGACTCTCCTTAGGCACACTATACATCATCGATCACTCTCCTCTTTGACCCCATAATCTCCTTGATCAGAAAATTTGGGACACAACTGAGTTACATGATGTTACAGTACAAGTTCTCATATGTCCTGAGTCTTAATTGACCTTGGAAGGCTAGGGCCAAAATGTTGGCTTTTGTTGTGGTCCTCCTTTTTCTCTAATTTGGTCTGCAAAGTTAGGTTGTTAACCATCCAGAAGAGACGCTTATTGCTATTTCCATATAACCTAGGCTATTCAGCTTAACCTCACTATCTGTCTGAATATCAAACATCTTAGGCATAACATGGAACAGGTATTTTTTGTCTAGTATTCATATGTTAAACTTTAAGTCCCTATGAAATATGATGAAAAAATTTAAAACTTAAAATATATTTTAAAAATAGGAATAAAGAACTATATATGTTTACACATAAGTCTAGAAAACTAATGATATACAACTTTGTTACAGGACAGTCCCACAACACTTCTTTTCCTGTATCCTGCCTTCATTCACCACCCCCTTCCTTTTTAAACAATCATCTACCTGACAGACAGCATGGCAGCAACAATTGTGTCATGACAAGCAGCACATATTCAGAAGACCAGAATGACAGACACTACAAGCATGAACTTACTATTACAAATTGCCATCTTCAATGCAGTTGCTTAGTTCACAGGTGTCAGCATATATAGTTAGTCAGGGTGAAAATCCTACCAATTAACTGCTAGATTCGAAAATCTTCTGAAGATTCTCAGGATCACTGCCTTACCCATCTTGGACATATAACTGTATGGCTTGCCTCTGTTATGTTTCCTAGCTCTTCTCCTTGCTCTCTTTTCATTGTCTAGTCCTCAAGTTCTTGCTTTCCTTTCAATTGTATTATACCTTTCTATTTGTATTTCTTCTTTTGAGTTCTTATACTAGGGAAACTACGATATTTACACATGTGTGTCAGGATTATTTCACTTATGAGTATATCTTCAAGTGGCATCCACTTCAATATAAAGGCTTTGAGTTTATCATTCTTTATAGCTGAGTAATACTCCATTGTATAAAAATACCATATCTTTTTCATCCAATCCTCAGGTGACGGGCATCTTGGTACTTTCCAAGATTTGGCTATCACAAATTGTGCTGCTATAAACAAGGCACACATATATCCCTATGATATGATGTTTTCGGATCCTCTGGGAAAATTTCCAGTAGGGGAATAGCTGGTTTATATGGGATTTCCACTCCTAGTTTTCTAAAGAGTCTCTACACTGATTTCCATAACGGTTGCACCAGTCTACATTCCCACCAGCAGTGGAGAAGGGTTCCTTTTTTTCACAGCCTCTCCAACATTTGTTGTTGGTTGATTTCTTTATGATAGACATTCTTTCTGAGTTGACATGATATCTCAATGTTAATTTGAATTTCACGGATGGCTAGTGATTTGGAGCATTTTTTCATATATTTATTCACTTCTTTAAAAGACTATTAAAAATATCTAACAGACTAAACACAAACGATTCCCCGTCACCTGTCACACTCTCCACCCTCCTCATCAGCTTCCTTCACCCATAGCATATTCTATTCATCCCCAAAACACATCACTTTCCACCCTCCAGAACTGTATGCAATACTGATGGTGAGTTTGAAAGCGTGTGAACGTGGGTAAATATGACTCCACTTGCAGCTTTGAGATCTCACATGAGTCACTAGCCCTGAGTTTCATCAGCTTGACAATGGAAGTAATGACAGTCCTCACATTATAGTTTGTCAAGCTTTAATAGCATATTACAAAGTAGTTAAAGTGCCTACCTCATAGTAAACCTTCAGTAAATGTTAGATACTGGATTATGGAATCTCACAATGATTAAAAAAGAGCACTGCGGCCAGATGAGCAAGCACATGTGTAACTGACACCCAAACCGGGTTCTTTTCTTTTTTTCCCAATAATTTCACTGAGAAACAAATAGCAATGAGACAGTTCAAATCTAATTAGTAGGATAGTTTCAATAATTAATACATTTCATATTGTTGTCTTAGTGGTTATTCATTGTACAAGATGCAGACATGATATCCTGTCCACAAACACAATTCAAACAAATCTCTCTATGCACTGAATTAAGAGAATGCAGCTGTATATCTAGCCTAATTATTTTGAATATACAGATACAAAATGGTTGTTCGTTTGTATCCCCTTTTTTGTTTAGTTTTGTCAGAGAGGGGTATTCCATTGTCATTTAAATATTATAGGTGTATGAATTCAGCAAAATATTCCAATACAGTCCAGTAGTCCATAGCAGTAGTGGGTTTTCTGGAAGACTGGCAATGTCAGAAGTTGTTGACTTGAGCCTTTTACAGCTCAGCATATTAATATGGCTTTACTTTTTATACTTCGTTTTTATACTTTTTGCTGGACAGTTTAGATCAAGATAAAGCAGGACCTATATAACAAGAAATGTAGCTTTTGTATCTGATAGGGTCACCAAACCAGGTTCTTAATCTCAACCAGTTTCTCGGAACGTGGCCAATGTTCTCCCCAGCACTAGAAATCACTTCTGGTCTTTATTTTAAAATATCCATTAGTGGGAAAACCTCAACAGACAGGGACTCATTCTTAGAGTATAAAAAAATCTGCATTTTAACAAGTTTAGGAGCAGATTACATTTACAATGGAAATAAGCAATCCAGAAGTTGTCGAGTTTTGGGATATATGCCACCTTGTAGCTTGTTACAAATGAATTCTTGGGTCCACATGACCTAGAAATTCTAGGTCAAGTCAGCTGTCTGTGCTAGAAGCAGGCAGCAGAGTCCACAAAAACTTCTGCAGTAATCTTCACTTTCGCGCCTGCACACAACCAGAGGTCAAGGCTCCAGAACCAGAAAGCAGGGTCATCGCTCACTCCGCCATCTCTAGCTCTTGCCCATAGTGTTCAGTCAGTCAGGCAGCATCTTCTCTCTTCTGTCCTCTTCACCCCTACCACAGCTTCTGCACTCCAAGCCTTCTCTCTGCCTTTCCCTTGGCCCACATAGAGGCCTCCTCCCAAATTGTTTGGCCCCAATCGTTACTTCCAACCCATGCACCTGAATCGCAAATACTTCCAAACAGTACCTGAAAGACAACCTTGACAATGTCACTTTTCTTCTGGGCTTGCCACTGCTTCAGTGGCTTGCCACTGCTTTTCAGACTAAAGATCCCTAACACAGCTATGACTCCTTTCATTCCCTGCCTCTGCCTGCCACGTCAAGTTCACTAATAGCCACCTACTGCTTTCAATTTTTTTGCCTAAACAACCCAAGCCACTCAGAAGTTTCCTCATTATATTATTCTATTTTCCACCTGTAAGCTAGCTCTGGCTGCCCTTTCTCTCCTACACTCTCCATTTGTCCTTACTCTAGTGTTTCAGATAACTCCTATTAGTTCTAAATTTAACTTCCCTGTTTTCTGGGGGGTAAGATCCCAAACCCTTCTAAGGCTTCTCCCCCTTAATTCAACTCAGTGGCTTCCAATGTGCTGCATCTGCCTGAGGCCGCCTCTGTTCTTGCATCTGCTTCACTCACTCACGGCCCCATTCATCTTTGCTGCTCTGGCACAATGTAGAGTGCTGCGACACAGAAAAGGCTGAAATCAACTTTCTTATCTACTTAATCCACCAATAATAAGCATCTACTTTATTGCTGGCTCAGATTGAGGGTGAGATCTGTGGTCAGGGCTTTTCTGTGTAGTCTTTCCAAGGAACTGGTCTTAATTCACTCCCACTCTTCTCAAGTTAACTAAACTAGATAACACAGACACTATAGGATAGACACTCGGCAAGACAGTGAAATACTGCATTAGACAGGTCTTACCTCTATCAGCTACAAGGTTTTTCTGTTGGATTCTGAAAACTTAAAAACACCTTAGACAAAATAGTTTGGCCAAATTCAAATATATATAATTTTATAAATCAAGGAGCATTCTTAGTGTTTCAAAATTTTTTTTAAGTATTTATTGTTTCTTTTTTCCTAACCTTATTAGGAATGAAGTGTTCTTCTGGTTCAAATTTCTTATCTCAATTATCAGCATCAACAGACTAAGAAAACAATCCAGAGAGATATCACCACACAATACTACTACATGGTACCTCAGCTTATGAACACTTTCATTTGTAAACAATTTGGTTTGCAAATAGAAGCATTTGGCAAATTTTTTGTTTGTTTGTTTGCAAACTCTGCATTGCATAGCAAACATGGCCATGATCGAATTTGCTGAACTAAACTTCATCAAACTTAAAAAAAAAATTTTTTCCGGTGCCAGGGATTGAACTCTGGCCCTTGTACTTGCCAGGCAAGCACTTATTCTACTGAGCTATCTCCCCAGCTCCAAAATCTGTTTTTTGAAGGGACATTGAAAGGAAAAGAAAAACCACACGCTAAGAAAATATTCATAAAATAGTTATCTGATAGATAACTTGTATCCAATATATATAAGGAAATCTCAAATTTTAATCCTATTAAACCCATCTCATCCCAAAATGAACAAAATATTTTGAAGAGGTGCTTTATCAAAGCATGCATATAGATTGTGACACATGTGCAATTCTGCTCAGTGTCCATTAGGAAAATGCAAGTTGAAATCACATATGTGGCCAACTGAGCTCTAACCCAAGTGCAAAATCAATTTGATGGAAAATGGTAGTTTTTACAATGATAGTAAAACATCTATATTCAAAAAAAAAAGAAAAGAAAAAAGAAAAAGAAAAGAGCACACAAATAAAGTACAAATAAGACAAAATAATTGCTTTAAAAATCTGACTTCTACCACATTCAAAAAACAAAAGATCTAAGTGTAAAATCTAAAACAACTTAGTTTCTAGAGGAAAATATGAAAGAAATCTTGTTAACCTTGAGTTAGGCAAAAGTTTCATAGCTACAATCCAAAGACCACAATGAAATGCCACCACATACACACAAGAATAGCTCAAATTACCAAGATGGACCACACAAAATTTTGGCAAGGATATAAAACAACTGGAACTCTCATATCCTGTTGGTGGGAATGAAAAATGGTACAAACTTTTCAGAAAACTCTGGCTTATAAGGTTCAGCAACACCTACCACTTAAGCAGAAATCTTACCCCTAGTCAATCATCCAAGAGAAATGAAATTTTTGTACAAAACTTCAAGCAAATGTTTACACTAGCTTTTTTGTCATTAAAAACTGAAAATAAATGTTCTTCTGGGGCACACACAGTGCCAAAATTCCATACACCCCTGAAGCAGTCTACTATTCATCAATAAAAGGCAACAGAGTGCTGCTGTGCACAATAATATGTATGACTCTCGCACACATTACGTCAAAAGGAAGAAGCCAGACTCAAAGAGCACGTTAGAAAGTAGTCTAGTGGCTTTCCCAGGACTGTGCAAGTTGAGGAGAAAGCAAAAGATCAGCATGTGGATAATCAGTCTCTTTTTCAAGTGACTAAAATACCTTAAATTTGATGATAATATCTCAATTTGGTGAATAGTTACCAAAATTTTTGAACTGTAGTCTTTAAAGGGGTAAACTTAACGAACATAAGTTTTATTTATTTAAAGGTGTTTGTTTTTTAAGGATGTATTTTATGATGTTAAATTACCCACCTCTTCTCACCAGATCCCCACTTCCTAAAAGCACAACCAGCTACTGAGTTAATCAATGGATCAGTCATAGTGCCTGGACAACCTGGTCACCTCCTAAAAGCCATACCTCTGAATGTATGAGACTTTGGAACCACACACTGGACAACAGGGAAACTATCAGGGTGATAGGCCTTTTTGTGTCTTCAGCATACACATTTATCAAAGCACACAGAACTAAGCCAGATGTAGTAGCCCACACTGATAAACCAGATGATGCAGGAGGATCCCAAACTAAAGGCCAGCCTGGGCAACTCTGTGAAAGTGTCCAAAATATAAAGTAAAAAGACCTGTTGTTGCAGCTGAATGGTAGAACACTTGCCTAACACATACATGGCCCTCTGCCCAATTCCCAGCTCTGAAACAAGGAAAGAAAGCAAAGAAGGGGAGGGGACAGAAGGGAAGGGGAGGAGAAAGGAGAAGAGGGGAGGGGAGGGGAGGGGAGGGAAAGGAAGGAATAAGGAGGGAGAGAGTGAGAGACGGAGGTAGGCAGGTCACTAAACTGAATCAACAAGATGATTTTTAATGTGAGTAAAAAAATCTCTCAACAAACCTGACATTAAAAAGTAAGCCACCTATATTTTTCTTCTGCAAAATAGTCTAGTTTTATAGATTTTAATTTGTGTTTTGGATTGATAAGATTGGGGAATTTCCCCAGTTACTTTATTGGTCAGTAATGGCATGTCACAATTACAATACTGAACTTTCAAATATTTAGTTTGTCACTGCATTCTTATAACTAAAGTGGTTTCATTGTACTCCTAAAAGTTTTTGAATATAAAATAACATAGCAATATACATTTCACAATTACAACGCTATTATCTAGACCTGATTCTACTTATTATGGTTTTATGACTATGATAAATTCAGTGTACACATGCTTATTAAGTTAGCAGTGACTTTCACATTCTTGCAAAGCATGAGCAGAGGGAAATGTAATTGCCTAGTTAAAAAGAATGTTACAAAATCAAATTATTTCTGTTTTGGATAGATGATAAAAACATGTTAGGTTTCTCTAAGGAGGCAAAATTCTTTTAAATAAAAAGGACATCAAACACAATTTGCAAGAATCAGAATATATCATGGACATCTACGTAACATTTATCCACATTCGCTAGTTACTGACCTCCACATTCTGGGCTGTCTATTCTGTCCCACTGATCTGTTTTTCCTTTTGCTAATACTACCTAGGCTGGATTCATTCAGCCTGCAGTAAGCCCCTAATATTGGAGTCTTCCAAATCACTTCTTTGTTTTCAGAATAGCTTTTACTATTCTCCTCCCATTATTTTTTCATTTACCTTCTTCAGTCACCTGGTCAGCATCCACATGAAGTCCAGCAGGGATCTGGACTGGGAATGCACTGACTCCTGATGCACTGGGAGAGAACTTGCACCTGACCCCGGTGGACTCTGCCCCAGCAAGGAGACAGTAATCTGTCTCCACTTATGTGGATATTAGATTTTTTCCAAGAAGAAATTTGATTTTATTTCAGGCATCTTTTATTTCATTCTTGCCTATCTTCAAACTCAAGTTACGACACATGAAAGAATGTGCTTAAGACACGGACAAAAGCAATATTTACATTTTTAAGCTTCTAGTTACTAACATAATGGTAGCTATCTGTACCTAAAAGTTTCCTCTTAAAAATGACTCAATATGTTGGTTCAGTCCCTAGATTATATGCAAATAAGCTAAATATATTAGTACTATGCTTTTTATTAGGCAAGGATAATTATTTACACATCAAGAAAAAAATCAAGACAGCATAAAATTTCAGAAACTCCTTTCACTTCCTGGATTAGAAATTGCGTGTATTTGTCTCACTCACAAAATTTTCTGATCAAAACAAATTGTACACATGGGTAACCAGCCCTAACAGCGATGGCACAACTTAAACACATCCCCTTGAGGCCAACAGCAGAGGCGAGGGCCAGCATTCAACCACATTCAAAGACTGTAACAGTATTCGGTACACTGAATATCTGCCCCAAGTTCCTTTGTTCTCAATGGCACAGAAGCCATTCTTGGGTGATGACATACTGTCCCTGTTATGATCAGCAGTAGAGAGTGCCGGTGCACACAAAGGATCAAAAGCTGTGATGAAAGGGTCTGTAATTAATAATAATTGCTTCCCAAGTGTCTATTTTACATCAAGGTTCCACCTCATGAGGGACACATTCGAGCTCACTGGGTAGGCTTAATATTTTCACTGTGGGTGGTCTTTTAAGGAAAAGCTATTCAAAAGCTCTGCATGGAACCAGCAAAACACTCATTAATAAGAATGATGTTTGAGAATTACAGAGACAAAGCACACCTTGTCGATGGTAACGGTTCACAATGTCCCTGTCATAAAGCAAAAGCGCCCCATGCAGATATTGAAGCCTGGGAGTTAGGGTGTCTGCCTAAGGCCAATGAAAACAGTTTCTTATTTTATTCAAGGGTTTTCTATTTAATGTGTGCATTTTTAGATATGGTATCCAAAAGCGGGGATGATACTTTGTTGATATTGACTTGGGAAAATTAGTCATATATTTATACTGTCATTCTGTAAGTAACTTTAAATACAAGAGGAAAACTTTACTAATGCTTTTGAATGCAGTTAAATGCAATATGTAAATTCTCAGAAACCAAGTAAAAGAAAAGTGAAAAATATTCCCAGAACTCCAACAAAAAGTGAAGGAAGCATAAACAAACCCTCCAATACTTTCATGCTTGCATTAAAAAATGATTCATTTTCACTTTTATTGGAAAGCAAGATAAATATAATTGCTGGGACATAATTTTTTGATTGCAGGTAATCATTTAATAATTATGAATCATGGGCGGGGGAGATAGCTCAGTAGAGTAAGTGCTTGCCTGACAAGCACAGGGTCCTGATTTCAATCCCCAGTACTGCAAAAATAATAACAGTAATAATAATAATAATAATAATAATAATAATGATGATGATTCATGATAGTAGTTTGACTACAGCACAGCCTTATTCTTCCCCTCCCTATCGCAACCATCTGTGAGATGCAAGTTTGTAATTTCACCTTATAAAATTGGACTGGCCTTGTCACTTGCTTTGGCCAGGAGAATGCACCAATTATCTATTATGCTAAAACAGACTAAATCAATAAATGCCATGCACACCTTGAAAACCTCTCAACACAGAGAAAGAGAGAGAGAGAGCATGAGGTAGGAGGAGAGAGACAGACAGACAGAGACAGACAGAGAGAGATAGACAGACAGACAGACAGACAGAGCCAGAGCCAGAGCCGGAGCCCAAGCCCAAGCAAGCCTGAGCATGCCTACTAAATGATGAGAACAAAGTAAAGGAACATTATTTTAGCTGAATCTGTACTACTAGCCAGCCACCCAACTACTTTCTCTGCAAACTGCCAACACATGAGTGAAAACAGGTATCACTAACCAAGCCAAGCCAGACATAAAGAACCATACTGCCAGCCCATAAACTCATATATGGTTGTAATTTGGGGATGATTTATGACATAGTATGAGATAACTTCCTTTTAAAGCTGTTCTGTGGAGTTCATCCTATACCTCTCCTCTTTTCTTGCCCCAGTATTTTAATAGTTACCAATATTCCCATATCCTATAGCTTCTGATTAATTAATACACCTTGACCTCTCCCTCTTTTGTACTTCCCACTGCTGTTATTTAATCTCATGACATCTATACTAAAATGGTTCTTGTGCTGGCTTGTGTTTGCCCACCCAAAGCAGGTGAAGTTTTTTCAGAGGAGGCTGATCTAGAGTGGGTGATGGTGGGACTGATTCATGGTGCAATGCTAGGATCAAGGGCCCTGAGGTGAAGCATGTGAGCACTACTTAAGTGGTCTGGATAAGACATAAGGGATAGAAAGAGCTGTGGTCATCCCTGTTGCTTTTCTATATTCTGCTTACAATGAGCTATTTCTCCTCTGCTATTACTGTCTGCCATACCACCCTGCCTTTGAGCCAGTCATTTACTGGCCAAAGCCTCTACAAACTGTAAGCTAAATAAACCCTTCCTCCCTTAACTTGTGGGTGTTGAATAGCTTGCCTCAGCAACAAGAAAAGTAACTAAAACAGATCTCAAAGCTTTTATTATTCTCTATTATTTCTGCCACTACACCAGTAAGGGTCTTTATCATCTGTGTTCTCAAATGTCTTCATGCTTTTTTCTTCTACACATTCTTTCATCATTACAGTAGAGTAATTTTCTTACTAAATTAGAATTAATTTTTTTACTAAAAAGCATGTAAGGACATATGCCCAAAATGGAAGTTGTTACTTTAATAGGTCCCAGTAGCCTACCGAATATTCCCAACTGCTGAGCAGAGGAACCCCATGGCATTCCAGCACCCATCCCAGTTTTCCCTCCCACTGTTTCCAACTGCATCCAGTCATACTCTTCCATCACATCAAGCTAGAATTACTACTTTGACCACTTTCTCAGCAGTGTGCTCTGAAATGCTTTAGCCTTCTTCTCTGCCTCCTGAATGTCCAACTGGTTCAAATACCAATAACTCCTCTCCAATAGGCACACAGCCCTCCCTGTCACCTTCCTCCTCTTCTTATTGCCTTGAATGTTTTCTCCTTTCCCCTTAATACCTCCAACATGTCTCCACTGGGGTATGGTGACTTTTCATCACAATTCAGTCTTTTCAGTGGCATGGGGGAAGGATGCAAATTCTTGGACAGCATAGCACGTGAACCTCTGTGCTAAAGGTATGTGTTTTGGAGCCTACAGTCCCAGACAAGAAAGGAGCTGCTCAGAGGAAATTTAGTTTTCTGACCAAAAGCCAAATCCAGATGAGGAGCCAATACATACCTTTGATCTGTGATCAAAATGAGAAGCTATAAACAACAGTGAGCTGGGTTTTGGCTCCTTCAAAATTCTAAACTTAGCTGGTGAGATAGCTCAGCTGACTAAGCACTTGCTTAGGCAATCTCAGGGACTGGGGTTCGATATACACGACCCCACAGGCTGGGCTGGCTCCACCCCTGGGCTTTCTGAGCTGGCCACCAAGACCGGTGTGGTGGTGCACACCTATAATCCCAGCACTGGGGAGGTTGAAAACAGGAGGATCACTACAAGTCCAAACTGTGTAGTGAGACCCTATAACAACCAAATACATAAAAAATTCTGAACTCAAATATTACAAGAGAGCATCAATTACTTCACTCTTATTCCAGAAACTGACAACTACAACTATGTCAAATTCAATTAGAATCAGGCCCCAGAAATGGTGTAATGTATTTTCTATTCTCAACCTTCTCTATCTGACATAATTGGTGGAAGATGATAGATTGAAAGATGTTTGTGAATACAGCAAAATTCAGAGAAAGAGTTTGTAAAGAAAGACTTTTTTTCATTCTGCTTCAAGGAGAAGAAAGAAAATAATACTCTGCTGTCAAGATTCAGGTGCTCACGCAACAGCCACTTACAGACACAAATTATTATTCAGAAGAGTGTTCTGCAATTACATAGGCAGTGCCTGTAAAATGACACAGCGACCCTGGGCAACATTGCATAATTTTTCTGGGTCTCCATCTCCTTATCTGATAAGTGACGGACTGAGATGATCTTAGCACTAAACTCAAACGAGCTTATTAAACATTAGTTTATTGAAACTTGTGCTCACAACAATAAACATACAGGAATACAAAATTTTTGAATCAAAAATTTAAGTATTACATTATGCATAGTATAATGTACTCATGAGGGTAACAAGAGACAGTAACATGATTTTCAAGGATTTTACATAAAAGTGAAAGGATATTCTCATGGCTTTTACGAAGGAACCTCAATTAATAGGAACATTCTATCCCTACTACACAGTACAATTAATCAAGGGTTCTATTACAAATATTTTTAAAAAGTCTTATAGAGCACAGAATATTAAAAGCTTTGCAGATGAGCTGTGGGGCCTTGTATATGTTACCTAACCTCCTTTCCATTATGTGAAAAATAGGGATAATAATTTCTGTCTCACGGGGTGTTGTAAAGATTGAATGAGATAATGTCCACGCAGTGACTGGAAGAGAGAGATACCAAGTAAATGTTAATTTCCCTTTCTCTGCTATCCCCAGGAAAGTTCCATAGAGCCCCGTTAATTCATAACAGGAAGTTACCTCTCATCTGATGAATGCATTAGATTTAGAGTTGATTTTCCATTATTCGGCATGCTTTCATAATGATGAAATAGTTTATTTTCCCAGATAACACGTGTTCAAAATCATTCACACAGTTTGGTTACTAAATAGCAAGATGGTGATACCATTTAAAAGGTCACAATAAGCTTATTCATAAAAGCAAAACTGACACAGGTTTCACTTTAAATTATCTGCTGGCAAATGAAGTAAAGTCCAGGGATATATGACAATAGCTTTGGTTAATGGAAGTACCAGTGAGAATACCAGCCTCTATCTACTCTGTCTACTTATTCCAGTCCTAGGAAGAATCCCCTTTTTAGAAAGGGAAAACTTTCATTCCTTAAATAATGCTTTCTGCCACTCTCTTTGCATGTATTTACACAAAACTGACCTTTTAAAAAATCCTTATTAGAAAGAAGGGACACAGTTGGAAACATTCCATGGCATCAAATGCTGGTTCATTTAATATAATCATGTTTTTAGTCTTGGTTCATTGGACCAAGCAAAGTAGGAGAGGCTACAGCCCAGCACCAGAGTTCCCTGCAGAGAGCTGCTGAGAAACAAGTTCTGCTGGAGGTGTGGAAATGAGCACAGGCTGGCAGAACAAAAGCCACATCCAACAAGCCAGCAACTGCTTGCGAAAGTCTCAGTGACCCTGAGCGGCAGAGGAAATGCCAGGTCGGACAGCGAGGGAGCATCCACTGCTTTTCCTCCAGGATAGGTGGAGATGCCCTCCCAGGAAAACCATGTGCAACCCTCCGCGGAGACTCGTGGCTCCCTTCTCCAGCCTGGATTCAGAGACAAGACCTGGAATCTGATACCCACACATAACCGTGTCACTTTTCTCTATGGTAACATGGAGCATCAGCATCAAGATAAGAGCCAACTGTGTGCCCTGGCTCCGGGCAGTGAAAAAGTCAAGACAGGAAGAAAACTGTCCTTGCTTTAAGAAGCTCAGAGTCTAAAAGCAGAGGCAAAAAGTAAGGGATCTGTCTAAGGTAAGCATCGCAGTGCTGCACGTAGTTCCCATGTGCAGACAGGAACAAGGAAGGCTGCCTAACCTAGATCTGGAAGAGTCAGGAAAATCTCAATTATCTTTAATATGTTTTATTGAATTAAATCACAGGAACTACTGCAGCAGTCACCCATCCTTCTTTCCCTAAAGAGAAAACATCTCTCTGACTTTCTTAGCACAAACACTTAAGGAAGCTCTTCCTACTCTTTACTTCGCACCTTCTACATTCTTGCACAGCGCAGACAACTCATGATGTGTGCCGCCAACAAAATCAGTGCGCCTCCAGTCGACCATGCCTCCAGAGCTGCACACGAGGGGGAAGGCACCCAGCAACCCGTGTGAGCAGCAGCTGTTCACCTACCAGTCGGTTTCTCCACAAACTGTATCTAGGTTCAAAGCAACAATACTAATAACTATAAATTATCGGATACTGCCTGTTAGTATCAAACCACGTGATGTAACAACATGGTGTGCTGATGAACGAAAAGACCTCTTTTCAGCTTGACGATTTTTCTAGGAGGCAGTATCGCCTGCACTATCCGATGAGAAAAGTGAAATACAAAAAGTTAATTAATCAAGGGATCCAGCTAGAAAGTGGTAGGGTCAGAACTCAATGCCAGTTTTGTCTCTGAAGCCTGTGGCAACCTGAACACCTGGCTTTCACCCGAGTTCCATTCCTCTGAGGAGTACTTACTCCCTTGGAATGTTAAAGTACGAGCTACTTTGCCACGAGAATTACTTAGCATGATGCAGCACATAACTACATTCATAGCAGTTTTACATATGCCATGAACAGCCCTACCAAGCTTTGTAACCCCTGTTGACTCCAGCAAGGTCTCCCAAGCACAGAGGACCCATCCTTGCCCAGCTAACCCCAGGGGAGCTTTCTAGCCAACCTGCTGGCTACGCTCCCTGCTCTTCCACTTTCCTTACTTCCTGCGCTGGAATTAGCTCCTGTCCATCTCTGAAATGCAGACCAAAGCCAGTGTCCACTTTTACGCACCATAAGCTCATTCGGTCCTTCAGGCCCACCTCTAGGAAGCTCTGCGGGCCTCCATTCTCTTCATTTGCCAGGACAAACTGTCCTCTTTGTCTCTCACTCTATTTTAAATATTTATTTTTGGAGGTGCTAGGAATTAAACCCAGGATCTTCTGTACGTTAAGCACATACTCTTGTTGCTCAGCTACAGCCCCGTGCTGAGCAACACTCAGCACCCTTCATTTTCACTTGTTTGGCAGTCTCTATCTCTCTTTACAGCCTTTCTACTCAAGTGGTAGTCTGTGATTCGCACCCACATCTTCCAGGAATCTCCGGTTCCCCTCAAGCCTACAGCATCAGATTTGACATTGTTATGCAATCACCTGACTTTCGTGAACTGTAGACTCTGAGCAAGAACTCTCTCACACTATGGATTCAGAATGAGGGGCTGACTCTTAGTTACCCTCAAAATCTAATGCAGGGCTCAGCACAGTGAACTCTCATTACAGTAGATGCTTCTTAAATCTAAGTGAAGGCAGGTTTTTGTTTAATTCTCACAATAGCCCTCTGAGTTAGGAATTACTCTTTCTATAGTACAGATGACAAAAATGAGGCTACAGATTTGAGGAAAATTTCCTGTAACTCACACAGCCAAGGATTAGCAGAGTCAAGTCCAAATCTAATTTCAAATTCTGTATTCTTATGATTTCCTGACACTCTATCATCTGCAATATAAATAAAAACAAACATTTATGTAACAGGTCTCACACTATTTATTTACCATAAAACTATTATTACCCAGGCAGGGCTAGCAGTTACTTGGGTTTCATGCTATGGACTCAATGATTCTTTGAGGTAGGAAATTTTTAATGAGCTTCCATCCTGGGCAATACATCTCAGTATTAAATGTGGAGAGAAGAATGAGCCAAAGAAGTTGCCACCTTCACGGGGACATCAACCAATAAAGAACAATCCTCATCAAGTGTGAGAAACACCTTGCTCTTCTGTGTGTGTGTGTGTGTGTGTGTGTGTGTGTGTGTGACAGAGAGAGAGAGAGAGAGAGAGAGAGAGAGAGAGAGAGAGAGAGAGAGACTCTTATACAACCTATAGCACACAAAATATGATAAGGTAAGATAGAGAAAAAATGCCCACCAGGGTGCCATTCAGTTTTCAGTGCATCAAAGATTTACACACTCTTCTCGTTACCATTAATGGCTGGCACGAATAAACATAATTTGTCCCCACACACCAAGGGAAGAAAATAAATTGCTCTGGGGATAAATAGAGGATATTCACAGAAAAAATATTTTATGCAGAAAACTGATGACTATTAGCTGATAATGAATGCAGTAGGAGTAACAGTATGTTTTACTGGCTCATCCCATGAATCATAAAAGTCCTGAGGCTGTACTAGTGACACACAAAGAGAACATCTCTGAAATTATCCATCAAGGCCACAAAGGCAATAATAACTTTTGAAAACTTCAGGACAAATAAAAATAAAAGAGAGCAAACATTCTAACAATTTTATACTATAAAAAATCACATAGAGGGGCTGGGGAGATAGCTTGGTGATCTAAGTGCCTGACTGGCATGAGCAAGAACCCAGGTTTGATCCCTAGTACTATAATCCATGCTGGCCCTGGAACCCTGAGCACTCCATGCCAGCCACTGAAACCGGGCATGGTGGCACACATCCATAATCCCAGCACTGGGGAGGCTGAGACAGGAGGATCACTAGGAGTCTGAGTTGTGTAGCAAGACCCTGTACCAAATAATAAATAAATAAATAAATAAATAGCTTAAATTTTTTAAAGTCACATGGAAAACAGAAAAGCAGAATGTATTAAAAGAGGAAATCCCTTCTGCAAAAGCCTATGCTCCTCCAAGTCACTAAATCTATTGATGGCATAAACAGAGACAGCTATCTTATGCACAAGAACAATGCAGGCACATTCTCAAGTGCTTAGAATAAACAAGTCCAAGGGGTTCATAGTGGCTTACACAGTCCCATGTAGGCGTCAGATAATGAGATCAGGGACCAAAAATATCCTTAGAGGGGAAGCTCGCAAGTCAGCAGTACACAGACAGTGTCAGGAGCTTCACTGATGCGTATTTTAATGCCTTCTTGGCTAATAAGGATAGAACCAACAGGCCAACTGGATATATGAAACTTGAAACATAATTTCTACTTTCCTGGGAGCAGCATTTCTTCAGGTGATTGGGAGGGTTTGCTCTTCATCAGATCTTTATTAACCTACTGCCATATCTCTAAATTTTATCATTCCTGTCAAGGGAACAGATTACAGTGATCATTTCAGGTCATAAAGTATAACAGCTAAGTCAGGTGACTAAAACCAAAATTAAGATCAAGGTATGGCATGTTCCTTTCCTTCTCAGATGTTCTGCCTTTTCTCCTGTAAATAGATACTGGCCCCAGGGCTACCATGAAAAAAAGGAGACATTTCTATAATCTGGAATGGCGATTAAAGTCATGTAACATGCATATAGTCCCCTCAGTGCCGCGCCAGGCCCAGGGTGAGCGCCCAGTAAACACAGACTGCTCTAGCTTCGCAATGGAAAGACTGCTACCACCAAGAGTCAGTAAATCCAGAAGATTATGAGCTTCTGTCCTTTGGAGAGCTTGGGTTTTTTTTTTTCTTTAAAAGAAATACAACACAGGTTTGGCCAAATCAGCAGACAAACTGTCAAGACCTAGAACAGAATATTTTGTATATTCTGATGACAACACCAAAAACATTATAAATGTCAAGGACTTAATGAGAAGCGTTTGGTAAAACACGGCAGAGTCTACTGCTAGGACTAAAGGAGGTCATTTCTTTTAATTCCTTCTAAATAGAGGAAACGAGGGAAGTTTATTATCTACCTATTTACAAAAAAAGTCTATACGGAAAATGATATTCATACTGGGTCACAGGAGCAAGTATTTCTGCATCTTCATACTTCTACACTTCAGTTACTGGCCTGTGCAGTACAGAACTTAAGAGCACTAAATAATGGTCTTAGATTCTGCTTGTAATGCACGACCTGTAGCCATCTCACTTACAGGAGAACTATATATCAAAAAGAATTACTGTGGCACCAAATGAGACTACGGTGAAACTGCATGGCAAGGCTACTCTATTTTGGTTACCGCTGGGAAATACAGGAATCCAAAGCATGTAGTCATGCATGAGTGAATTCAGTATAGGCTTGAAGAAGTAGCAAAACTGATGGAAGGTTAAGTTTGCTTGTGTGAACTGAGAGTTCTGTACGTAGAAGATTAAGAATATACTAACTTCTTATCTGAAAATTAAGACAGTATAATAACTCTAATGTGAGAAAAATTTAGAACACTAAACTGCTGATAGGACAAAGTGTGGTAAAACCTGTTCACATATCTTACTATAGCTTCATATTGTACAGTAAACATTCCTCAATAATAAGTATAGCAAACACTAGTTAATTCCAATTAATGTATTGGTGCCGAGGAACTGAAGCAGGAGATTAGGGCGTGGCCAAGTATCTAAGCATGTGGGTGTGACCTGTCAATCACAGAGATCCAGGGCAAGCACTGAAAACAGTACCTGAGATCAATCAGAAAGTGTATCTTCAGTTCTTCTGGTGCAAAATCAAGCAGGTTATTTTTATAGGACGCCTTAGACATTATCAGTAGACACTGGCCTGAAGCATGAGGGATGCGAGGGCTTCCACCCTTAAGCTCAAGGCCACTGTAAGCGTCTCACAGCAGCCCCTCTCATTTTGCCAGGCATACTTCTCATCTTACCTTTAATAAATGTGAAACCTCACGACGTTTTTCACAAGTCTTGTCTGATTTTTTGTTCAGAACAGAAAACCTGGAAAGAATCCCTAAAATGAAACTACAGATCTCAGAACCTAGTAATGTATTTCTTGACAAGCCAGCCAAGACATAACCAGTTTGGCATTGTTTTGAGTTATAAAAATTACAGGAAGCTGGGAACTCCTCTAGAAGCACTCCGGGGCCTCCCTGCCTGCTCCTCTACTCCTAGGAGCTGAGCTGAGCCACCACTTGGTACCCCTTCACACACTTCTCTCCCCTTTCTCCCTGTTCCCACCAGAACTGCCACACCCACCAGGGTGGGCTCACACCAGGACCAGCGCATGCTAGTGCCCATCCTATATATACGGCTGTGCCCCGGGGGACACACACCCCGGCGGTGAGCCACGGGATACCACTGCATCACTGTCACACGGGCTGCCAGAGGGCCTGCATTGACACTGTCACACGGCTGCATTGACCTAGTCAAGGAAGAGACCTTTCAAGTTTCGTGTATGTGACCAAGAGCATAACAGGCCTTTTTGCCTCCACATTTTATTTTTTTTCAGAACCGTGGATTGAACTCAGGCCCTTGCGCTTGCCAGGGAAGTGCTTATTCCACTGAGCCATCTCCCCGGCCCCTGCCTCGACATTTTTGTTCTTCCTGACACTTTGTTCAGTTTTCCCACATTTTGGGAGAAATAACTATTGGTAACTTGGTCTCCTGCTTGTGGATGGGGCCTCCTACTTCAGCATGTCATCTTTGTGCTTAAAGTCTCATCTGTGTTTTACCCCTGGATGGCCCTCTATCCCTGGGTATCCTTCATGAGTTGCCTTCTCAGACCACTGTTTCTTAATACCTCAGAGAGCCAACCCAAGCCACCTTTCTGACTGCAGTATTTGTCAGCCATTTTGATTCATCATGTGAGTTAGTGACATGGTTTGGCCACGTTTGTCTGCCCTTTTTTCCTTTTCCTTTTCCTTTTTCAACTGATCTCATGGACACCAAATCTCATTCATCTATAAGTAAGAGCTAAAATTTCTGATTTCAAGGAATATATGTCCTGCCTCCTCTCTTCTCTTCTAAATGTGTTTAGATCCCCTTTCAGTTTCTTCTGAGCCTGAGCAGAAAAAAGGAAAAAGCTAATGAAGGGCAACTCAACTGGCTGTGCATAGCCAGAAGGAGAGCTAAAGCTACTAGATAACAAACCCAATCCTGGTACTTAGAACTATTTACAGTTTTCTTCTTTTTCTCTCCTAAATGCTGAAAAAGACATATTTCTATCTCTACTGCCTTTGACCAAAATGTTCTATTGTTGGGATGAATGGGAGAGTTACTGTTCCTCTAGCAGTTACACGAGGCTCCAGGAACTCCAACCCAGTCTTTAAAAGGTTATAGTGGGCTGGAAAGTGTGGACAGGTCTAAGGAAAAGGCACCAGTGTTGCTCACTTCACTGGAGACACCTGCTAGTGCGATCTGAGTCTCATGGGAGGACATCTCAGAGGACCAGTGGGTCTCTACTCTTCTTCAGCGGATGACCTCAGAAGAGTCTCTCTCTCTCTCTCTCTCTCTCTCTCTCTCTCTCTCTCTCTCTCTCTCTCTCTCT
>NW_004524792.1:2027181-2048933 GCF_000260255.1 Octodon degus
AACACATCATGGGATCTCAGCAACCTTACTACTAAGCTATGTCCTTAAAAATGGGAAATAATTTGATGCTAACAATCTCAAAAAGAACAACTTGTCTTCTAATGTAATACTGTTTGGATCCAGGATACACTGGGCAAGAGATGAACACTGAATGGCAGTCTAAATTGCAATAGTACACCTCAATTAGATCTTTTCTACAAAAGTCAAGGTATACCACACCTTATGTTCAGCCTGTTATGGCTCTATATCATAAAAGCCCAAGAACTGAGGCACTTAAAGAAGCCACCATTGAAGAAGAAATTGGTATCATTGACAGCACTGCCCTCAGAAGGTCACCTGTCACCTAGGGGAATATAATATGGGTCTCTTCCACCTGTTTAAATGATAACAACTACATGGGAAGTCTCCTCAAACTTCTTATAATCCTCAGGCAAGCAGATCAATCCCTCTCTCTTCAAGTGACTTAAAAACTCCATCAGAAGACAGCTCCCCAGCAAAACCCAGGATCCTCACCCCCCTCAAGTTCCTCAGAGAGGTCTTAGTCTCCTAGAACATATTAAGAATGGTATGAATTAGATGGAATTAATCTTTATTAATCCTTACTCTTCCAACTCATAGCTCATCCTGCCACTAGGAGAAGTCCCAGCAGCAGAGAAGACTACTCAATTCCAGGCTCCTTCTTAAGCAGCTGCTACCCAATGATGCAAAGAACTGTTAGGTCAGTTTTCAAAAAAGCCTGGTACTTTGTAGATGGGTTTCAGATTTTGACCCTTGCTTTTGACCTATCATGACAAGATGTCCAGTTTGTTTGGGCCATTTGCTGTACCCCAGATGGAAAACAAAGAATCCTAGAAGAGGCGAGGAACTATGAAGATAAACAACATGCTGCAGTAAGAGAAAGAAATGAGCCCACAGGAAAAAGAGAAAGTTGGTTTCATGTCCAAGTTTACTGCAAATTACATATGACAATGCAGTTCTTAAATAGTGCAAAATGAAGCTCCAACTACAATTTTGGTCTTGTGGCTTTTATATTTGTGTAGTTGTTAAAATAAGAAGGAAAGCTGGCTCAACTGTCACACAGCAGAAAACATGGGACCGATTGAGAAGGAAATGACCAAAGAAGCAGACAGAGAAGAGACTGGTGGTTCACAGGGGCTTTCCGTGGAATGGGCGGGCTTTTGGAGTCTATATCGCGGGAGTTGTTTGTGAATGAACGCTTCCTTATTACAAAAGAACATCCTACATATAATCTAGGAAAACTGTACATTCCTGAGTCAATTTTAAAGTATGAAGCTGACGAAGTCTTTTGAAAAACCAAGAATTATGTGCATAGAATTATTCCTCCGACTGAAGCAAATTCCAGTCTGCTGACTCACTCCCTCAGCCGCCTCCAAAAGGGCTTCTGGGCAGGCAAAATGGGTGCCACACTCTGTTCTTAACAACTGCAGGGCCGACTGGCTCGAGACAGTCACATGGAGATGACAACATGGTTAGAAAGCATGCTGCCCGGTGAAAAGGTACCCGATCAATAGAAAGGCAATCAGACCATTTTGTTTATATTTTAAGTCAATTTTTAAATGTCAACCTTTAATTTTTAATGTCAGTGAAAAACTGTGAATCTTTTTTAAAGTAAGTACATTCAAAGTACCAAGCTCACGATTTTATCTTGCAGGAAAGACTAGAGAGAAAAAGGTCAGTATGGTCACATGGAGTTCTTACTCCTCAGCTAGGAGTGTGAAAACTGTTTTTAATGAATTTTTTACATCTCCCTTTTTTGTTAAATTCTGTTAGGTCAACTAGATTTTTCTACTTAATGAACTTCAGGTATTATTGTGAAATATTAATGAATCTGTAGAAAGTACACAGAACATCTCAGTGAGCCTCAAAATGCAGAATATTATCAATTCTAGCACCATCTGCAAACTGTCACTAAGACTGATGCACTACAGGAGAAGACTTCACTTTGAGGGACATCAAAGGAAAACTGGAAGTTACCTCTATGCAAGGAACTTGCCCCAAACCTGTAGTCATCCCCCTTTCTCCCAGGACCTAAGTATTAGCTTGAACACATTATTTAATTTCTCTGTCTTGTTCTCTTCAGCCTTAAATTTGCAGTTTAGATTCACATGTGTGTTTTTAAATAGTGAGAAAATGTGTTACACACTTAGCATATTGCCTTGCACATAGAAATCAACAAATAAATGTTAGCTAGTATCACTTTTGGGCTATTGTCAAAGAACATTACACAATTATGGAAATGGTTTTGTGTAGATACAGCATGTTCTGTTCCAAATAAAGGCCAGAAAACTCTAAATTTCAAGCATAGGATTAAGAAAAATTCAGAATTTTTAGTACCACTTAAAACCAGAAAATAAAATATGTTTTCATAATTCCCTGTAAAATATAAAAGTTTAAAAGAATAAAGTAATCAAAGTAAAGTATCATTAATATTTTCTTTGACATTCCATAAGTATATCTTCAAAATTTTACATTCTGTGGTTTTTCTCTAATAAATTTTCTGAAACTAGCACAGGAAAATAGAAAATAAGCACAAGATAAAATCAATCACTTTAAATTATCAAGGAAGAAGTAAACAATCTTCTAGGGAAAGAGTCAGAGACTTTTTCCACCTATTTCTGAGCAGTAAATATTTTAGGCTTTATGGGCTACACAAAGTCTTTGTCTCTTTTTCCTCCTCTCTTCTACCTACTTCTCCTTTAAGAATAAATGTAAAAATTTTATTAATATAAAAACGATTCCTAGTTCTATGTTCAGACCAAAGCAAGCCTCAAGGCTGGATTTGCTAAAGGGAATAAAACTACAAAGAAAAAGCCAAAATCTGTTGGCAGCCTTTTTTTTGTAAATAAAGTTTTATTGAAACACAGCCAAGTCCATTTGTCTATAAATTGTCTATGGCTGTATTCACACCCCAAAGACAAAAGTAAGTCCTTTCATAAAATTTCTATGGCTCACAAAACCAATAATATTTACTATCTGGCTTTTTACAGAAAAATGCCATTTTCTATTCTGCAGTAATGAGAATGGTTCATTAATATCATTTTTTTGTTCTATTCCTCTCTGTTTTGGAAAGAATCAGTGCAAGTAGTCCAAGTTTACTTCATTGAGAGTTATTTTTCTTACCAATGTTAAAAAAGCATAAAAGTAAATTTTATACATGGCACCAGTGTTAGGTATAGAAAATTTCCAGATACTCATTTGTTCCTTAAAATGAGTGGCATGTATTTTCATAGTGTTTGTAATTGCAGGAAGCAGGAAATACTGCCTTTTACGAAATGTTGAAAGAAAGCAATACAAGGACCAGCCAGACAGTTCAGCAAAGCAAAGCCCTGTTCAGGCAGAACACAGCGGCTGGGGTTCGATCCCCAGACTGCCATGCCAGCCTCGCCTCCGGGGTGCACTGAGACAGCAATGGAGATGACGGAGATTGGGCGTGGTGGCACGCACCTATAATCCCAGCGCTTTGGAGGCTGAAAATCGGAGAATCACTTCAAGTCCTATCTGCATAATCAGATCTTGTAGACCCCATACTAAATACATTTTAAAGAAAGAAAGAAAGAAAGAAAGCAATACAAACTGAAATAGCCTATCTAGAAGTTCCAGAACAGGATACAGAATATAACCGCAGGCAGAAAGACAACTTTTGCATTATACGAATGTGGGATGAGCATCTTGCCATAGAACACAGTTGCTCATTTTGCTCAGGATACTGTCTTGTTTAGTTATGAAAATGTTGTTTCCACCTATCAATTTCAACTTAGCCTATAACAAGGTACAGAATGGCAAACAGTGTCAAGTACTACAGCTAACAAAAAATCATTTCTGAAAGTTGCATTTCCTAACTGGGCAGCTCTCTTACAATTCTACACACAGAATATTTTATCCTAGAAATTGAATTTGGAAAATATTGTGACATTCTTTTTTATATGCTTGTATTTCACTTTTCCTTTGCCAAATTCATCAGTCAAAACTTTCGTGTCCTTCTCACAGGCTTGGAGCTCTAACTTCTCCTACCCCGAGACCCTAATGCCCACCTGCCCGTTGTGGATGAAGGCCAGTGCAGGCCCCCGGGGAAAGGTGCTCTACCGCCCAGAGGCAAGCAAGAATTAGCGTTGATCAGAGTCACTGACCTTTGTAGAGGGCAGTGCTGACAGAAGCTTCGCCAAACACGAAGGGGTTTCTGTTGAGCCTTCAAAGTAGCCTTCCTCCAACTTGAGCATAAACCATTTTATTGGTGCCTAAAACCATTTTCTATAGTAGTTCCCAACATCAGTTTAAAATTGAAAGCTCCGACAGAGTAAGAGACATATCCATGTAGGCAGAGATCGAATCTGCCTTTGCTCACCAAAATATCTTTAACCTTTAGTTTAGGGTTTAGCATATAATAAAAACTTAGTAAATATGGTTGGACAGATACATGAATGGACTGACAGACTGACGGATGGATGGATCAAAATACCAGAACTGCACTTAGTTCCTAACCTATGCAGTGTTCATCCACAAATGTCATTATAAATCTATTTGAATAATTGTTAAACAAGTTGATATATGAATATATTATCCATGAAGTGATGAAGAGAATTTCAGTAGACATAAAAAAGCTATACCACCAGGTTTGTTCCCCATCAAACAAACCATCACTCTCATTTGCCAAAGAAAAATTATTAGTTTTTTGAAACACAGATCAATAATTTTATACTGAAGAAAATGTTTCAAATGTATGTATTAGCAAGATGTCCTTAAAAACGTACTCAAGAAAAAGATTATCAAAAAGAAGCACTATATCACTAAAAATAAGCTGTATAAAATTCCCCTCAATTTGAGTTGTGATAAGTTAGGCAAATGTTTCAGCATTATGTCTTGATTTGACACATACTTGACAATGTTAATGTTCTCCACGGGCAAAATGGAAAAAAGCATACTGGGTGGTAGGAGAGTAAGATGGATTCAAAATGATTTTTTATTTCACTAAAAAGTACATTAATTAATGAATATATTAATCTTGTATACACAGAATGTCCAACTTAACACAGCAGAAGTGAGCAGGAGGCACAAAATTAAACAATGAAATAAGTAAAATCCTAACAATCAGCAAGGCAAAATGAATGAAACTATAAGTCTTCAGCACATAGGTACAGCATGTCTCTGACAGTACAGAAGGAATGACTTGGAGAGATGGAGAATAGTAGGAGAAAAATAGATTAAATACTTTTCACTTCAAAACTAAGAGTCTAAAATATCCATACAGTAGGAAAATGGGAAATGGTGGTCTAAATGATTTTTTTTAAATATGGCAAGAATACAGATAGGAGTAGAACCTTCATATAATAGAAAGATAATCCAAAAGCAATTCAAGAAAAGAACGGTACAATTTGTATTTGCAGCCAGTACTGATTTAATCATGATTAAAGCTGTGGCTGGGCTGGCCTCATAGCTCAGCGCACTAAAGTGCCTGCTTAGGCAGAGCACAGTGGCCAGGTTCGATCTCTGGCGTGCCATGCTGGCCCTGACCCCAGGGCGTGCTGAGAGGGTGATTGAGACTGGGCGTCGTGGCTCTCGCCAGTAATCCCAGTGCTTGGGAGGCTGAAAACAGGAGGATCATTACGAATCTGATCTACATAGTGAGACCCTGTAGACCCTGTCCTAAAACATAAAAAAAAAAAAAAAAGCTGTGGCTGAGGTGAGAGAGTTTCATTTGAAGTACCATAACTGTCAATATCATAGCAACACTGTGTGTGTGCATGAGCCCATGCGCTGTTCTCGTTTTATTCTGAAATATTTGAGTAATATAAATGAAGTTATTCTTTGAGAGGAATGCTCAGAGTAAGGAGACCCTGCAATTTCAGTTACATTCTTTATTTCCTCATTGAATGAGATTTAGTAACCAAGAATCCTTAATTCCTATTTAGTGTAAACATACAAGTATTCAATTGAGAATATAAATAAGAAAAGCTAAGCATGTTATGTAGTCCAAACTTTAGGAGTGTGTGCCTCAAGGGATTCCTCACACCACATTGGTCTGAATAATTATTCCAATCAATGCTTGTGACCACAAACATAAAACACTGTAACTGTAACCACTAAGCAGGGAGGAAAGATGTGAACTAGATAAGGATATTATGTCATGTGACAAGGAACTTAGGGAGCTGTCTCTGTGTCCTACCTAAGAAGCAATCAGATAACAAAGCAAGGCACTTTTAATTGAGCCAATCAAACATAAAACACTTAAAACAAGCAAAGTCAGGTATCATGAGGTGCACATCCTAGCTGCTTGGGAGGCTGAGACAGGAGAACAAGTTCAAGATTGTTCTGGGACATTTAGTAAGACACTGACTGAAAATTAAAAGGGATGGGGGTGTAGCTCAGTGGTAGAGTGCTTGCATGTGTGAGGCCCTGGGCTCAATCATCAACACCATAAAGAAACAAACACAGAGGAGCTGGGGAGAGAGCTCAGCTATTTAAGTGCCTGCCTGGCAAGTGCAAGGACCCAGCTTCATTCCCCAGTACCACATGCCATGCTAGCCTGAGAACCCCAGGCACAAGTGTCAGCCACTGAAACGGGGCATGGTGGCTCACACCTGTAATCCCAGTGCTGGGGAGGCTGAGACAGGAGGATCCCTCTAAGTCCATCCAAGCTGTGTAGCAAGACCCTGTGCCAAATAAATAAATGAATAAAAGACTTAAAATATTTTAAAAAGAAACAAACACAAAACAATCTAAGAGTCACTCACCTAAGGTTCTGATTTGCAGATGTTTTTTGACTTGATCTTGTGTGTGAATCTCCACTGGAAATGCCAAAGCACATCCAGGCCCTCATATTCCAGAACTATGTAAAAAGGAACAAATGCAGGGCTGAGACAGGGCCCTCTCACAAATGTATGACATAAGAAGTACTGACGTAGATGCTCAAGTTCTAGGCTCAGTAAATAAACTCACTAAATAAAACACTACTGTGCACTCTTGCTGCACAACAGTTTCTCCATAATAAGTAAAAGCTTTATTCCTAGTTGTCATGGCTTTAGACAGTCAACCACACCACGCACTGTCCAGGTTCTACATGAAGTAAGCGTGGCCACGTACCCTGCTCCTGTCTAAGTCTGTATGTGGTGCTGTCGATGGCTGCCCACTCTTTTTGCCTGCCTGTCCTTCCTTCTGCTTGCTCTGATCATCACCTGGTACCTGAAGCCTCTGTCACTACAATTGGCCACATTGTAACTTTCTGAGCTTGCACCCACCAAGAAAGCCAGGGTCACATGGTCTTAGGCAACTAAGTCAAGAGATGAAGTGCAAAAGGATAAGAATTCACAGGAGAGTGACAAACAATGTTATTGTAGTGAAAGGTGCAACAAGCAATCTAGTGTCTGATGACTGCAAACACCTAGCCTACCCTCTCATAAAGAAGCAGCAGCAAGGGCCGAAACCAAGGGCAGGGCACACTTTTTTAACCTTATAAAGGTGTATTATTGTATGACAATTTCTAAAAGTGTATGTGACTCTAAATACAAGAATATTTTGGATACAAAACAAATTTTGTCAAGAATTTCTCCCACCAAAAAACAAAAAAACGGAAATAGGACATAGATATTCATTGTTTTTTAAATGTTCCTATATCTATTATGAAAAAAAAATAGAACACATGAAGTCCTGTGGTAGAATACATTGCAAATTAAATGTGTTGTCAAAAGATCTTAACCTTCAAAAGGAAGATGTACTAATGTATATTGTTAAAAAGAATTGTTCAATTGGAATTTGTTTTGTGTTTAGCAAATACTTGATAATTCCAATGAAAATATACAAGAAAAGTCACTTTAAGGGGTCAATAATCATCAAAATAGGTTAAAGTTTGTCAATAAATATCTGCACTTAAGGAAAAGCAATCATGGCTGTAAGTAGAAAATTTCTGAACAGTAAAATTTGAAGCCCTTATTTTACATAGTATAACTTAACACAAAATACTTTTAGTTAATAAGTTTTTAAATGATAGTATATCTTAAATCCACTTTACTCCACAAAATATATACTGGAAAAAAATCTTGCACTTAATAAATCTTTCTAATATAAATATTAATGAGTAGACTAATATCTGTTTTGAAACTTTATAGCAGATACTATAAAAAAAGGAAATTTGAAATATTATTCCTCTATTTCATACTGTTTCAGAAGTCTCCAGACCTACCTCGCAACCACAAGTTCCAGAGTTTGATTCCTAGTACAGCAAAAAAAAAAAAAAAAAAAAAAAAAAAAGTTTCCATACCTAATTCAAGACATACATGTGGTCCTTGGCACCTTCTCTAATTACTCCAGAAAAAAATGTGAAATGTCTGGACAAAGATGTTCAGATTTACTGCAATTTAGCTATGTTTCAAATTGAGAAGGTGTGTACAGTGCTGGGAAGGACCTATTTTGGGCTCCCCTGATCCATGTGAATTCCAACTCGTCACTAGTTTGCTGCATATTCCTGACCATTCTAAACCTCAGTTTTCTTGTCTATGAGACAAGGTCACCAGCACCTTCCAGAGATTGGGTAAGATTACAAATAAACATGGACTGCCTGTGATATGTATAGATTATATCACATTTCATATTAGATTATTCATCAACTTTCTGTAGTTAAGGCTTGTTCTTCCACAGTTCTCTGCTGAGCTGGGTCTAGCATTGATAGCTGGTTTGAGCTACTGAATGAGCTGAGGCTGATTAACAAGACGGGAAATGTGAGGTAGGTGAACATGCAGGATTCGGAGATGCGGTTCCACTGGTTACCAGGAAAAGAGTGCTTCCAGTTATTAGCTGAAAGCACTGCAATCACCATACGTGGGTGACCAGAAAGCTTTGTGGCCTATCATGCACATGCATGGCAAGAAGCATAGAAGGAAGGGCAAACAGACAATGTACCTCTTAATGGGCCTTGGCTTGCGATTCTGCTAATGCTCACAGGACAATAACCTGTGAAACTACTGCCACGCTACTTTGCATTTTTCATTTCAAACTTCAGCACACAGTTAAGGAATGACTTTTAAATACATTTTCACAGGTTTCTACTATTTTATTATCTTCATACAGGTAAATTAAAACCTAACACAGGGAAATCCACAAATAATCATAACGTATCATTTAACCATAACATCTTCCTTACTCCCTATTAAATCTCTACATCCAGGAATGAAGAAGTCCAGTGGCCAAACCTTTTAGTTTTGTTTGAATTCCAAAAGAACAACCTCTTTCTAATAAAGGACACACACAAAAAAGCAGCTAAGACAGGAGGGTAGCAGTCTGCTCTTCACACAATCCCAAGGCAGGAGGGACAAGGGACAGCTGTGGAGTGGGCTGCTTTCCACCTGTGAGGTCCAGTTCCCTTCTGCCCAGGCACACAGTTCTCCTCGTGACTCATTTGTGGCCACAGACCGCCAGGGTGCAGAGTGCAGGCTGCTCTGCTCCTGGTCTTCAGAGTGACTTTCAGTGGCTGAGGGATGATCCGCACTGACAGGTCGGACCAGAAATCCCCACTTTGATTTCAAATCAGCAGACATCCCAGGGCAAGGGCACAACATTTATTTCCCACTCAGGTTTATATGCTACACAACCATCCCTGGGGGAGGTATCTCTTCCTTTTCCTCTACTACAACTCAATTTTGCTTGTAAACTAAACCTTCCCCAGGAAATTCTCAAATGGGAAGACTTCTGCCTTTTCCTGGGACCATGGACTCCTTCAAAAAACCCTTTTTTTAAGACATTTTTCTATGGCTCCAAAATGGGACCAAAAAAAAAAGCTCGTTTTTGACTGCTCTAATTTATAATCATTTTACCGGAGTGCATGTAGACTTGATTTGAGTCAGAATGACTTGCTTGTATAGCACAGCTAAAACCTGAAACTACTGGGGCTGTGGATGAGAAAAGATTGCTTAGGCTGTTGGAGCTTTCTACTTTAAATTTTGTGCTAAGAAAACTGGAAGAGGCTCATTTCAGAGATGGTAAATTAAGCATTAGTTCCAATTTGTGCTGTGGCAGGTACCAGTATTAAATACTTGCTCTCCTATCTCATTATGAATCCAAGTAGCAAAGCGTACGTGCTATTAACTACAAATGAAAGAATGAAGTATGTTTACTTCAAGAGGATAAATACAAGATGGGAATGCAAACCTCTGTCTCCATTCTGCATTCTGCATTGAATTAGTTCTATGATGTCCAGTGGGACCACCCAGGGTCACCGTTGATTTTACGATTTTTCTGTCATTCACAACTCTCAACAATATTTGAACTAAGGGCCCTGCATTACCATTTTGCATGTCCCCCAGCGATATCACTTTCCCTGCTTTAGAGGTAAGAAGAGATTTACTTACTCAATTGGCCTTACCTTTTTAAAATAAGAAACAAAACTCATTTGCTTCTTCATCTGTCATTCAATGTCTTAACTTTATTGAGACTTACTACATGCCAACAAGGCAGGAAATACCAATAAGGCAGAAACACTTACTACTCTCTTATTAGAGTTCACAGTCTAAAAAAAATCAGAGCAGTTAAAAATGGTAACATTTAAGAAAAAAAAAATAAAGTATTAAGCTGACCTTTAAAACTTAACAAAAATTCCATACAGCAGTTTCAAAGCATGTGTTCCTAAATGGAGAAAATCTACCCAATTTTGCTGCTCCTTCCTCTTCTTTGTACCATGATGCATACAGAGTGAAAAAGCAGTGTTCTTCCAAGCAAAACAGAAGTAGCAAACACTTGAAGGCCAATTGCAGTTCAATTTTGAGAAACTGCTTTCCAAACTTGAAAAGGTTTGCATCTAGGGAAGGAGTGTGAACGCTCCCAAGTACAAGTTAAAAGAATGCAGTCTGAGCCACAGGAACTCAAAAGTTGCTCTTGTATCAAAAGGGCCAACCTCCAATCACCCTCATAAGCTGCTGTCCCGTTAGATAGATTTTGGTTGTCTACCAGTGGCACCATCTGGCATAGCGATCCTCATGACTTGCTGCATTACCTGACAGCCTAGGGGTATCTTTGTCACAACTTAAGACTGCCACCTAGACTTGCTTGGATTTTGAAATAGAAATGTTTGGTAATGCAGAAGTAATCTCCTGGTGGCTGGCCATGAAGGACACATCCATCCACCACGACTGAATTGCAGAGCAGCTTTCTGAATGTATTCACCACCTTTAAAATACACACTGGCAGCAAGTTTCAACCTGTACTACTGGAAATTTCTCTTTTGTCTTTTGTCTTTTGAGGAATAGAGTAACCAGGTTATTTTTGTCTAATGTAAAAGACTGAGTCAATTATCATGAAATGATAGGAAAAAAAAACTTCCTGCTAAAGACCCTTACCAAAAAAAAAAAAAAAAAATAAGGTTAGATCAACATGAAGCTATAATTACAAACTATCAATAACATTTTCAACTGTTAACTACTTCTGTGCTGCCTGTTGATACAAGTGCATGTAAAATGGGAAGAAACACAAGATCATTATTTAGTACTAACTTTTTTTAAAAAATAACTTTATTGAGAAACAAATAGCAATGAGACAGTTTCAAAACTGATCAGTAGGACAGTTTCAATAATAAATACATTGCACATTGTTGTCTCAGAAAACTTTATCAGAAATCTTTACAGTCAAGCAATTCTTTCTTCTAAGCATAGACATCGGGCATGCAAGACAGAAAATTCATAGAATTTTAGTTGTATAATATCATCAAATGAAAGGAAAACAGTGCTATAAGAGAGAATGTAGATGGAACATGTCATAAAGTGCAAATTAGTATCTTGCTCATATAATGACATGGATGCAAAATTTTCCAATATAATTTATGGAGTAGTCACAGACATGTAAAACTTGTGATAGATCCAGAGCATGCTGGGAGATTGTGGCTGGAAAGCAAGTGAATTGGCAAGTATGCATGATAGATAGTACTGTCCTCAACACCCCCTCCCCCCGCATCAAAAAATATTGATAAAGTTCCTTAGGAGCTCAGGAGAGGGAGGGTTTTGCAGCAGTGTAATCACAAGAAAGGCTATGGAGAAATCGACACTTGAACAAGGTCTTAAAAGTCAAGTACAACTATGTCTCTGGAGAAGACAGATAAGGTAAAGGGAGCCGAGTCTGCCAAGGCATGGACATGCAGTTACTTTGGTGGGGCACAAGAAATCTCACATGGTTCCGTTGGTCCAAAGTGGAATGTACAAGAAGGTGGTCAGTAGGTGGGGCATAGTCAATGGAGCCTGGAACTATCTGATTGCTATTTGTTTCTCAATAAAATTATTTTTTTTAAAGTTAGTATTAAATAATGATGTGTTTCTTCCCATTTTATATGCATTTGTACCAACAGGCAGCACAGACATAGTTAACAGTTGAAAATGTTATTGATAGTTTGTATTTATAGCTTCATCCAGGGGAATATTTTACATGGGTCACATGGGGTACCCTGAACATTAGGGTCACAACTGCAGCCAAGATGACTCTTCCCACAACATGAGGATGGGTAGGAAGAAGAAAGGTATGCAAGAAGGGATGCCAGGTACTTGACAGACACTTTCCACCCACCACATGTCTTGCGAGTCACTTGGAAAGCAAGGTGATAGGGCACCAAGAGAGTAATGACATGTTTAATGCCAGATAGCTTTTGTAGATGATCACCCAGAGGTCAGGACTCTTGACAGCCTATTTTTGTTGCATATAATTGCATATTATTACATTGAGTAACTATCTCAAAGTATATTAAAGACAAAGTCTCTTGCCTTTGGTCTCAAAAAAAATTTAGTGTTGCAGTACTTTCTTCTGATCTTTAACTTCAATTTCAAAATATTTTTATCTTTCTCTTACTGTGTGCTTGTTACAGTTTTTAAAGAAGCAAAAGCAACCATCAAAGATGTTTTTTGCAATTTTATCAGTTCCCTAGAGAATGAGAAATAAAAGCTCCAAAATTCCTGAATTGAGTTCAAATTTTATGGAACATTGCTTCGACATACAACTGCAAATATCACTGGCAAAGTTCATTTTGTGAAGACAGAAGAGCTCTCTAGTGACATGACACAGCACTGAAGCTTGCTGTTGGTGGAATAACTGTAACACCCTTCTGAGGGGAAGAGTTTAGTAACCACAGCAATAGATTTATAAACTGCTCAGGGGTTTTCTCTGTGCTGTATTTATTTCTTTTGGTCCCACCTATCACAGTTTCAGACACAAGTTGCAGCATATTCTTGAAATTACATAAAAAAATGTAAAAATTACATTGTATATTATATAAACCTTAATTAAAAGTATGAGGCATAAACTGATTCAGAACTCTAAAGAACTTTACCCTTCAAATAATCGCTGTGTTTATGCAAAGGAGATGAAGCACAAATATATGAGCACAGAGAAATCAGACAATAAGTACCTCAGAGTGCACTGGGAAATGGGATGGGGAGTTAAAACAAAGGTGTAGCTCGCTGCACGAGTTATTAGAGCACCCACCTAACAGGTTTACAGTTCTAGGTTCAATCTTTAGTACTACATAAAAGAAAAGGCCTTGCAAAACATCAGATGATATTTAAAAGAATCATCATAAGCAGGAGAACTCATAATGTGGTGGCAGATGTAAAACAGAACAACAAAAACTTATCCAAAATGTCTATACAGATAGGTACATAGTGTTGTAAGTTAAGACTTTAGGGATTCAATATATCTAGGAACAAAGTGCATTTTCTACCTTCTGAATAATAAATCACCTACTGTAAGAATATTACTGGTTCACAAACCAGCTGGAGAAATGCAGTGGAGAGCAATAGCAAACTAACAATAGGTGAAAATATGATCGATGACCATTCTTCCATTCCTTCTTTTGTTGGTTCTTTGTGATGCTGGTTACCGTAGTTCTTTATAGTTCCTTCTTACTGTATATCCACTCCTTGTTTTATTTTCAATATCTATAATGTTGCCCAGCACATTCAGTAAATATTTCTGTTTACTGCATTTATCTGTGCGCAGCATTCAGTAAGTATCTGCACGGTGACTGATTTATCGGTAACAGCCAACATTGACTGGTAGACTACTTTGTCAGTCCTGACACTGGGTGACTTCTGTATTCTTAAGGTGCATAAAAGTTCAATGAGCTAGTGTCATCATCAGTACTAAATGAGGGAGCTGAGGCAAAAGCCAGTAACTTGCGCAGAACCGTGACCCTAGTGAGTGTGTCCTGATCCTGTGTTCACCTGCTTTTCACAGCAACGCATGGCTTGAAGGAAGAGTGTGATTCCAACTGGGCAAAGAATGTGTTTCCTCCAATGCATAGAAGAATGTGAAAGCATGAACGAAAACACTGCACTTTAAAAACAGCCAATACAAGAAGCGGATATTGACACTTAAGTTTGGTTACTATGTCAAAAGAACCTTCATTGTTGGGGTCTGATCACATTTAAAAGCCTGAAGCATTTCACATGAGGAAAAAAAGTGTTGCTATCCTAATCTTAGACTCTAAGCAATGCTACAAAAAAAAAACACCAGCTTAAAAAAAAGAAGCTTAGTAAGCTAAATAGGAAAAGTATAGAGCGATACAAACATTTGCCTTGTACAGCACTTTCTACTGTATTCACATGCCATCAGATGTGGATTTCTAGATCTCACCTAACTGGACTGTAATATTATTATGGTAAAACCATTCTATATAAAGTACAACTGTCTGAAATTACAACCAAAGTCAAATGTCTTTCAAAAGGTTCCATAGAGGGAAGAAGAACTAACTGCTGTGAAATTTGATGAAACCCACTGAGCTCAGAGGGCACAGGCAGCCAAATTGAATTTTAAATGGTTCCAACCAGGAGTCTATAATCAGGATGCCACCAGTGGCAGATGAGATAAATGAACTCACTTTCTTGCCCCAGGCAATCAAAATAGAATCCCAGCCTTACACGTGAGACCCAAAACAGGCGGGAAGAAGTAAAATACTACCCTGCACGTCTCTACATTTTTTACTAGTATATGGTCATTTCTAGACTTTGCTTTCACCAAGGTCCCTTTCTGTCAATGAAAGCCACGCAAAATGATCTTTTTCCTATACTGATTTTTATTGAATTTTACTCCAGGAAATAAAAGCTTGGTTTTAAAAGACAGACGTTTCCAGATTCGTGGTCCATCAACACTGTGACTGTTAAGCAACTGACAAAATGTACAGGCAAGCCTAAAACTGGCAGTTGAGTCAGATGTTACTAGGTGTCTGCCTTGCAGCCAGAACAGCCAAATGCAAGGGAAGGTGTCAAGACAGAAAAGCCATACTTTAACAGTAAATAAAGTAATGCCTTCTTAAGTGACGATTTTTTAAAAACCTACTTTTATAAATCTATACACTCACCCTAATCTTTCCCACTGCCCACTTGACCTTCCACCATGAAGTCCTACAAAAACTTGAACCACAAACTGTTCAGAGTAAGCTGACCATCTTACCTCACAAATACAACCACCTGCGGACATTACCCTTCCCCAAAACTGGCAGGCTTCTTCCAGGAGGAACACAGACCTGAAAACCGAGAATAACCACTGATGCTCAAGCTCCCGGTGAAGTTACCAAGTTCCACTGATTACAGCTTCATGCTATCATTTGTATCTTTCCCTTTGTCTCTTGTATCTCCCAGAGGCCCGGGTTTCACTCTGTAGGTCTCTAGGAAGACTGCGGCCAAGTAAATCCAAGAGAATTGCAGTCCACTGAGACTTCAGTCCTGGTGGGAGCTTGGAAGAGAAGGTAAATTACAGAAACCAACGCAGAGCCAATCTGATAAATCAGGACATGGGGAACAGACAGAAATTAAATGTCCACATAGCTAACTGTGACCAGCTTCCACGCAATACAGAAACTCTTGTAGCAGCAAAACCTTCCTGAGCTCCTGATGCACCCTTGTCTGGCATTTGTGGCTGTTTTTGTTATGTATGGATGTCTCAAGGGCAATATTGGATATTCAGAAGTAAGAACGCAGGTTGAGCTGGCATAAGGTAGCACTGGCTTGCCTTGGCACATCAGTCTACCAATGTGTGTATCACAGAGGACCTCCCGGGCATCTCTCTGAATGCCCTCAGCATTTGCCCTATATTTGCCTATGTAATTCCTTGCCCTGGAGTTTCAGCCTCTTGAAGGCAGACACTGTCATATGCTGTCATGTTCTAGTCAGTATTTCAACACAAGCCTTGCATCCGCCATTCTACAAAGCAGGTGCAGTATCTGACCAAGATCTGGAAAATCAAATGAGCTAAAGGTAGATGCTCTACTCAGTAGCTTTTCAGAGTCTATGTTATATTAAATCTCAAGCAAACAAGTTACTGTCTTCTCTTTCTCAGGCACTTTGATAGGCTCTACAAAAAAGGGTTCATTAAAATAGACTAGGTCCCTTTCCTCATGGAGTTGCAACCAGTCAGAGGAGAAAGCCATCAGACACCTATTTACAAAAATCAAATAAGCAATCTCAACTATGGAAAATCTTGTGAGGGAAAAGTATTTTAAAAAAGTAGTAAATGATAACAGGTATATTCCCTAGCCAAATACCTAGGCACCTAAGTTACTTAATTAACATATTCAAAAGAAACACAGAAAACATCAACATGGCTTTCTTCCCTTCACAAAATATAATAATGGTTAGCTGTACTTCTAAGGAACCAGCATAAGTGATACAATGCAATAGCTTTCCAACCAACCTCCCTTGATTTAACTCTCCAATAATTCACCTTAAATACACCCTTGTGTCATACGGGCAAGTGGAGGAACAAATGCTTCCTCTCTGCTCAAATCACTTCATTTTTTCCCTTGGCTTCTGGTCTCTGAGTACTCTAACCAATTCCTACATATACATCCTTGCATTCTCCCCGCACCTGTCCGGCCTCATCTAATCGCTCCTCTACTGTGTGTTCTCGTCTGGCTTCCTCGTCATTGAGGGCCTTCTCCCTCCTGTCCCTCACCTGGGAGTCTCCTCCTTCTAGTACCTCTGCACATCGGATCTCACTCAAACTTGAATTCCTCAGGAACTTCTGCCTTTGGCACCTACCCTATGATTGCTGTCAAGGTGCCTGTAATTGCGGATGTTCGTTATATTTACAATTGTACAGTCATTTTAGGGAGTATTAGATTAACACTGGTTTCTCTCACTAAACTTAAACTCAGGTGGGAAAGAGTCTTGCATTTCTGAACAGTGCTTTATTTCCAGTGCCTGCAGCAGGACTTCACACAGAAGAGCCACGTAAAAACACGTGTTGCATAAATAAAAAAGCACCACATTTAGGAAATGTCTCTGTTCTTAAACCTAACACATTTAAGAGTAATTGTCCTTAAAATGAAGATCAATGTTCTTGGGTGAGGGTACAACTCAGCAGCACAGCATCTGCCTGGCAAGCACAGGGTCAGGGGTTCAATTCCCAATACAAAAAAAAAGAGAGAAAGGACTACTACTCTCCCTCTAAACACCACCATGAGAATTAAACCTTATTTAGAAGTGACTACAGTCGTTAAGGTAATTGTCTCAATACAAGGATTGATAATACACCATTTAGACTGCACAATAAGCCACAAATGAGGGAAAAAAACAACAAAAATGGTGTTTCACTATATGCTAAACAGCAGAAAATAATGACTCCATTGTAGTTTCCCTCTAGCCATGAAGAAATCATAGACAATTCTTAAACTTGCATCCCCAAAAATATTGTGCACACGTGTCAAGGGAGGAGAAACCACCAGGCAGTTTGGGTGGGCAGGGAGAGGTAAGTGGAGAGGTAGGGACATGGTGCCTGTGGACCCCACACTGCACAGCCACACGATGCTGGGTTTGTTTTTGTTTTGTTTTTGTAGAACTGGGGATTGAACTCAGGTCCTTGCGCTTGCCAAGGAAGCACTTATTCCACTGAACCATCTCCCCCGCCCCATTTCTTTTTTTGTTTTGTTTTTGAAAGAAATTCAAAATTATTTCTTTTTTGTTTTGTTTTGTTTGGTACTGGGGATCAAACTCAGGACCTTGCACTTGCCAGGCAGGCGCTTATGCTGGTGCGCCATCTTCCCAGCCCAGACGATGCTGGAACAGTGTGGGCCTACAGGGACCTGGCGTCCCCTGTGCGTCCAGGGTCAGCCAGTGCTCCCCACTGCAGTGCGCCACCCACATGGAAGGGATGTTACGCTACTGAGAAAACGATCTGGGTTGTTGCTTGATCAAATAGCACTGTGGGCGTGGATTTTAATACATCTTCTGGAGCCTGGAGGGAAAGATACTCAGAAGTATCTCAGACAGCCACAGTTTATAAACAGTGAGTCTCACCTAGGACTTCCTCATCAAATCAAGATTACATTGATCACAGACCATAACAGTTTAACACTGAAAGGTACATTTTTTAAGAACATTTGATACAGTGAAGCTACGGGAACTATAAATTACCCCAGAATGACAAAAGAATGTTTGTGTTGCATGGCTTTTAATTCACTGAGCCCTTAGAACATACATGAATATTAATTCACAGACAAAACGCAAGAAGTAGCTACAATAGTTTACTTCCTTTAATACACATCTGTAACATACTAACACCAGCTATCACAGCAAGCCTCTTATATCTCCAAATGATAGGATCCATTTATTATGGGTAACTGACAACAACTTTCAAAAAAAAACATGATAAAAGATAACATCCAGCTCTTTTCCTTTTTCTTTTTTTTTTTTTTTTTAGGAAACCAGGGATTGAACTCAGGACCTTGAGCTTGCCAAGCAAGCACCAATACCCCAACATTCATCTATTTTTACAAATGGAATAAATGTTTAACCAGATGTATTAAAATTGCTTATAAAATGAAATGTATAAATTCAATCTTATATAGAATTATTATTTATATGTGTGCATTTCATATTTCCTATATTTTTAGGACAGAAATAAAAATTTCCACTTACATAAAGGCAGAGAAGTTCAGTGATGCTGGTAGTTGCTTTAACAGTCATCAAAGTGCCCTTTGGAAGTCCTTAGATGTGCTGGCAGTCAGCAACTCACACTTAAACTCAGCAGAAGGGGGAAAGATTCTAAATTCAGAGATATTCACACTGTAAAACTGTGTAATAATTTTTACTTATAACCTACAGAGTGTGGTAACAATATTACTTTTGAAAAATAATAAGTAACTTGTATTTTCTTTCTTTAACTTGAGGGTTTAGAAAAGAAAAAATGCTGATTTTCTTACATAAAGGAAAATACAAATATTGATATACTCCCTTCCTTCCTTTCTTCCTTCCTTCCTTCCTTCCTTCCTTCCTTCCTTCCTTCCTTCCTTTCTTCCTTATCTATTCATCTAAAAATGCTCACTGTGGCAAGAAAGCTAGACTAATTCCACCACAGAAACATCTTTGAAAGCCTTCTCTTTCTGTTCCCTCGGCTTCCTTGAGGTCTTCATCATCTCCACAGCCGGGGGAGTAAATCAATCTCTGCGCCTCTGTATAATGTAGTACCTTAGCCACTTTTACCTACAGCCATTTACAAGCTTCAGGTTAGCCAAGTACAACAAAGTCCTCAGCATGGCCTGTAAAGGGAGAATGTCCAGAGGCTCCTCCTTCTTCCCTGTCCGCTGTTACCCTTGGGGTATCACCCCTCCTAATACCCCAGAGGAAATCTGCTGCATTTCCTGGAACTCATGTCAGATCTGTTCACAACTCTTTGGCTTTGAGGATTTGGCGTTCCCCTGTCCAAAAGCCCAGGGTGTCTCCTGCTTACCAGACCCAGCACCGGGAGCACCTCTGTCAGGACCCTTTGTGGGCAGCCCGGCCACACTCTCCTGCCAGAACCTGCAGCATTTGTGTCACACCTCAGTGGGCCCTGAGCATCCTGTAATTAAACACCATATATTTTTGTTCTAAAAAAAAAAAAGTTCACAGTGTATCATAATTCTCTATGAAAGTACAATTTTGAACTATGTCTCTCAGCCAAGGTCCACCCAGGAAAGCAGAAACCGCCCAACTGATCTCAGACATGAAGAATTTAACATAAGCGATTGTTTATACAGATGACAGCAGAAATAACAAGCCAAACAAGATTTTCAAAGGGAAACCAGAAATTATCAGCAACAGAAAATGCCTGCTGTCCATCAGAATGAAATGATGATACTGGCAGGAGATGACATTATTAGCAACTAAAGAAAGGGGCTGCCTCATGAGGATAGCATCACTGCCTGTGCTTTTCTGATGGGAACTGTGCACACGAAGAACAAAGCCCTCCAGGAGGCGAAAGAACCGCTCCTACGAACCTGCCCGGAGAGGGAGAGCTAACCTGGCTTTTCCCTGTCTCTCCTCTTCCAACACAGCATTCCTCTGGCCAAACCTACCCAGAGTCCAGTGTCAAAGCAACTGGGAAATACAGTGGCTTCTCACATGCAGCCAACTGGGAGAGACAGAACAGATGAGGCACACACTGTGTGAGGCTGAGAGCCCCACTCCTGGCTAGGCCATTGCCATCTGGAGCAAAGTATGGAAGGGTGCGCCACGCGTCATGACTCCTTTAGGGTTCATGGACCCTGTAGCCCACCGATTGGCTTCCTCTGCTAGACTAGCAGCTCCTGGCAGAGGTGCCCCCTGTGCTTCACAACAGGAGCGCTATTTCCTTATTTTTATCGGAAGGCCTAGCATATTATTTGACATATACTAGGCTTATAGGAAGTAAATGCCCATAACCACCAACCTTGTGGGTTTATAGAATACTTGAACTTTGAATTTCACTCACAATTTTTATTCTGTTGACCATTAAGGGAAAAAGATACTAATGCTTATCACCAGTAAATAGGACTATAAGTAGGACCATGACATTCCCAGTAGGTTTGGGAAGCACAATGTTAAAGTTAAGCCAATTTTTTTTAACTGCAGAATTATTCAGAGCTATTTAAATGTACCTAGAGAGGAAACTATAGTATTCTGTGGTATGTTTTCAATACAAATGACTACAGAACACTTTTTAAAAATTATAGAAATATTAATTAAGGGCACATTGTTTTAAATATCATCACATTGGTAGCATTTCTCTACTTTCCCTTGGAAATAGTCCTATGATGTACAGAAGAATAAGGTCACATTCTGTAGATGAACATATCATTAATAAGAATTTAAAACTAATAATACATCAAATATTAATTGAACATATTAGGTGTCATTTACTATTCTAGTCACTGTAGGCCTAGAAGAAAAAATATGCCCTAGTTCCTGCCTATTGGAAGAGACAAGACAAACAGAAAACCATGAAAAGGAACTTCATTTTTAATCAAAATATTATTCTACATGCTTTAATACACTATAATACCAACAGTTGTCTGATTATTAAACCTGAGACACATTAAAGGTAAATTATTCACTAATATATAAGCAGGTCAGTTCCGAAGTTCACATTACTATTTAAGTTTCATAAATTCTAAGACCAAATCACTAACCGGGGTTATCACAAAAGAAAAGATACCAAATTATCCAATAATAAGTCAGCAATGTTAATGGTCAAAGCTGTGCAGTGATGTATTCAAGCCTATGGAGAGCCTATTGTCCTATAAAAATAACTATTCAAAAATCCTTAAGAAATCCATGGACTCTGTTGTTATGATCTAGCTGGAAATTTAGAAGTTCCATTTTATTTTATTTTTTTTCAAAGTTTTATTGATAAACAGATAGTAATGAGACAGTTTCAAATCAAATCGGAAGTACAGTTTCAACAATTAATACACTGCATATATTCTTCTTAGTGGTTAATTGCTGTACAAGATGCAGACTTGTGATCCAATTACAAAC
>NW_004524792.1:2051000-2067798 GCF_000260255.1 Octodon degus
AAAACTTCTCAGTAAGAGCAGATCCCAGTTGTTAAGTCTTTCAACTGTTACCCGTGCGATTTGATTTCTGTCCATAGAAGTTCCATTTTATTGATCTACACTGATAAAGTAGAACATTACCCTTCATTTAAAAAGGACACAAAGTGCTTGAATTTGCTATTTAAGAAAGCTGTCCTCCAGAATTAACATTATCTTTAGTCTTAAAGGATTATTATGAAGGTTTTTTTTTTTAACAATGAGTACTTATATTAGAAAATTTGGTCTGCAAACAATCTTCTGCTGAATAACTGTTTTAGAATACTACGTCTGTTTGCTTGGGCATTCTTCCCAATGGCCTCTCTTATTACCAACTGCATTACTGCACTATTAACATTAACCTATAATGTATTCTTTGAAATGTAGCAAAATAACTTATACATTATATTGTGTATAAGTGTTTCCACTGTACCAGAAACATAAACTGAGGGTAAAAGACACAATCAAACTATTCACCTACTGCACGTGGAAAGACTTACTCTCCACTACAGGCAAACTATCAGGTAGAACTTCAACTAACACTGGCATTTGATGGTGATAACATTCACAGCCAACTCAGGAATGAATGGGAGAACTTCAAGTGTCACTCTAACATTTAGTGTTGTCATCTGTGAGAAGAAAAAGAACTGATTGCGTCCTTCACTGTGGTGAAATGTGAATCACGTCTCTTGAGTTCTGGACTTAAATAAGTTGGAAAAACATTTGATGTCATGTTCCAACTCATTCTCCCCAGATGGGCAGTATGCATCCACACATACTGAAGGCTGAATAAAGTTCTGCTGTAATGATGTCTACAAAGTCTACTAACTCTCCACAACGAAGTGTTTCTCAAATCTAGTGATCCTATAACTACTTTGCTTCTCCTGTTAGTGCACATTGAGACACTCAGGAATTCGTGCTCCTTATATTTTAAGAAAGCAACAAGAAACCAGATATGGCAATACCCACTCATATTCACAGCTCTTGGGGAGACTGAGGCAGGAGGACTTCAAGACCAGCCTCGGCTACAGAATGAAACCCAGTTTCAAAACTAAAACAAAAAAAGGCAGATGAGTGCAAAAGCCCTAGTTCCCATATCTGTACTGTATGAAGGAGAGAGAGAAAGAGCAACAGAAAGAGAATGAATAACAAGATCAACTCTAGTTTTTGGAGAATAACAGTTTTGAACTAACGCTTGTATCCCTTTCTGATTGCAACCAACACTCACAATAAGCCTCCTTGCCAGGCTGGAATTCAAGCACTGATGGAGTACAAGTGATAGCTTTCTGTGGAGCACAGATTTTATGCATCTTGTATATAAGTTGATGTGGAGCCCTCTCAAGTGTATTTTTTAAAATTCTTTTCATGGGAATAGTTATGAATTCACATCATTTCCTCTGTGAGTAACAACACATTTTTACAAGACAACTGACCAGTTTACAGTCTGTGTGGGGCTAAGTAATCCTTAATAACCTCAGCTTGTGCAATCTCTAGTTATGCTGTGTTAGCTAGTGCTAACAAAGGGAAGTGAAACATCAAATGCTTCTCTAAGATTGTCCACTGAAAAAACTGAACGAGAATTGGACCATGTTTCTAAATATCCAATCATTCTAAGGAAAAAGGTATTGTAGAACTATTAGCATGATAGGCCCACGTGCAATGAATGACCCAATATTTTGCTACTTTTAAGAATTATTACCATTATTATGATTCACATTAGAGATACCATGTTAGGAAATAAAAATTAGTAACTCAAAATTGGCGAAAAATCTTGAGCATATGTAGCAAAAAACAAATCAGAAATCTGAGGATATTATAACTAAGCGTAAACTAGCAACATCATATTATTTCAGAATGAAGGAAGCAAGACAGTGCTTGGAATGGTGATGGATTTGTCAGTTATAGCTGGAACCATAAATGAAAATGCAGGCTTTCTCCAAGGACAGTATGGAAGACATTTCATTTTCCTTCTGCCCTATGAGTATGTATACAAAGATGTGCTTCATTTAAAGTTAACAAGGTAGTATAACAGAAAAACCAATCCCAGTATTCACAGGTATGTTCCTAGAGTAGTTTTCGTGCTCTGTAACTCAAATTCAATCACCATTAAAACTACAATACAGATGTAACAAGTCTAATGGTTCGTACTGGCTTAACATTTGTGTCAGTCCACACACCAATGCCAGAATAACTTGAGGTTTCAATAAGTGCCATTGGCTTGTGAACCACTTGGTTCTAGAGCACCTAAGGAGAACATTCTAAATCCTCTACCTCAGTCCCTCCCAGACCTGGCAAGCACAGGCCATGGGGAAGGCCCTGGACTCTATGTATTGAGAGAATGCCAGAAAAAGGAGATAAAAACAAGGAGATGTGCTTACTCAGTACCAAACTATGGAGGTGGGGACAAGTTTTATAACCCCGTTAAAAGAGGTTTATATCAGGTCATGACACAACCTAATTCTAAGTTCTAAAAGTCAGCCATGTACCAGAAGTAACAAGCAGTACGGGTGTTACCTGGGAAACTTACTAGAAATGCAAACTGTTGGGTTCCTCACCAAACAGCTACTGAATCAGAAACTGGTATGGGCCCCAAAGATTCTGTGTTTCAAAATTCACACAGGTAATTCTGATGCATATTAAAAATCTGAAAACCACTGGTTTAAAACTCAAGACAACTCATCTGGGTCACATATCATAGGTTAAAGGAAGCTAAATGAAACAAGAGTAATTAGTAATCTATAAGATACAATTGGTCTCACTACGCAGCTTGGACTCTTAGTGATCCTCCTGACTTCTGCCTCCCTAGCTCTGGGATTACAGCTGTGCGCCACCACGCCCAGCCTCCATCACCAGTTCAGCTTGCCTGGGGGCAGGGCCAGCGCAGCATGCAGTGCCAGGGATCGAACCCTGGCCCCTGCACTTACCTAAACAAGCATTTAGTCCGCTCAGCTATACCACTGGCCCTTAAGATACAATTTAAAGAGGAGCAAAAAAAGTCCTGCTTGTTCCTACAACTTGTCTAAAAAGCTCCAAAATGTCTTAAAATCAGAGCAATTCCCTTCAGTTAAGACAATGTCATAAAGAGTCACTCTGCCCACTAATATGCCAGCCCTTATTATTGATTCAGCTATCATTGGCAAAAGCTTGGATGTAAAGGAAAGTGCCACACAGCATAGCGTATGACAAGTCAGGACTAAAGTAGGCAAGGAAAGAAGGGTCCCAGCCAATCATCCTAAAGGGATGAAAAAGACATGTGCAGTGAGACCTTCCAGCAGGGAAGCTCTAGAAAGGCAGCGACACTTTTCACACAGTGAGAACGGTGCCCTAAGACACATTCTGTCATCATTACTTTCTTGAGTATCACTTAACTACCACTTAACTACTGAGGAGATAGTGTCCTGGCTTCATAGACTGGAACAGTGTCTTAACACTGTTAAGCAGTCCTTTGTTGCTCCTTAGCATGCCACGCCCGTTTTATACACATACGTGACTACTTCCAAACGAAACATGGAATACTATAAATCTGGGGCTCTCTTTAATACACATGTAATCCTCCACCACTCATGTCTTACAATGAAATCTACACATTCAGGTCCTGATTGTTTGAGGCGCAAGTTCACAGAGCTTAGAGCTTACCAGCAGCTTTTATATCCCTTTGCACTATTCTTCCCTGTTTCACTTATACGGCACATAAATACCGCATGAAAACGCTTCTCTACATACATCAAGAGCTGCCATTATGTTTTCGAATTCTGCTAACATCCCGAATGACTATTGTATTTGAAAGCACATAATTTGATGGTGAAAAAACAAAAACATTAAAATCTCACCCTTATGCTACATATAAGTTAACATTCTATTATAATTATATTTTTAAAGCCTTTCTATGTGCCCTTTCAAAAACTCAATTGAGGATAAAACTCAATTCACACTTTTTTAAAATTTATGACAAACCTTATGAGACAGAGATGCCACAATGAATGTTTATGTATAAGCTACCATAGGAAAGGTAATCGTCATTGATTCCCTGAGTATTCCTAGGATGGGTTGCAAAGGTCTATTTTCAAAAGTCCCCTTTATGTTGTTCTATGAGTCAACTGATGACATTTTGACCTCTACCCAACCATAGCTAAAACAGTCAAAATTAAGGTTGACACTTTGTCCTTTAACTTGTTCCAAAGTACTGCAGGGGTTTTTTACTGCCTGATGTTTCACCATATGTGCAGACTCTAGATACAGCCAGCAGGGTGAAGCAGGATGCCTCTGAACTTTGCCATTCCCCTGCTTCCTGTTGTTCTTGGAGCAACCCTCACTTTAGCTAAACACAACCCTTCTGGGCAAATCATTTTTAGTAAGAGAATCTGCAGAGCACCCTGTATGTGGATTACATTCCTGAATCTATGAGATTCACAGACTTGACTGGCTTCAAGTTTTGCAGTCTTTACAAAACCTATCCAGTTTATGAAAACATTAACAAAAATTATAAAACTATTACCACACAAGTTTTATGAATAAAAGTCCAGTTATGAAATGAATAGCAGGGGTAATTCTTTCTGAAATATTTTGGCTTGTCTCCTGATAGTTGTTATTGGCAGATTTTCAATACTTTTTCCACATTCAAGTTAATCTTATTCCAAGTTTTCTATTATGTTTGATAACATTGATATCTACTAACTTACACTCTTATAGGTCAGAACCAGAAAAAAATTTTTAGCTTCACACACAGAACTATTTTTTCCTGATATGAGAAAAATGTGAGAAAGGAGAGAATGCCAACTATAAGTGAACTGCATCCTTACTTCAGTTTCAGTAACTCTTACTAAACCAGAGCTCAGGAAAATGCACACACAAAGAAAAACATGGGTCATCTTAAAATATATGTAACTTTCCCAATTGTCTTTTCGCTTGGGTATTCTGGAAAGTGGAACATTTAGCTCTATATAATTCAAAAAAAGAATTCTATACATAGCTTAGAGAGAGAAGCATAAATCTGTCTCATGGGTCTCAGATTCACTTCCTGTTGCCTTCTTTCATTATACGTTTAAAGATAATCAATAAAAACTGACTTCTCTTTGTAAGTATTCCCTATTCTGCCAGAAATAATAGCAGTCCCTGCCCTAAGATGAAGAAAAGAAAGCAAGTCATAGTTACCATAAGAAAATGAAACCACCTAAGCATTTTCTGAGCCAGGAGAAACAGCAAATCCAGTTGATTCTTTAAAAAAAAAAAAAAAAAGTTTATACTCTTGGCATTACTACTGTTCTGAAAGTCTGTAAGATCAACAAGTTTTCCAATTCTACGCTTACACTTCTACTTTCAACCATGACTTCTTTATGTCTACTAATAGTTTTAACATATTTCTGTGTAAACATACATATGAAAGGCAAGACTTCTGTCACAGTTGAATACTGAAGTAAGGAGAGAACTATCAAGGTCCCCACAGCAGACCAAGATGCAAAACCACTGGGAAAAATAAAAGCTGAGAACAAAGTTAGTTAAAGAACTGAAAACAAACTTCGTTGTGTCAAAGCACAAAACTTTTTTGCCATACGCATTTTCAGCACACATAAAACATTACTTGAAAGCTTTATTTCTTTATTTTTATTTATTCATTTTTGTGGCCAGCTGGCTCAGCCTGCCCTAGGGGTGGGGCTGGCATGGCATGTGGTGCTGGGGATTGAACCATGGTCCCTGCGCACTTGCCCAAGCTTGCCTAAGCAGGCATTTTAGACCACTGAGCTCTCTCCCCAGCCCTTGAAAGCTTTATATTAGAGGGCCAGCCAAATTGCTTAGTGGATTAAAACACCTGGCCAGGGGTTCGATCTCCAGGCCTGCCAGCACACGCCTGTAATTCCAGCTTTTGGGAGGCTGTGAACAGGTGGATCACTATGAGTCCAATCTAGTAGTGAGGGCTTGAATACCCTGTAGACCCTTCCCCACCCCCAGGAAAGAAAGAAAGAAAGAAAGAAAGAAAGAAAGAAAGAAAGAAAGAAAGAAAGAAAGAAAGAAAGAAAGAAAGAAAGTTAGTTTTATCTTAGACTCTGGGATAATCCATCTGGACTCTCTAATACATATGTACTATCGCCAAGCACTTTTTTTTTGGCAGAACCAGGGATTGAACTCAGGCCCTTGTGCTTGCCAGGGAAGCACTCATTCCACTGAGCCATCTCCCCAGCCCCACCAAGCACTTTTAATGTGCTTTCTTCTGTGTTCTTCACAAAAGACTGTAAGAAAATATCAAATGGGAGAGTAGCAGACTTGTACTTAGTCATAAAGTTACAAATACATTTTATAAGTTTTCCAGGTTTCTTACTTCCCTTCAGTCTGCACTATCTGTGGAGGTTGTCATACTGTAAATCAGACACATTTAGCCAGCCAGGTTGAAGAATGAAGGTGAAAAGCACAGTGGAAAATACATAAAGTACAATTAAAACCATATGACCAGAGATATGGAAGCAATACTTGCTGGAGAAAGGCCAAGCACAAATCAAAACGTTCTCAGTGTTAGTGAAACTATCCAGTCCATTTGGGACAAGTACACATCATTCACTAAATACACTGTTACTTTTCTCTTTCTCCCAGAGAAAAAGTACTCAAGGAACTTTAGTCCTAGCTCAGTAGGTAAGCCTGTAGAGATCTTTTTAGGATAGTTCGGTTTACAGTTGTTAATACAAAACTGATCTATCATTTAAAGCAGTACCACTTATTTAGAGATATAGTTTAAGATTGAAAAAGGATCAATTTTATATCCAGTGGAGAATATTAAGTTGACAGCAATGTTAAATCAGAAATCTTTGCACTTTTCTACAAACCTTTGCCTCTAAAGACTAAGTATACCACTTAAGACAAAGACAATCCAAATGCCTATAGTTAGACATAAAAAACAAGAATCTATAAAATCCAAACTATCTCCCCTACTATGTATATTACAATCTAGATATGACCATCTCATTTTGGCGGTACTTAGCAGGCCAATGATGCATAAGTCTAGGGATGTACAGAAATTAAGAGCTCACTACAAAGCATCTCTAGTAAAACTTCATCAAAGCCATTCCATATGTATTTTTCCTGTGTATTCCAAGTGTCAGTTACGATAATCTCCACAGACAGATGAAATGTAATATTCAATATTGCTTTGCGATTCTGGCAGACACTTCAAATGTAGGAAGTCACTTACCCCCCAGAAACTGAATTCCTCCAGCCACTCTTCCTACGGTCCGGGAGATGAGCTCTGATACACAACAACCCATGAGGGCCGTGAGTGCCACCAGGAGGAGCAGGCCACAACCCAAGCCGGTCACTATGGTACAGATCCTCCATTCTGCGCTGGGGATGCCCTGAAAGGAGGCATAGCGCCCACATTCCTCCACCATCACCATCATCTGCCGACTCTCATCATGCACAGGATAGGAGCATCGCCGGAAAGTACCAAAGGACACTGGCTTGCCCAGCTGGGATCCCCAGAGCCAGTAAGGCATAAAAAAGCCCACACAGGAGGTGGCAGCACAAAGAAAAGAGAGGAAAGCCCAGACCAACCCGGTACAAGTCAGGCTGGATGCCATCTTTCACCAAATTGGGCAAAGAGGGCCTGAAGTCAATGTTCTGGAAATGCAGGAGTGAATGAAGGTGTGAAGTCACCAGGAAACCTCAGGTAATCCACAGTTCTAGGAGGGGTGTCTATTAGCAAAACGGATTCTCAGTTTTACTGGACATCAGCTTTCCATCCTCTGTGGTAGAGATGATGGTCCCTGTGAAAACAGTAATAGGGAACATTAAAAATTAAACACTTAGAGAAATGCTAATACTTAAACAGTTGGCCTGAAAATTTAAGGGAAACATTCAAACTTGTCTCGACACTTCAAAAGTGGGAAAAACTAATTATCTCCATAAGCTTCTCTATAATTCAAATTCTAGCCAACCCTCTCAAAGCTTCTTCATGTCTTTATCTCCTGTAAATGCTCCCAAATTAACTCTGACAGCTATTTACTTAAAGAAATGCATGACTTCTATTTGCCTAGCCAGAGAATTCATTTCACTAACTCACATTAAAAGTAATGTAGCATTTTTACTGGCAGTAAACATAATTCAAGATATTAAAATGAAACAAACCATATTGCAGTTTGTTTGCTTGCCTTGCAAGTACACACTCACAGTTTGTAGCAAATTTTACCTGTGCACTAATTCTGTCTCTGCCCAAATAAGATAATTAAAATAATTTTCCCCCATGAGACAGTATCATAAATTCAACAAACATTTTAGACCATCTAGGCATCTACATTAGACAGAAGTATTATTAGACACACCCTAGTACTCAATCAGTAGCATTTGAGAATTTCTTTAGCCTTAGCAACCATCTTCTCTTGTGAAAGAAAGTCTGTGCCAGTGTGACTTATTTTCACATCTACTCTCGATTCATCAGTTCCCATGATTGCGTGGGAATCATTTCTCTTGCTGAACAACTGGCTAACCCCAGAGGTGACCCATGCTCTTTAATACTTGACATCAAATACCCATCACTCAAATGGTTGTAGGTACAAATACAGCACTGCCACTCCTGCCTTTTCCAAACTAGTTCCTGAACCATTCCCCACACTTTCCATAATGAACACAGAAACACACAGGCCACCCAGCCTAGAGTTCCATCTCTGAACTCCTTCCCAACTCCAGCTTTACGGGTCCACAGCCAGTCCTTTCCCGTCCTTTCACCATCTCCTCCCCAGACATGGCCCTGCCTCCAGATCTGGATATCACGCAAAGAGACCCGTGGCTACTTTCTTTTTTTAAATTGTCTACTGCGGTCAGCGGTGAAGTTGGTCTGTCTGGGCCAGGAGGCTGGGGGAAACCGGCCGGGGCTGGCGTGAGGAAGGGGGCCCGGGTCGCCAATGAGGCGAGGAGTAAGCCCACATTCAGCGCCCCGCGATTGTTGGTCACCCACCCACGGAAACACAATGATCCCCCAATTCTGAAACGGGAGAGGGGCATTGTCAGCGGGCTGAGGGCGGACCGACGCAGAGGATGGGCAGGCAGCACCCCCCGGAGGCGGGCGCGACAGCGGACGCGTTGCGGGGCAGAGCCGCGGGGAGCCCGGCCGGGGGTGCAGGCGGGGCGGCTCCTCGGCGTCCGGGCGCGGGGCGCGGGGCAGCCTTGCGCTCTACTCACATGGCCGGCGGGCGGCGGCCGCCTCCTCTCGCGGGTCCCGGGCGCTCCACAACTTGCTGTCTTTCCGGGGCGGAACATCCACGGACCGGGCACGGTCCCTGTCTTCCTCTCCGCTGTCCGAGCCGCGGAGCCTGGGGCTGACCTGCGAGGCGCGCTGGGCGCAGAGCAGACCCCGCCGGCGAGCCCCGGCTGCGCGCACAGGAGCAGCTCCCGCCGCCAGGCTGCGCCGCCTCCTCCGGCCGCCCGGCCCCCGCCCCCTCCTGTCCCCTCCCCTGCGCCCCGCGGGACCCGGCGAGACACTGCGAGGACGCTGCCGCCGCCCACGCCCGAGCCCCCGGGCGCGCCGAGGCTGGCCGAGCCCCTCGAGGCCGCGCGCTCTGTCCCCTGTGGGACTGCGCCTCCGGGCGCGGGGGTTGCGGGGGGCGCGGGGAGCGCGAAGTAGCGGGAAGTTCCCAGTGCTCGGCGGCCGGGCGCTCCTGGGGCTGAGGTCTGCGCCTGCAGTTCTCCTACCGCAATAGGAGACTTAGAAGGGAAGGAGGACCTGAGAGTGGGCCGAGGGACCTGCTGGGCTTTAGGGGGCTCCGGAGCAGCGGCGGTGTCTTGGGAGGCGGAGAGCACGGCGGGGAACGAGAAGGGAACGAGAAGGGAGCTGCGCAGCGCCCCTGGGCTCGCGGACTCTGGGGCCGCTGGCTTTGCAGACAGGCTGGGAGAATCCCAGGGAGGCAGCTCAGGAGCCTCTCCCTGAGAGAGAACCGTCCTGGGTATAGGACAGTATTCTCCACTTTTCTACCCCCAAACCTTGGCTGCCTTCCCCTCTCCACTTCTTCCCTTCTCCCCAGCCCTCTCTTTCTTCCCCGTGGGTCCCCTTAACACCCTTCCATTCATTCTTCCATCTCCTCCTTCGAATCAATCTAAGCAGTCTGCACCACCATTGGATTTCTCCTTTGAAAAACAATTTTTATTTCCCCTCTCTACGTGGGGTCTATTTTTACTTGTCTTTGGCACAAGCTCCTTTGGAAGTGTAGAGCTAGATTCAGTGGATGACGGTGGAAGTTTGCTGAAGGCAGTATTTTAGGAAACACGCCATCTGGGAATAGCAGTTTTTGAAGTAGGTGCTTTCCCCAGATAGTTTTGGTGATACGACTTTTCAAAGAAGTTGACATAAATGGGCAGGTTTGTACTTTGTAAGAAATTTTCAGATTACACCATTTAGTTCATCATGATAATGTACCTTTTTTTTCCTACTACAGTTGGAAAAGTGTATTCTTTCATTATTATTTTGAAGGGCTTTAAGTGATTGGTTCCAATCCTTTTAAGGTCATAGGTATTTATGAAAATGCAAAGAAATTAGTAAGCCTCATAGGGGAAAAATATATAGTTTTATAGTTCTCAAAAGGGAGAAAGAAGAAAATGCCCTCCAAGAGACATTTTGGCCAAGTCTGGACAATATTTTTGGTTAACATGACCCGTGACAGAGAAGCATTACTGGCATCTAGTGGGTAAAAGCCAGAAATCCTGAGAAATAAAATATTCAGGACAGCCCCTGAATGACCCAGCCAAGGAGGTCAGTACAGCCAAAGTTGAGAGAACATGTCTCACTGAAATGTCAAATGACTCCGCGTCCTGAAGTTCACACATAAATCACAGGCTCAGATTCTTTGATTGAAGCTGCTTTAATTCCGCTTGTCCAAATTACCGGTTACTGAATTCCATGGCACCATAATGATTGGTCTGACTTCAGTTAGGTACCACACCCTGGGCTATTACGCAGGATCTTCACATCTACCTAACACAAAGGTAGCAGATAGGATCACATAAAGGCAACGTAATAATAGATCCAACCTCACCTCCAGTGCAGCCTACTGGGAAAGTTGGCCTAAGATGCTTTCTCAAAGTAGGAGAAGCTTTATTCGCTTGAGATGGGTGGCTAGGGAGACATTAATGGTAATCATGGTCACCACCACTTGAGTCTTTGCCGTGTGTTATTACATTGTTTATTGTTACTGCAACTCACCCTCAAAAAACCATAAATTTGCAATTAGTATTTTACAGAGAGAATAAAAAGCTTACCCAAAAAAGATAGAGGTAAAAGGGGGACTTTTAAAAGGTTCAATTGCATTCTGTTAAACAGTAAATGCAGTCAGGGCCATTCTGAGATTAAAAAAAAAAAAAAAGAAAAGAAATCAAATTCTTGAACTTCTATCAAGATTCAAGCAATGTGAATTCTTTGTGCTGTATACTGAGACTCAAATGTCTGAGCTAAATGAATGAATTTAGGTCATGATCTTTCTGTTATCTCATTTGTGAAAAGAGTTTGACTTATTGTTGCCTTAGTGTATGACTTCACATGACGATTATATAAGACTTCCTATTTAACACAAAGTTTCAGATCATCTCATCTTGTTCAAGTGCCTACTTTTACAGATGAGGAGACAAACTCAGAACCTTTCTAGAATCTCATCCAAGAGAGAGGGCTGCAATCCATGGAACTCTTCACCCCACTATATAATTATCTTCCCAAACTATTATTTTTTGAATCATTCTTTGAGTTCTTGCATGCATACTTTATAAGCAGAATGCATTATGACATCTCTTAAAGCCCTACATTCCATTTGCTTGCTCAGAAGATCTTTACCTCACAGCCAGGATTTCCATGTAGCACAGGACATTTGGATCTCTTGTTCAACATCTGGGCTTCCAGTGAGTCATAGGATGAAATCACAGATGTGAAAGTGTGTGTAACACTGCAGGATATTGAGGATCACACCTTCTGTTAGCTACCCAACACTTGCTCTGAAACCCCTCTTCCTCACTAGTCATCCTTCTAGCCTCTCTTAAAGTTAGTGGTGGATGCTTGATCCCCTTCTAGGCTGCTGAGTCACATGAGAGAGGTCTGGGGAAGACCATATTTATTAATCAAATAAGGTAACATAAAGGAACAGTTATCTTGCCATCCTGGCTGTGTTTGTGCACATTCTTAAAGGATGAGATATTTGGAACTGTGGCAGTCATCTTGTGATCCTGAGACAGAAGAATGTCACAGAGACACCATCCAGTACCATAAAAGGGGGAGCTGTTCACTTTCTTTTGATTTTTTTTAAACAAGTGAACTGTAGATTGTTGTTATGGCTTAAGTAACTGTGAGTTGAATTTTCTTCTAGTAGATGAAAGCATTCCTAGTTGATAAAATACTGCACAGATAAGCCATGTGCTTAATGACAGGAAATACACATTAGTCAAGATAGTATCTCAGAGTTTGGTGATCATAGGTTAGTATTCAATAACTGAACACGAACAGATGGTTTACCTGAATAGATAAGTGTCATTGTAATTAATACCTTTATTCTATTGCAACCTATAAAATGAGTATTTCCTTTTAAGCAAATAAAGGATGATGTATGAAATTACAGAAAGAAGGTAATAGTGAGTAATAGGAACCATGGAACTAATTACTTCAAACCACTGGGGAGAAATCAGAAAATAATTTGTTTAGTTCTCAATAGCCAAACACTATTGTATGGTGACACAGTGCCATTTTCTACTCTCTGTCGTAGAGGAGCATTAAACACAAAAATCTCCAAGTTCCAGGCTGCACTGAAGTCTGAGTGTCCATGGAACAGTTCCAGCCACTGAGTTCTGCTCCCATCATACCCGCTTCCTGTTCCTCAGAGCCCAGAAAGTGGCTGCAATAACATGTATCTTTCCACATGAGACAAGAGGCGGGAAGCCAAAAGTTAACACAGTAGGAATGAGGAAATAAAATTGATAAAAAGAGTTGGGATCCTCCAAATAACTGAACGCGAGGCTGCTATATTATCATTAGGTTGCCATATTATCCTTGGACCTCTAGTAGTGAGACCAACAGCCCTTGCCTAGTTAAGTCACTGTCATACACATTAGACTTCATAATAACTCTTGTCTTGCCATCTAAGAGCCAGCACCAGAGCAAAATAGGTTAGCTGCAGCATGCAGAAACACAAGCAGTGCAGGGAGGGGAGAGGTTGGTGTCAGCATAGACACATTTGCTGGTAAATGGTGAGTGTGACAGGCATCCGTTGTTTGCAACCTGTGCTGCAGATGATGGACCCTCCCTCTTTAAAGTGTGGCTGGAGCGAAAGGAACAACTATGGAAACAGTTTATGAAATATATCTGCTTTGAGTGTTCAGCTTTGAACAGTTCAGAAAGACAGAAGTTCTCAGCATCATAAAATGGCCTGATGCCAGGAGCTTCCCACTAACTACAGATCAGCAAGGAAGAGATGCAGGGAGGAAGAAGGTAGAAAGGAGAGCTATTGGACAGCAAAAAAGAGACTGAAACATGACCAGGGTGGAGAGATTTCCTTAACTGCTCCTGGCTGTTGAGCTCATCAGTTTTGTATGCATGAAAACATGTATTCATTGTTCCTCACCGGATCACCAGATGCCAGAACATACCTGAAGATTGCTCCATCCGCTGAAAAACTGCGATCAGTTTACAGTACAAAAGCAGAGGGCAATGTTTAGAAAGAAAGGTGGCGATCCTGCCATTTTGCTATTCTCTTCTTTTCTTTGTTAATAAATTACATTTTCCCTTCACAAATTTCTCTTTAAGGTTAATTTAATTGGCTACTACTATGGTATTTGACTGCATTGTGTTTATCATATACACAGGAAAATCCATCTCAGGAGCAAGTGATCTCAAAAGTTTCATGCTTCCCATTTCAACTATAAGTAACATAGTGTACTGCTTGAGAATTTTAATTCTCCAATCTGTATACGTATATGTACCATGGTTAGTCCAACATCCCACTAAAAAAAGATTGCTTATTTCATTTTCTATAAACTTTCTTTCACATGTTTGATAGATTCAGGATGTCCCTGACCCAGTAGAAGTTGCATTTGTCTTGTTTGGTACAGTTTCTAACCACAATAATTTGTGTGACTCTATTCTTCAAGAACTTTCTGGAGATAAGGTTTATGTAGTCTGTGGCCTGGTCCCAGTGGTGCTATCACCATTATTCATTTAAAGTTTGCAAATTACTTTGGAAACATAAATTGCCATATAATTTTTATGTATGATTCTTTTATAAATTAAAGTAGCATACACATGTTAAATCAATAACTTATTCATAAGAAGAAAGATGAAGTGGTAAATCACATTTAGCAGAACAAATGCTTCACAATAAGCCATCAAAATGGAAAACAACCACAGTACATTTTTTTTTTTTTTGCTATATGAGCTGGTATGCATTTTAAAGCAGTGCATAATTATGCTTAATATGGTCATGCTGTATGATTTTTAAATTTGTTTCTTTTTTCTTCTAGCATTAAAAATCATCTGAGGCTTTTTCAATACCATCACTATGTTTTCAGTTTTCATTTTTGTATTCCCATAATATAATATATTAAGCATTGCATACTATAGAAAGATGTAAGAGTTATTTTTTGTGGACAACAATTATATACTGCCGATCAGTTGTGGCTTCCAAGAGAATTCACAAAGGCTTGTTTCTATGATATTTAAAAATCTTAAACCTGCCCCTACACCTAAATAAAGTATACTATACAGGAGTCAAATATGCCAATCTAATGATCTAACAGAAGAAAGTCAAAATTAGAAATATTTAAATTGATAATCGTAATTCTAAAGAGTTTACCAACCATTAATTTACCTACCTACATTAAATAATCCTCTATTGTAGCCACAGTAGAATGGGTGAGGAAAAATGCCTCTTCTTTGGTTTTTCTTAGTAAGAGTCTCCCTGCCAGGTACCTGGCCTCCGTCCAATGACTGGAGCACCTGAGACTATGGGCAAATTGGACAGAAACACCCCAGCATGCTCAGGTAGGTCTGCTCTGCTCCGCGGGTGAATTTCTCAGGGTGCCTCTGCCACCACAGGAGAAGTACCCAACCACGTTGCTGAGACTGAGCATAGCTGCTAAACCTGAGCATAGCATTCAGCCCACAGGCCCACTTGCCCCTCACTAACTTACCCTCAAATTAGCTGTCATCAGTACTACAGATGATATTTGGGTCTCTACCACTCCCTACCCTTCAATCTGTTCAGATTATGGCCAGGAAAGAAGATAGCCACTTACTGACCTACTTCAGAGACCCTGAAAGGAACCACCACAACATGAATATTAACTAATACTGTCAATTAAGTACTAGTCAGATATTACTATTTTGTAGACAGTATAGCAGAAAGGACTGTACTAATGGGCCATAAAGAAGGTGAAAGTACTTTTCAGCAGTTAGCATTGGTTTGAACTGCCAGAGATTGCATCCTGAATGGTGTACTTGATTGACTGCCAACTAGAAAGAATGAGTGCAGGGAAAAGAAATGCTATTTGGCTGGTTATGTGTTTGAAAGATCAATATTTCCATGTGGTAAAAGCTAAAGAGCTTGAGCAAAGTGACAGGAAACAGAAGTTATAAGAATAAAAGTAAGGTTCAGAGCACTGTACAACGTAGACATCCGCATAGGGGAGCAGGGAGAAAGAGGGAGAGGCATAAATTCCTTGTACCACCTTGACATCTCCGGGTCTCACAGATCCCAAAGGCCTAACTTGGGGTCACATTTCTCTTTAACATTCCCATAACAGCTCAGACCTGTGCAGTGAGACTGAGGCACTTCTTCAGGATACGCAGGCAGCTCTCAGCCTCCTCTCCATGAGCTGTTGTCTTCCTACCTGTTCCATTGTAGAGTTCTCTTGCTGACAGGACTTGGATTTGTTTCTTGCTCAAAGTTTAACTGCTTCAAATGCTAGGCTGCTCTTTAAAAAGATAAAATAAGTTTATTATTTTTACTTTCTAAAGAAAACTTCTTAGAATGGCAACTAGTCATTTAGCAGTATTTTTATATCATTTTAGAGAGATACTGTCAGCCAAAATATGAAAATAAAAACCAACAACAATGTCTAGTATAAGAAAGAACATAGCCTAACATCCTTCAGAGGGACCTATGTTTTCCAAAAAGAGTCAGAATCATTTTCTACCATAATAAAATGACATTATTCAGCAGTTCAGAAACATTAAATGGGGAATCAAAGACTTGAGTTTGAATTCTGTCTTAGTTACTTTTCTCTCATTGCTGGAACAAAATACCAGACCCCCAAAATTAAGAAAGGAAAGTTTATTTAGCTCACAGTGGGGATTCCAGTTCATACTCAGCTGTCTTCAAGCAGACAAAACAGCAAGAGCGAAATGGCAGGAGCAGCGGCAGCACTGGTAGCAGAGCCTGTCTCCCTCACGTTGAGTTCAGGTTCTCTGCCTTAGGTCAGGTGTAGCACTCACACCTGTAATCCCAGCACTGGATCATGAATTAATCACAAAGTCTAGAAATCCGCCCCAAGACTGCATAAGGATTTGGGGCGAGAACTAGACAAATCATAAGAAATTCTGAGTGTGAATCTTGAACATACTAAGCATGACTCAGATACCACTTCTATTGTAGTCTATTTGTGCTAGGCAGTGTTTACTTAGTAAAATTACCACCATAACCAGCTACTCCCTTGATAGGGTACCAATCAACTATTCGCTTAGTATGGTACATTCATATTAGTAAGTGGCAGGGCTTGAATTAACCACTTACCAGTCTAACTATTTAAATACAAAATGACCAAAATTACATTGTTTTAATTT
>NW_004524792.1:2067898-2073800 GCF_000260255.1 Octodon degus
TTTGTGTGTGTGTCCAGCTCAGCCCACCAGGGGGCGGGCTGGCTGGCATGTGGTGCTGGGGGATTGAACCGCAGTCCCTGAGCCTTGTTTAGCTTAGCTTGTTCTAAGTAGGTGCTTTAGACCACTGAGCCATCTCACCAGCCCTACATTTTTTTTTATTAATTGATATAATATAACAGGAAGTGTAAGAGTGAGAATTTTATAAAATTTATTCAATGCAAAAATCTGCTGGACGAAATAACACCTGCCTGAGTGACACTTATGATAGTACATGAAAAAATTCACTGCCCAGTGACAAGTTGAAAAACTACAGAGTGGTTAATGACAGTGCTTGGATTAGAATGTGATTTTCCTTAATGGTAAGCATTTGTTTTTTTGAAATCGGAAGCCTCCTAGTGGCAGAAATACAGAAAAAAAAAATCTTTAGTTTTCTGCTGAGTATAAAGGTACATTGAAATTTCAGCTTAACTTTGATGTTTCTGTTAATAACTGACCAGTATCCCAAACATCTCCACTCTTAACACATTAATATGGGAACAGATTTGGCTTAGTACAGGTATATTAAAACATCAGTGACTGAAAGAAAGTCCACGTTCTATCTTTACTATAGCAAGGACATTTCCCATGTCACTTATGCCATTTTTCATTTCCTTTTACATATATTTGGGCTATTATTTCTTTCATTATCATGATGTTCAATCAGAAATTACATACACTCTATGTAACTTCGAATTTTCAACTTCTACTTACCATACCTATTTTTGGTCTGAAAGTGTCTCAGGTTTTATTCAAACCTGGATATACTCAAAAGCAATCATGGTGCAGTGAAGAGGAGAACAACCTGATTTCCTTGATTCAAAGACTATGTGTTTGGTTAAACAGAAGAGAGAATAAACATCCAGTGGTTGATTGATGGCCTTTAACTTGAATTTTTGTGTATAAAAATGAAGAAAAAGGGAGGCACAAAAGAAGCTCTGAGACAAAGTTTAAGTACAGAAGTAGACATTAGCTTGGTGTAGCTGCAAAGTTTTTGCTTGACTTTAACAAGTGACACTGTAAAATGAAGAACCTGGTTGTTCCACTTTCTTCTCCAAAGAGTCATGTGTCTTTCTCAGTCCATTCATGCTGCTATAACAAAATTCCAAAAACTAGGTGATCTATAAACAAAAGAAATTTGTTTCTCATTGTTCAGAGAAGCCCATGATCAGTGTCTCAGAAGATTCAGTGTTCAGCGAGGACCTGCTTCCTAGTTCATAGGGTATCTTCTTCCAAGAGAGAGGCTTCTGGGTCTCTTTTCTAAGGCACTGATACCCTTCACCAGACCACTGTTCCCCGGACCAGATTACCTCCCAAAAGCTACACTAGCAAATACCATTAAACTGAAGATCAGGTCTCACAGCAACATTCAGTCTACAGCAAAGGTTTGCTTAGAGTTTGTCATGTAAAACATAAAATGACCAACATTAGCCCATCAGGTTGGTATGAGAAGATTCCTCACCTTAGTACTTAGCTAACACTATTTGAAAAAAAACTTTTTGAAGGTTCAGCAAAACCCAGCAGGTATATAGGTGCAGGAATACAACATTGTAGAGGTGATTAACTATCCCACTATTTCTTATTCTTGTACTACTTAGGTGAAAATAACACTCTCTTTAATTTTTAAGGCAATCATGTTGATTCTGTAGTGCTGATCAGTGCTAACCGGTTCTAAAGAGTGATAGAGTCATCTTATGTCAAGCTTTCCAAACTGCTAAATTAACCCAAGTTATCAGTTTTAAACTCTTGATTTCCCCCATGAGGTTCTGCAAAACTCATTTAGTAAAACAATGCAGCACATTGACAATGCACTAAAAGTCTATGCAGTATTTTAAAATGAATTTTGGGTAGAAGTGGCTTAACAGGAGCATGCTAAAGTCAGAATCCTAAACATAACATAGTACAATAAACCTGAATCCATACTTTTGTTTGTTTTATATTACACAGAAATTTTATTTTTCCCAGGTGCTTTCACAAGTTTGTTGGGTTCAGCGTTGATGGGTAAGTGGAAGAGTTAGTGATGACCTAATGACTTGCTGCCACCACAGCAGGCCTGATCTGAGTTTGATCCAGCCAAAGGATACGTCCTGTGAGAGAGCTGTCACAACTTAGAGTAAGCAGATTCTGAGCATGCCACTCACTGACTTTAGATAAACGGTTCATAGTCTGTGTCTAAATCTTAAATGCTCATCTGCAAAATACAAGTGCTATCTCCTCCCTGTGTTGCTTTAAGGATTAAATGAAATAACATATTTAAAGTACTTAAAACACTGCCCAACGTGGACTATTGAGGTGGTAGATACTATTCAAAAATTATTCTAAAATATTATTAAATGATTCTAAAGTTATTTGCTAATTATGTATTAATATTGATAGTTACTATTAAATAATCAAAATCACTTAACCTAACAGTAAAGTTACAATTTATCTATATCAGGCATGTTGTTGTATAAAATCAAATGGACTTCCTTTAAGATAAAAAGATGATTATTTAAAATCAAGTCCATGAATGTTTTCATAATTTCTTTTGAAAAAGAAAGTTCTTTTTTTTTTTTTATTTGAGGAACTAGGGATTGAACTCAGGCCCTTGTGTTTGCCAGAGAAGCGCTTATTCCACTGAGCCATCTCCCCGGCCCCCTTGAAAAAGAAAGTTCTGATCAAGATTTTTCACATAAAGTATCAGAATTTGTGGTGCCTCTGATGTCTTATTTTCTTTTCTATATTAAGAAAAATGGTGGCCATTATGAATTTCCCAGTGGAAACACTCTCTGGTACTCTTGATACGTTTTAATGAAAATTGAACAATAAGGAAGTGAAAGAAATACGTACTTACTCTAAGCTCAAGAAATCTGAAGACGAAGCCTCTGAAATGTGGATTTTCCTGCCTTTAATCAAGTTCTCCTTTGTCCTTGTGTACCTGTAACCTATCTTGACAATCCAACTTAGCAGCCCACTAAAATACTGCAGTCTGTAATTTGAGGCCATGATGGTCATTTTAAGTAACGTTGTGATATAAAAGCACCATGTGTCCTCTAGGGAAAACACAGTAGGGACACAATTACCAAAGTCTTTCTTATCATTATTATATGCAGTAGCCATTTTACATCAACTCTAATAACTACTCTTGGAAATAATTTGTGGATAAAATACTAAATATAATAGTCCACCAAAAAATCTACATTTTCTAATTCTTTTCATTATTGCCCATATGTACTATTGAGAGTATAGTTATACCTGATTACTAAACACAAGCCTATACAGTAAAATATTTCCATATTTCTGCCATAATATTCTTAAGACTTTGATGTACAAACCCCATTCACCATTTTATGTTGATCACATTATAGAAAATGAAGAAATACTATTTTTCTTATCTGAATTTTAAAATAACTTCCATGGACAGAATTAAAATGATAGCTATAGCACACTGCTTCTCCAGGAAAGCAAAAGCTTAGTGTTCACATAACAATGGAGGGACAGTGACACAGGTATTGTTCAACAACAACAACTCCTGCTGGTGTCTTTGAAGTACAGTTGGCTACATCCACAGTCTGCTGTGAGGCACTGATGTGGTTGGAATGATAATTCTGAGGCATGAAAGAGCTTGTTCCATTATTGATGGGTTTTGTGGGGTTTTGGTGACTTCCATCTGCATTCTACCAGTTGGCTGAAAGGCGTATTTTCTCGTTCTTACCAAAAGTAAGTAAGTGGAGAATAAAAAAGAACTTATTATCAATTAGTATTGCTTCTATTAATTGATAGTTAAGAAATAGTTTCTTGACAGAACCTCATATAATGTATGTAGATATCACCCTGCCTACCCAACCCACAGGGTGGGAAGTTATCACCTTCACCCTTAAAGGACTAGATCTGGGGAAGAAAAGCATCATAACCTTCAAGTGAGAGGACCTGATAGATACACTGTTACGCAGGTGACTGGGTGAAGGTCACCAGTGATGTGGTATGGACATCAGGCGACATCACTGATGTGATGTAATCAGATGACATCTCACCTCTGTGCTGTCCTTTCCACAAATCCAGTCTAGACAGCAGACCAAGCCACACATGGGGCCATTCTACTAAATATCTGAGAAGAACTCCTCACACTTCACCAGATCAGGAAAAAAAAAAAAAAAAAAAAAGGTAGAGAAACCGCCCTAGAGCAAAGGAGACTCAATAGACATGAGGACTAAATGCTACATTTAATCCTACAAGGGATCTTTGAACTAAAAAGGAGTATTAACGGGAAAACTGGTGGAATCGGTTTGGCAAAAGTCAGCAATTAGTTGATAGTAGTAGACCAATGCTGGTTTCTTAGTGTGAACACATCTACCACAGGCACATGAGATAATATTAAGAGAAAATAAAATTGAGGTTTATGAAAACTATCTTTGAAAAGTTCCCTTAAATTTACAAGTATCCAAAATAAAAATGGTATTTCTGTACTAGCCATTTTTTTTTTTTTTTTGTGGTACTGGGGACTGCACTCAGGACCTTGTGCTTGCTAGGTTTGCCAGGCAAGTGCTTATTCTACTGAGCTGTCTATCTGGCCCTGTGCTAGCTATTCTTGACAATAACATCTCGAATTTGAAGGACTTGGAACAGATTAGAATGTATTGTCAGGTATTTTCATCTTAACTTCACAACACCTGTAAGGTGAGAGAGAGGGATGATTTTGCCTGTTGGTGAGGAAAACTTGTGAGGTTTTGTCCTAAGGAGCGTACAAGGGGTCCGACTCAGAGCCAAGACCTAACCTCGGTGCCAGGGGTCCCATCGCCTGTACGGTATTTACACCTCCTAGGGAGTTTCTGGCCTTAAATTGGAACAGAAGTGTTTCTACTGGGAATGAATGACAACTCTAATCTGGGGTTACTGGGTTTTAATGTAGTCATGTGATCCTCACCTCTCTGTGGGAGGATTTAAGGACTAAGAATGCTATAAGAAAAGCTGAACTAGAAAGGATAAGTCTAAGCTTTAGTATTTGTTCCCAGACTTCATCACGAAGTAATAAAGTTCTCCGTGTCAAAGAAAATCCCCATCATCTTTTGAGACTCAGCTGAAGGATTAGTTTTGAGGCCTTCTTCCTTCTCCCCTCTGCTTACTCCAAGAGATCCTCAGCACCCCAGGGCCATTTGTCACTGCTCCTTTTGTTTCTGTTTGGGTTACAGCAGAGAGGACATAAAGACTAGAAATTTTTACTTGTGGTACATACAAAATTATTCTTCTACCTTTCCTTTGTTTTTCTTAGAAATTCTTTGTCTACTCAAATTTAACCCAAAAAGTGTAACTTTTAGCCAAAATGACTCAATGAAAATGCACATGTTAAATTTCTTAAAAGTCTCAAGTTACAGTGTCTGCAAAGGCCAGATAAGGAGTGTAATAGATGGGCAAAGTAGTCCCAAGTATAGGAACATTCAGAGGCTTTCTCTGTGTTTTACTTTCTCATCTTATGAAAACTTATTTTCTTTCCTTTAGGTAAAACCAATGATTGATACCATGTGACCATTACACTTGACCTCAGTGTTTCTGGCAGAGCAATAAGGAGGAATGTGCCATTGGGTAAACTGGAAGCACAGGAGCTGGGCTGTGGAAGGGAGGCATGAAGTGAGCCTGGAGGTCTCATGGCAAAAGCCGGCAGCGCCTCAGAGAAAGCTGGAGAAACAGCCTAATGCTCTCCCACCAACCCCTCTCAGGACAACTTGAACAAGAAAATGTAATGGCAGCAATATACTATGACTCAGCAAATAAAGTAGGAAGCCATAAATCTTTTATTTTTTTTTTTATTTTTATTTTTTTTAACATCAGTTATTTTTATTTTAAAGAAGGAAAAAAAATAAAAACAGTGGTACAAAATCTCAAAACAAGA
>NW_004524792.1:2084845-2088442 GCF_000260255.1 Octodon degus
TGGGCCTGGGGGTTCCAGGAAGTGGGCAGAAATTCCTACACGGTGGGCGGGGTGAGGCAGGTACTGCAGAGTGCTGGGGGGCGGCCCGAGGGTGTGGGAGAGGGTCAGGCCCACGCTACACCTGGGCTGGAACTGGTCCCGCAGGCGCAGGGTAGCAGGAAGCTCTCCACACACTCACGGGACATGGGCTAAGACTGGGTCTGGGGATTCCCGGAAGTGGGCAGAAATTCCTACTGGGTGGGCGGGGTGGGGGAGGCACTGCGGAGTGGTGGGGGGCAGCCCGAGGGTGTGGGAGAGGGTCCGGCCCACGCTGTGCCTGGGCTGGGACTGGTCCCGTGGGCGCAGGGTGGCAGGAAGCTCTCTACACACTCACCGGACCTAGGCTAGGACTGGGTCTCTAAAGTTTCTGATACTAGGAGAAAATATCATACCATGTCTTATAAGTAGATTGTAAGTAAAAGAAACATATAGATCATAAAAGAAAAATTAAAATGAAACAATATTCAGAAAATAATTAAATTTTCATTAATTCAAAATTAAATATTTCAAAAATCATATTGAAGATTGAAATTAAATCGTGAGTCCAACTAAGAGGCCAGAATGTAGTGTGTCACATGTATGAATTGGTGATCAATACTGAGTATTCAATAGTGAGTATTCACACAGTATTTGCTTAGGTTAATATAAACAAAAATATCAAGTAAGAAAACGTTTTCATGATAGTAAAGAATTACTAGGAAAAAAATATAATAAAAATTCTGGAATGACAAATATATGACCAGCACTTCTAACAGTTTGGGGATAGGATATCGCACAAAGTTTTAGTACGTGGTGGACATGGACAGTGTCCATGCCGCTTACTGGTGGCCAGGTGTCACTTGTGGGACTGAGCTACTGCTATTTCCTTGATATCCACTGTGTAGACCCAACAGAATCATGACACACAGGGTGCAGGAGAAGTCCATTTGTAGAGTGTGCTGTGGAATTATTTTGCTGCTATATACAAAAGAATAACTGAATGACTATTGTATACCTCTTTTTCTCCTGTGTTTAATTGTTTGCCCTATTTTTGGGTTCTTTCCATTCTCATTCATAGAGTTGTGGTCATGCATGACACATCCAGTCTGGATGCTGCCTGGAATGAGGATCCAGTTGACGGACAGGCTGTCCCACTCACACGCCAGGTCTGCACACTGACTGGAATGAGCTCTTTGCCCATTTTTGAGTGATTTGTTTTTTGTTGTTGAGTTTTCTAAAGTTATCTATGTATTATGGCTATCTCAATCCTAATCCTCTACCACACGCATAATTTGCAATTTTTTGTTATTTTTAAATTCTGTAATAGTATTCCTTGAGACATGGATATTCATTTTTAATTAATCTATCCCTTTTTTGTTTTGTTATTGTCGCCTTGCATATCTTATCAAAGAACTTATTGTCAAATTCAATATCATAAATATTTTACCTTATACATCTAAGGATTTTATAGTAGTTCTTATATTTAGATATTTGATCCATTTTGAGTTACATTTTGTGGTTTAAGCAAAGGCCCAACTTCATTCTTTTGTATGTTTTATCTACTTTTTCTAGCCCTATTTGTTGGAAAGATTCCCCTTGATCATAGTACCCTTTTAAAAAATCATTTAGCCTTATACATAAGAGCTTTATATACACGAGGAGTTTATTTCAAGCCTCTTTATTTTTTTCCCTTGGCTTATATGTCAGGCTTTATGTCAGTACCACACTGTTTTTACTACCATAGCTTTGTAATAAGTTTTGCCATTAAGAAATTTGAGCCTTTCAATTTAATTCTTTCCCAAGGAAAAATACAGTTTAAGGTATTCAGGGTCTCTTGAAATCCCATGTGAATTTTAGGATGGCTATTTATATATGTACAAATGATTTTGGGATTTTGATAGGGATGTAGATTTAATCTGTAGATCACATTGGGTAGTACTAACTTAACAAAATTAAGTATTTTCATACATAAATAAGAAATGGCTTTCTATTTATTGGTACCTTTTTTAATTTCTCTTTTTTTTGTCCTTTGTATATCCACAGCAAGTTTATTCATAATAAACTCTGACTTGAAACATTTCAGACATAAATACTGAATGCATAAGATGTATTATATCCAAATCCCCAAATACTACTCAGTGAAACAACAACAAAAACTAGAGGTGGGGAATTAACTAGAAATATGTTTAAAGACATCAGTGAATGACAAAAAAAGTTATGCTAAATGAAAAAGATTCACACCAATAAGGCTATATATGTTAGATTCCATTTATATGAAATTTATGAAAAGGCAAAGTATAGGTGTGGAGAGCAGACTGATGATTGTGAAGGCTCAGGGTTGGGAGTACAGGATTTGTGCAAAGAGAAAAATGAAGGGACCCTGTGAAGTAAAGCAGATAGTCTTTATCTTTCTGTGGAGGTGATTATGTGTATGCATATTTGTTATACCTGATGAATTGTATGGTTAGTATTGATGAGTTCTAAACCATACCTCAAACATGTTGATCAAAACAACAAAATAAAAGATTCATTCAAGATAATCTACTATTAGTGGTGCTGCTGCTAAAGCTTTCATTTTTTCATGATTTTATTGATAAACAGATAGCAATGAGACAGTTTCAAATCAACTCGGTAGGACAGTTTCAATAACTAACACACAGCATATATTCTTCTTAGTGGTTGATTGCTCTACAAGATGCGGACTTGAGATCCTATTTACAAACACCATTAGAACAAATCATTCTATTCATTAAGAGAATGTAACTATATGTCTATCCTAACCACTTTGAATACACAGATACAAAATGGACATTCATCTGTATATCCCTTTTTTCTAAGTTCCATTATTTTAATATTATGGGTGTGTAAACTCAGCAAAATGTTCTAAAAGAGTCCAGTAGCCCATAATAGCATTGGGTCTTCTGTTAAACTGGCAGTGTCAGAAATGGTTGACCTGAGTCCCCCAAGCTCAACATAACAGCAAGGCTTTACTTCCTATATTTCGTCTTCATACTTTTCTACTAGATGATTAAGACCAAGGTAAAGCAGGACCTATGCAACAAGAGTTGTAGCTTTTGGGTCTGAGAAGGTCAGTGAAATCCACTCAGGATTAATCCTGAGATCCTGTACCTCAGATTGTAAAACCGTTGTCAGTGTCAGTCATGTGGATGAGTCACGGCCATTGCTTGGCCAATGTGCTCACTGTGAAAGCCTGAGAGAATGTTTGCTCTCCATGGGACTCTGCTTAGGCACACTCTACATCATTGATCACTTTCCTCTTTGGACCCATAATCACCATGATCAGAAAATTTGGGACACTACCAAGTTACATGACATTACAGTACAAGTTCTCATATGTCCTGAGTCTTAATGGACCTTAGAAGGTTAGAGCCAAAATGTTGGCATTCCTTGTAGCCCTCCTTTTTCTCTAATTTTGGCCTGCAAACTTAGGTTGTTAACCATCCAGAAGACAAGCTTATTGTTATTATCAAACGATTTAGGCTATTAAGCTTAACCTCACTGTCTCTCTACATTTCAAACATCTTAGGCATAATAAGGAACAGGTATTTTTCATCAAGT
>NW_004524792.1:2088542-2091186 GCF_000260255.1 Octodon degus
TCTCACTCACTCCCGGGCCTGCGCTCCAGGTCTGTGCAGGATCCCGCGGCCTGGGAGCCATAAATCTTCAGGAAACAAAATAAGTTTAAACTTTGATGAGGAATGTGATGTCATGGAGCTCCATATTATCTTCCCACAAAATATTTATTCAATAGAAATGGAAAAGGAAGAATTCGATAGTGAAAACTCCTGGAAGATACCATTTTAATAAAATACAAATGAATATCATCAGTAATTGGATACACTGAACTTCTGTACCATTTGGTAAGATGCAATAGGAACACAGTATCAGCTTCAGGGGTATTCCTGTTGATAATGCACACTGAATCAAATTATTAAATGATACCATTCATGCCCAGAACTTTTTTCATCTTGCAAAGTAAAGACTCTGTACTCACTAAATAGTAACACCCCATTCCACCATCACCCCAACCTGGCAACCACCATTGTTTTCTATCTCTATAATTTTGGCTATAATAAGTATCACATAATAAGTGAAATAAGGCAATATTTTTCTTTTGGTGACTACCTTAATATCCTCAGCATAATGTTCTCTAGATTTATTCACGTTACAGCCTTCATCAATATTCCCTTCCTCATAAAGCCTGTGTACTAGTCCATTTTATGTGCATGCCACGTTGCTTATCTACTCATCTATCAGTGGACATTTGATTCGCTTTCACATTTTAGCTATAGGGGGTAGGAATGTAGCTCAGCTAGCATAAGCAGCTGCCTGGCAAGTGCAAGGTCCTGAACTCAAGCCCTGGTAATGAAAAGAAGCCCCATATTTTAGCTATAATAATACTGCTCTGAAAACTGGTGCACAAGTATCTCCTCAAGATCTTGGTTTTAACTCTTGTGGGAAAACACCCAAATGAGGCCTTACTAGATCATATTGTACTCCTACTTTTAATACACTGAGGAACTACTATGTTTTTTTCCAGTGCAGCCATACCATTTACATTCCCATTTCTCAAAAACATTTGTTATTTTAAAATAGTGGTCATCCTTTAATGAGTGACATGCATTAGTGGGTGTCAGGTGGTATCTCGGTGTCAAGTGATTTCAAATTACCTAATGATTAGTAAAGTTTTAATGCTTTATTATGCTTATTGGCCATCCATATATTTCTTGGAAAATGTCTATTTTATTGCCTATTTTTTTACTCATTATTAACTTTATTGAAAATCAATCATAATTATATAGCAAATTAAAATTTGTAGACAAATATTGAAATGTGAAAGATATGATGAAGTGAATTTTAGAAAAATATTTCTGAAATAAATACATAAATTAGATTATAATAGATTGCACATTATAAAAAATTATTTATAAGTTCAAAGGAATATAACAATAAAAATTGTCTAAAATAAACATGAAGGAGTTTACAGATCAGTTATATGATAGATCACTCTGCCAAAATCAAGAAACTTATATTCTTATAATTAGAATTCTCAAAGTAGAAGGACGTAGGCAATATTTAAGATTTAAAATTTCCAAATTTAGTTAAAATTGTAACACCACATTTCCAAGAAAAAAAAAAACCTTTTGCCCAAGAAATGTGAATAAAATCATACTGAGATACACAAAAATGAAATTGTCCAAAACGAATTGTAAAGAAAAAAAAATCATTAAAGCATATACATAGTAGAAAAAAGTATTAGCTATGGAAGAACAAAATTAAATAGCATCTTATTCCACATTACAAAAAAAAAAAAAAAAAAAAAAGAGGGGCCGGGGAGATGGCTCAGTAGAATAAGTGTTTCCCTGGCAAGCACAAGAGCCTGAGTTCAATCCCCAGTTCTACAAAAAAAAAAAAAAGAAAGAAAGAAAGAAAGGGAAGAAAAGAGCAAGTGGATAAGAAACTACTCTTATTTATTCAAAGGACTGCAAAAAACAAAAAAGATCTATCCTCATTGAATTTTATACTTAGCAAAGACATCTTTGAAAACTAAAAGTAAAATTTTTCCAGTTATACAAACTTGAAATATTCTACTTCCTCCAGATGTAGAATATAGAAAATAACAAAGACTACAATCCAAAAGGCAGAGAAGCTGCTGGATAGTCCTGAATAAAGAATGAAGAGCTTTCAATATGGTAGTTATGCAGGACTACGTAAATATAATTACATTAGACAACCCCATTTAAAAGGTTGTTGATTTCTGCACAACAGTATCAATCTTATGTCAGGTTATGTACATATTTTTTCATATATATGTGTGTCTGTATGCGTGTGTGTGTGTGTGTGTGTGTGTAATAGACAAGGAAGAACTAATATAAAGTCAGTGGAAAATGGAAATACACTTTTTAAAGTTTCTTTTTTTTCTTGATTTATTTTTATTTTTTCAAGAAAATAAAAATAGTAAAACCAAAAAACAAATTAGAAATGATACAAGATTTCACTAAACAAAATGATAAGCATTCAACAGTGGTTGTTATATTGCAAATTGTTGTCTTCAAATAAGTTGTTCAGATCACCAGATATAAGCATACAAAATTTGTCAAAAATCTTTAAGCATTAACTGTTCCTTTCAATAGACCAGTAGAAATCCATAGTACAATTACTCAAGCTGTCCTGTGTTTATGCACATGTATATTTTCCCTTCCTTCTTTCAGTTCTTAATAGAGAAAATTTGTGGCTAAT
>NW_004524792.1:2098170-2099462 GCF_000260255.1 Octodon degus
CTTAGGCATAATAAGGAACAGGTATTTTTCATCAAGTATTGATATGTTGAACTTTAAGTCCCTGCATAATATGATAAAAAACATTTAAAAATTAGATTATATTTTAAAAATAGGATAAAGAATTCTATACCTCTCATGTTTGTACATAAGTCCAAAAATCTCACCATATACAACCTTGAAGCAGTACAGTACCACATTGCTTTTCCTGTCTCATGCTTTCATTCACCACCCCCTACTTCTTGAACATCCACCTACCTGAGAGGCACCATAGCAGTAACTGGCATGTCATGACAAGCAGCCCATATTCAGAATACCAGAATGACAGGCACTCCAAACATAAAACTACTATTACAATTTACCATCTGCAGTGCAGTATCTTAGTTCACAGGTATCAGTATATATAGTTAGTCAGGGGGAGAATCTTTCCAATTAACTGCTAGATTCAAAAAATCTTCTGAATATTCTCAGGATCATTGCCTTGCTCATCTTTTACATATAACTGTATGGCTTGACATTGTCATGTTTCCCAGCTTTTCTCCTCTCCCTCTCTTGATTAGTAAGTCCTTGAGATCCTGCTTTCCTTTTACTTGTATTATAACTTTCTATTTGTATTTCTTCTTTTGAGTTCTTATGCTAAGGAGACAATACGATATTTACACATGTGTGTCTGGTTTATTTCACTTATGAGTATATGTTCAAGTGGCATCCACTTCAATATAAATGATTGCAGTTTATCATTCTTAATAGCTGAGTAATACTCCACTGGGTAAAAATACCACATCTTTTTCACCCATTCCTCAGGTGATGGGCATCTTGGTTGTTTCCAAGATTTGGCTATCCCAAATTGTGCTGCTATAAACATAGGCACACATATATCCCTATGATATGATGTTTTCAGATCCTCTGGGAAAAATTCCCAGGAGAGGAATAGCTGGTTTAAAGGGGATTTCCAGACCAACTTTTCTAAGGACTCTCCATACTGATTTCCATAGCGGTTGCACCAGTCTACATTCCCACTAGCAGTGGAGAAGGGTTCCGTTATCCCCACAAGCTCTCAGCATTTGTTGTTGGATGATTTCTTTATGATAGCCATTCTTTCTGGGATGAGATGATATCTCAAAGTGGTTTTAATTTGCATTTCATGAATGGCTAGTGATGTGGAGCATTTTTTCATATATTTATTCGCTTCTTTAATTTCTTTTTTTTCTTTTCAAAGTTTTATTGATAAACATATAGCAATGAGACAGTTTCAAATCAAATCGAAAGTACAGTTTCAACAAATAATACACTGC
>NW_004524792.1:2127302-2148796 GCF_000260255.1 Octodon degus
TTTCTTCCATATGTTTCTGCATTTGATTCTTTAGTGCAGATGTTATTAATTCAGGCATTTCTTTTTTCATTTCCAATCTGACGTCCTCTATATCTTTCTGCAGCTTTTTCTTTATTTCAGAAGCCGTTGATTCATTGCTCTCAGCTGTGTGATTTCCAATTTTTTCTGTGTTAGTGCCCTCTGCACTTGTTATGGGTGGGCTTGTGTCTGAGGTTGCATTTTGTTCCTTCTCGTCATTTTGTGTAGCACTGTCTTCTGACTTTTGTTGTAGATCTTTGCTGTAGTTATAATCTTCGCACATACTGAAGATCAGGTGGTGGTCTACAAAGTTTGGACTTATCTAGCTGTGTCTGGCTTGTGTCTGGCTGCCTGCTCAGCTCCTTCCCGCTCCTGCCCTTGAGGGTGAACCTGTTTTGCCCCGGTGGCAAGATGTTCTGCTCCTGGACTAGCTGGGTGGTTCCATCCTCTACACTCTGCAGGGATTGTAGCTGCCGGTTACAACCCAGGCTTGTATGCCAGGCCTGTGCTGTGCCTGGATTGAGCAACGTGAAGTAAGGGGAAGAGGAAGCTCTCCCACACACTCACCGGACCTGGGGTAGGACTGGGTCTGGGGGTTCCCGGAACATGGCAGAAATTCCTACTCAGGGGCGGGGTGGGGGAGGTGCTGCGGAGTGGTGGGGGGCGACCAAAGAGTGTGGGAGAGGGTCCGGCCCATGTTGCACCTGGGCTGGGACTTGTCCCGTGGGCGCAGGGTAACAGGAAGCTCTCCACACACTCACTGGACCTGGGCTAGGACTGGGTCTGGGAGTTCCCGGAACGCGGAAGCCTTTTTAAATTTCTTTTAGCAATACTTTATAGTTTTCATTATGCAAACCTTTCAACTTTGTATATGTTGCTTTTCTTTTGCTAAGATGAAATACCTGCCAGGAGGAGTAGTTTATTTTTGGATCAGAGTTTCACAGTGCTTAGTCTACATACAACTGACTCCAAGGCAGAAAACGACACTGTGGAAGGGCACACTCCTCAACCTGTGACTACCAGGCAGCAGAGAGACAGGGAAGAGCCAGAGTGAGAGAGAGACCCTCTAAATGACAGCCCTGCGCCCCCCATCCCCCAGCTGGGGCTTCCTCCCAACAGCACACACAGCTCTGAACTGAGCAGGGATTAACTCAATGATGTGTATAGTGACCCCATGCCCTAAGGACTTCCTGCAAGCCCTGCCTCTGAATAGATGAGACTTTGAGGGATCCAAACCATAAGAACCTGCTCAGTGAATACTTATTTTCTCCTTTGTTAAAATGGAGGTCTTTATTTAATTTTCTTTGCAGACTACTCATTTTTCATTTCAATTATGTTACCTAATTTGTTACCATACAATTTTCATGTTGTTTCATTATCATCTTTTCTGTTTATATAGAATTGACTGTAATGCCTCTCACTTTTATTTTTGATTTTATAAATTTGAAGTTTTATTCCTTTTTCTCTTGGTTACTGTAGCTAAATGTTTGTGATTTTTGTTGCTCTTTTATGTTTTTTCTTTTTCTTTTCACTATTTAATCTGTTTTAATCTTACTTTATTTCCTTCCTTATGTTAGCTTTTTTCCTTCCTTCCTTCCTTCCTTCCTTCCTTCCTTCCTTCCTTCCTTCCTTCCTTCCTTCTTTTCCAAATACTATGGACTTAAACCAGGGCTTTCACTCACCCTGAACTGTATGTCCAGGTATTTATTTATTTGTTTATTTACACAAGGCCTCATTTGCCCAGGCTGGGCTTCAGTTTGCAACCTTCCTGTTTAAGCCTCCTAGACTGCTGGAAATACAGGTGTACTTCCTTTCACTGTTCTTAAGATAGTAATATAGATTTTAAAAATTGAGAACTTTTTGGTTCTTCAGTATAAGCATTTATAACCATAAATTCCCCCCCCCGCTTCAGCACTGCATTTACGGTGTCTTACAAGTTGATATGTTGTGCTTCTATTTTCATTCATCTCTAAGTATTTTCTAATTTTCTTTGTGGTTTCTTCTTTGGCAAATTGAGTGTATGTTTAAAATTCCACAATTTGTGAATTTTCTAGTAGTTTTGGTTTTACTGATTTTTAGCTTTATCTTAAAAAAAAAGAAACAATTCATTCAAGAAAAAAATCTGTGTATTTACAAACAAAATGCAAGATTCAGTAGATCCCAACCTATTGACAGAGTGGTACAACTACAGGCACAGTCAGATTTAAGTCACTTCTGCCATCCCATGAAAGCACTGTACCTTATAGATGTCATCTTCCTCCTCCTGTAGTGGTAGGAGAAGCCACTTTCCAATATGTCTCTTTTAAAGTCTGTTCAACTTAATTTGTGGCCTCCTGTGTAATTTTCTTGGAAAGTATCCCATGTTCACTTGAAGAGAATTTCTCTGTGGTTGCATACACTGCGATGTATGTCTGTTAGATCTGTGCGCTTTATTGTGTTGCTTAGTTTCTTTACCTTTGTTCTTTTTTAAAAGAGGCCTGAAGGGTTTTATTAGACAAATTTAAACATACGCACTCACAGCAACTGAGTGCTGGCTCTAAAGAAAGCCTAGCAAACTACAGTTTGAACTGGAAATTCTAATGTTTTTGACAGTGGGAATCTGTGGAATTTGTGAATCTTTAGGAAGTTCTGTCTTGTTCTTGGTTTCCAGGAAAAGGAGGACACTGAAAGAAAAGGTCATTATTGTCCACCCCTCCAAAACAACTGTCAGCAGCTGTCTGCTGCAGAACTGGGCTAGGGAATGAATGTCTACAATGAAGCTTCAAGCTATTCAAAGTCACCAAACAGATAAAAGTTAATTGTGATTTATTGTTCAAGCTTTCCCCTGGAATTTACAACCCTTCAACATAGTTTAGAGTCCCAAAATAGTTTGGCCAAGCATATGCCCAGCAGTGTCATTGTTTCCTATGTGTGGGAAACAATACATGGTGCCTCCCGCTCTGCTCCCCTCCTGGAGTCCTCTTCCCTGAAGCCACCTTTCAGCTCCCATTTTTTTATCCAGTCAGTCATTTGTAATTTTATGTAACTAAGAAGACAAGCTGTTGTTCATTTTTAGTGGAGCCTTTTTTCCGTGAATCTTCTGCAGTTTCTTTTGTTGTATGTTTATATCATTATTTTACACATAATTTATCTGTGTAAAATAAACACAAATATATTAACTATGTTCAGATTAATGTTTATATGATAGCTAATTTTATTTAATATTTCCATTCTGTCCTATTGCAAAAATACATTTTAAGTAATCTTTGTATTCATTTAATAACTTTGCTCTGTACAATGCATGGATAGTTAAAAAATGTTATATAAATATACATAGCTATGACCAAAAAGCACTTTAAAGGTAGATCTAGTGAGCAGAATTTTATTATAAACATAAATCTAACATTATCTGAGATATTTTGAAAGGGAAGACTTTCAGTGGACTAAGCACCTGACTAGACAAGCACAGGGACCAGTGTTCAGTCCCCGTATGCTGTGCCACCCCACCCGGAGAGATGCTGAGCTGGCCACCAAGACCGGGTGTGGTGGCACACACCTGTAATCACAGAACTGGGGAGGCTGAAAATAGGAGGTTCAGTAGGAGTCTGAGCTGCATAGTGAGACCCTTGTACCAAATACATAAATTAATAAAAAAATAAAGAAAACAAAAGAAGACTTTCTTTTAATTAAACATAAGGCTTTGATTGTCAGGGTATATTGTTTACACCCCACTGAGAACATTTATGCTTTTTTTCTGAAAGGAAAAACCTCATTATTAAATCACTAATGTTACTGTTTAAAGAAATCATGAACTGTTAACTAGGTATTCTTCAATTATATTTGCTTTATCTGTCTTTTGAAGAATAATTTCAAGCAATAATTAATTTCTAGTACCCAATAAGTTTATATATTTCTTAAGAAATAAAATCTATTTAATATGTGAAATTAAAACAAACCTATGGCATTTGAAGATTTTTTAAGACAAAAAGTGAGATTAATATCATTAAAGATTATACAAAATTGTTTTTCTCTGAATGGTGCAGCCAGTGTAGCAGCACTGTTACTCTGTGGAGGGGACTGTTGGCATTGGCGAAGTCAAAGTTAGGGTTGGAGGCACTTTGCTGTCTTCAATCAAGCCAAGGGTATAAAAAGGCAGAGTGGTGAGATCTTTAACTTGGAGAAGCAGAACCAGACTCCAAGGAAGCATCAGCAGCATTGCCAGCAGCAGCAGCAGCAGCATTGCCACCACCAGCAGCATTGCTACCACCAGCAGCAGTAGCAGCAGCAGCAGCAGCAGCATTACCACCAATAGCAAAAGCAGCAGCAGCAGCGGCTGCAGCCAATACCTGCAAATGCACAACAGGCCAGTAGCCATAATGAAGCCAATACTGACCTGAACAATTTTAGGAAACCAGGAGACAAGATATTTACCCAATGTAGCTGCCTCTTTGTGGGCAATCTTCCCCCCTATTTCACTTTGAAGGAAGTAAGGAAACTATTTGAGCAATATGGAAATGCAGGAGAAGTTTTCATTCATAAGGATAAAGGCTTTGGTTTTATCTGCCTGAACTATTGCTGAGATTGCCCAAGTGGAGCTGCATAATATGCCTCTCTGTGGAAAACAGCTGTGAGTGCGCTTTGACAGCCATAGTGTGTCCCTGACAGTCTGAAATCTTCCTCAGCATGTGTCCAGTGAACTACTGGAAAAAGCCTTTTCTGTGTGTGGCCAGGTGGAGAGGGGTATAGTTACTGTGGATGATCAAAGAAGACCCTCAGGACAAGGCATTGTTGAGTTGTCAGGGAAGCCAACCTCAGGGAGAGCTCTGGACAGATGCAGTGAAGGTCTTTCCTACTAACCACATTTCATCGGCCTGCGACTATGGAGCCTATGGACCAGTTAGGTGATGAAGAAGGACTTCCAGAAAAGCTTGTTATAAAGAACCAGCAATTTCACAAGAAGCAAGAGCAGCCACCTTGATTTGTACAGCCCGACTCCTTTGAATATGAATATACCACACATTGGAAGGCACTCACTGAGATTGAGAAGCAGCAACATGATTAAGTGGACCATAGCATCAAGGAAGCCCATGAGAAGCTGGAGATTGAATAGAGGCTGCTCACCATGAGCACCAGGTTATGCTGATGAGGCAGGATTTGATGAGATGCCAAGAAGAACTTTGGAGAATGGAAGAGCTGCATAACCAAGAGGTCCAAAAACGAAAGCAAGTGGAGCTCAGGCAGGAAGAGGAGTGTAGGCACCATGAAGAAGAAATGTGGAGGCAACAAGAAGAGATGATGTGGTGACAGCAGGAAGATTCAAGGGAACCAGATGGCTATGGGAGGTGCTATGGGCATGAATAGCAGAAGTGCCATGACCCCTGATCTGGTGACAGCTGGTACCCAAGCTCCTTCAGGACCTGCCACTGTGATGCCTCATGGAACCATGGGACTGACCCCACCAACAAGTGAATGCTTTGGCTAGGCTGCTACAATGGAAGGAATTGGGGCAATTGGTGAAACCCCTCCTGCTATCAACTGTGTAGCTACTGGAGCTGAATTTTCTCTAAACAAATGTTGCAAATACTAATAAAGTTATAGTGTTTAACTTCCTGAAACTCTTAAAAGAAGGAACACCTTTAGACTAGCCAGAATTCTACCTCAAAAAAGTATTAGGGATTCCTCCCAGTAGTTAGGTCACTCCAGTCTGTACTACTCTAAGGGAGTGTGCTGCAGGCAGAGTGCAAGGGAGGGGTGATATTTAACAAATTCTGTGTAGTATATTATTTAACCGGCTCTGTGTGATGCATTCCTGAAATTTCAGATATAATGAATTGTTGAAGACTTGGGGGAACCATGACAGGGTGATTCCCTAGAGTCCCATTGATCTTGAGCATTTCAGTTTTTTGTCTATCACATTTTATTTGCTTTCTACAGCCCTTATACCTAGAAACACTACCACATACATCACAAAAACCAAACATGTCCCAATGACCTTAGCCCCATTGTTCCATTTGCTCCCAGGTGAGAATTCAGGCAAATGTCCTCAGAGGCCCCAGACAGCATATGTATGCTTCTGTTCTATCCCATATATTACCCTTTCATGTACTAAAGACATTTTCTCTTAAGAGATTTTCATTAGCATACCTTTTTAGAAAACATCTTATGTTCACTTGCCTCCATTTTTTCCTTGGGTAAGGACATCCAAGAAACGATCTTTCTGTGTTAATGATGTTGCTGTTCTCAGCTTTTCTTGATAGGCCTAGGACAATCTTGGGACTAGGGTTGCTGTATGCTGAAGATCTGACAGTAGCTCTTAGCCTTGCCTATCTTAGGTAGCTATGCTGTGCATTTTTTATCAGTGTACCATCTTTGATTTATCCCTGATATCTTAAATTTGGAGTTGTCCTGAGAAATAGAGTAGTAATACAGCATCAACTCATTGAAGTCTATTTAAAAAAATTATATAAAATTGATACTTCTTCCTAAAGTTGAATAAAAATGAAGTATATCAGTTCAATGACTTTGAAAAATTCTCAATTTAAACATTCTTCCTATAAATTCGTTTCAAGCACAGAAAACTACATAGACACATGCTTATTGTGTCTTATTATTAGTAACAGGTCTAGCAATGATGTGTATCCTTTACCCTAAAAAACACAAAATGGATTTTAGACACAGAACTCAGAGGATCCAGCCTGAGTCATGGAGGGAGTAAGAGGATATTGCCACATCTGCCTAATGATTCTGGGACAGAGGTCGGAGTGAGATAATAAGTCTAGCTTGGGGACCTTTGGGGAACACATTTTTGTTTTCAATGTGTCTGAGGCATGTGAAGTAGGTTTCAAAATCCTGTTGTCTGGACTAAAGCCCCCACCTACCTCCCCAACCTTGAGAAAGCTTGCACCTTCTAAAAACAGTAGTTTTCTCAACTCTAAGATTATTAGATACACTCTTTTCATTCTACCAATGCTAAAGAGTAGGCATATGTTCACGAACAGCCTGCCCACAGTTCATCAGGCTCTTAGCCAAGATCCTGGACATAGCAGGGGTTGCTGGGAGGGATGGTCTGCTGTTATTCTGCCCCAGCTCAGCTCTCTCCTCTTCTCTACTTACAGCAGCTTACCAGCTGCTTGGGTGACACTGCTCAGAGGCACTAAGATTGAATTACTTGTTTGTTTTTTTTAATTGCTTGTTAAGAATGAACTGCTCCAGCGGCTGGGGAGATGGCTCAGTAGAATAACCATTTGCCTGGCAAGCTTATAGGCCTGAGTTCAATCCCTGGTTCTGCAATAAAAAAAAAAAAAATGAACTGCTCCATCTCTGACACACGCAGCTCTTCAAGCAGATTAACCACAACTGCAAGCCAAACAACTCCCAGGGTCAGCTGTTCATTATGATGGATGTAATGATTCCTAATCATCTGCCAGGTACTGGAAAGTGATTGGAATTTTGCTAACCAGTCACTGTTGACAGCTTTGCTTTCAAATCTCCTACAGTAATCTCATGTGATTTAGGTGCTGCAGTTTCTAGGCAATTATTTCTATGAAGTGAAAAATACATTATATTAATATTTAAAATTAGGATGAATGATTATTCTAGCACTATGACAAAATGCTATTGTTGGATATCATTGGATTTCTCATTAATATTAATTTGCAGTTTGTAGGAGAATCGTTTAACAACTGAGCTGCACACATCTAAGTCAAATATTGATTAACTGAGCCACAAATCTGTGCTCAGAAAAGAAATTACTTTTAATTGTCCATGATTTTATGGTCTTTCTTATTTAAAATATTTTCAAATTTCATAGCTTGTTTGTAAGTAAATACTCCTTTATTCTCTGATCCAACCAACTTTGTTTTAGATTGCCAGGACTAATATAAAATTCTCCAGTGAGTTCTGTACCTGAATATATTATAAATCTGATATTAATATTATCATCATCAACCATGATAAGAATCTGATAGACATAAGAATCTGATTTTCCTTAATGCCACAAAATGATGGTATCAATCTCAAATTAGCAGGATACTTAATTTGAATTTTTCTTTAATTGTAATAATTCTTTTGTGCTTGAGATATTATGCTTCATATTTACAATACTAGATGAAAGTGTGGCACACATAACAATAAAGCTCATATAACAATTAAATATCCACCATCTCTAAATTGATGTGTTTGCACAAACCAAACATAAAACTTGATTTTCATAAGAGAACTGTTGATTTAGTTATCCATTAATAAATGTTTGTGAAATGTATAAAGCATTATGCCAATTTTTATTTGAAGTAGATACATGAATCACAAATGTTTTTATACCTTTGAGATATATTAGCTATGAAAATATCAAGGCATGCATGTAATAATGAGAAAACAAATTTTAGTCTTTATTTGTTTTATATATAAATAGTAATTTCCATAGGGAGAGAAAGAGAGAGACAAAAAGCTAAAGGAGGAGGAGGGGAGAAGAGAGAGACAGGAAGGGAGGGAGGAAGGGAGGGAGAGAGAGAGAGAGAGAGAGAGAGAGAGAGAGAGAGAGAGAGAGAGAGATTGTGGAAACAGGACTTACAAGGGTTCAACATATGATTCATTACCAGGTGTGTTAGTTAGTTAGTTAGTTAGTTAGTTAGTTAGTGTGACAAATTCCAAAGAAAATAAAATTAAAAGGAGGAAAATTTTGTTTTAGCCCCTGGTGTCAGAGGTTTCAGTCTATAGTTGCTGGACTACTGCTTTGGGTTATGGTGAGAAGCACCTGGCAGCTGAAACCTGAACACTTCATGGCAGCTAGCAAGCACAAAGAAAGAGATGGAGAGGGGAAGGGAGAGAGACAGACAGACATCTAACACGTGCTGCAAGAGTGCACCTCAATAACATAATTTCCTTCCACTAGAACCCACATTTTAAAGGTCCTAATACCTCAGAATAGCATCACAAGTTGGGGACCAAGCTTTCTGACACAACTTTTATTATAATTCCTTCACTGAATACGTGGCATCTTATTCCTAATCCACCTCCCATCCCCCACTCTATCTGACTACTATCAGTCTCTGTCTCTGCCGAAGTGAATTGCAGTTTGCACTGTAGTCCCTTCAGCGCTGCTGGGCTGGGGTTGGGGCACCTTTCTCTACTACGTGGGTCATCCTTTTTTCTTGAATAGTTGGTCACCTTATCTGTCTCCTAGACCGCCAACTCACAGTTATTACACTGACTAAAGCTACCTCTTCACTGTTACACTTTCTTGAGTTGGGATCATAAGTCATGGTGTCCGGAGTAACGGATGGGAATGTGTCCGAAAGAGACTTGCTTCGGGACTTCAAATGCTGAACACAAACAGAAAAAAAATAACTCATAGTAGTGCTCTTCTGTCAAACGGTTTTCACAGTGAGAGCTCACCTTGCTGGTTGGTTTGCTACCGAGTCGTTAACCTTCCTTCTAGCTATTTTGCTATCCTTCCAAGACCCTCCCTGTTGCTTACAGCTCCAGGCCCCTGTCAGATACAGGCAGCTGAGTGGGGCTGCACAGATGACAAGAGGGATGCATCGGTGGAGAGAGCGCTGAGGCTGCACCCCTGCCTGTCAGATCAGCCTCTTTATGCAGATTTCATCTGAAAAAGGGAATCTATTGCCAAAAAGCTTTAAATCAATGTATCCATGACTGCTAAGGTTTTCATCATTACATTCAAATTCTGAGAATTTCAAGGATAAATGAAAGGATTAACACAACTGCAGAAAATGAGAAACTGGAAGCAGCTTTCAAAACTGATGAGATATTGGAGCTAGGGAGATGGCTCAGTGGTCTGAGCACCTGCTTGGCAAGTGCAAGGATCCAGGTTTGATCCCTGATACCACATGCCATGATGGCCACCAAAATCAGTTGTACACCTATATTCCCAGCACTGGGAAGGCTGAGATAGGAGGATCACTATGAGTATGAGTTGCATAGTGAGACTCTGTACCAAATAAATAAAGATTTAAAAAACTGATGAGATATCAATGAAAAGAAAGGAATCAGCACATATTTCTATTTGAGAAGCTTTACTTCCTAAAATTTAAGGACAAAGCAGTGAAATCAAATAATAGGGGATACAAAGAAAGGGATAAGGGAACCATGATTAAAGATAAGTTCAATCATCATGAGAAAAATATACCCCTCAAAGATGTAGTCTAGCATAAAAAGCTACAAGGTTCTCTTTAGAGACATTTAGTTCAAAAATAAAAGACGAAGAAGTTCATCCCCTATTTGTCATCTTTTTTATAAACTAGACTTGCTTTACTTTCAACTAGTCAGACAGACAAATACAGACATACAGACCAGGAACACAGAGGAACATCATTGTGTGGAATTGTTCCTAGAGGAAATGTCTGTGACATAGCATTACTTTCCAGGAGGAGCAATATGGGGTGGACAATGGTAGGCAAAATGTACAAAATTGGTTGAAGTTCATAAAGTTCAGTTACTTTTCTATCACCTCAGTTTCTTGGACTGACACATTTGAGCTTGACAGTGGGTACAAGTCCATTACCTAAACTCTTTCAATGAGAAGAATCTGTCCTAGAACTTAAATGAAGAGAAATTAACCCAAATAGTATAGACACTAGAGAATTCTTTAGAAGATGGTAAAGTTTTAAGCTACCTGGAGTCTCCAGGGACAGTACAGAAAGCTGTACCATGTAGGCCTCTGTGTCTAAGATCATCAGTGTGAGTGGAGCAATTTGTGCCTACTAGGAGTCAGGAATGACTGACGGAGACCACTACAAAGCAGCTTTGGGAAGAATTTAAAATTAATTAATGGGCTTTCTATGTTTAATTATGAGTCTGTCCCAGGCCTAGGCCCCTTGACTGGAGATGGGCAGCAAATTCACAGTCAGTGAAGCGCTATGAATCACTGGTTTCAACTGAGGCCTGTGGGTGCCTGGGAGGCCATCATTCCTCAAAGGACAAGATAAGGCCTCACGCAAAGACACCTAGAGACTGTAACTGAGGCATACTGATCCTGCAGGGAATGCCAACCTAGAGATAAGACAGTACTTTACATAATTTACTACTTAGAAAAGTCTTTGTCCTAACTCCCAAGGTCAGATCATATAAAGAATTATTACAACTCATGGTCATTAGTCATTAAGTAATGCAAATTGAAATCAAAGTGAGATATCATTTTATAACAAGTAGGATAGCTAATAAAAAAACTTGTATGGCTTTATATCTAGATATTCCCCCAAAGCTTCATCCACTCATAGGTGAGGATCTTGGGAGCATCTGGATTATGTATGTGAGATACTAGGTCATGGGTGTGTGACACTGGATTGGTTGACTGATTGGTCTAGTATGGTTCTGGTTGTAGGCTTATTGTTGAAGAAAGATACATGCTAAATTGAGTTGGTATCAGTCAATAGGCTTGTAGTGTGGTAAACTAAAAAAGAGAAAGAAGGTAGCCTTGCCAATTCCTGCCTGGCATGCCATAAACTGTTTGTTCTCTGCCCTGCCTTGGGGCTATGGATTTAAACCTCTACAAATTATGAGTGAAAGTAAATCTTTCTTTCTTTAATTTGTGAATAGAATGTATTTTGTCACAGTGTCATGGGTTTGGGTTTTTCCAAGAGGAACAATATAATTTAGGACACATTTTATAGTAGTATTTTATAATCAATTACCCAAGAGTAATATACAACAAGTGCAGGAAATCTGTCCACACACATAAACACTAAAGACTCCAGCTGAGGGCCTGGATCCTAATATCCTGCATGAGTCCATATGAAAACCTAGAGCTCATCACAATGCCTCCTACAAGTCCAGCTGGAGGCCTAGAGCCCACAGCAAACTCTTATGTAGGCCCGCTTCATGGATCTGTGCTGGAGAGGCCCAATGGTCAGTGATCGAAGCTAGAAAGTCTATGCCAGCAGGATGAGTGATCTGTGCTAGCAGGCTGGGGGATCTGAACTGGAGCTAGGAAGCAATGCTCAAGGTAAACACCAGACCTCCCCCAAAAGTACCACAGCCATCCTCAGCAACAGTGAGTTCCTGAGCTCCTCCAGCGATGAGGAAAGCCAAGTTTCCATCAGGAAAGCCAATGTGACAAGCTTCTTCATGAGGCTGAGCAGTGCACCATCTTCCCCTCCAGAGCTAGAAAGCAGTGCTCAAGACGAGGACCAGAGCTCCTCCAAATTTCATTGGGAAAGTCAGCTTGACAAGGTCCTCCAGCAGAACAGCCCAAGAGAACTAGCAGCTTCCACCAGGTCCAACAGTTTCTTCAAACAGCTTCTCCAACTGTGCCTTTTATGCTGCTGGCAATACTGTTCGGGTGGGCCTCCCACACCCAGCACCATGCTAGTTCAATTCAGTTGAGTGTAAGAAGTTGACCACCAGTTAGCTATCCACCACACACAGTGATGGGAAAGTAACTGAGACCATATCAACTGTGAAAAAATTGAGATTCTCAGATAGTGCTTATAGGAACATAAAATGGAACAGTCATTTTGGGAAATTGTTTAGCAGTTACTCCAATGTGAAATACAGAGTTCTCACGTGATTCGAAAAGCTACCTCTGGATATTTTCCTTTCTTTCACACTAATATTCACACTGACCAAAAGTCCGTAAGGGACAAAAGGCAGAAATTACCTTTTATAATAATACAAATATCCATGTATTGATAAATGAGCAAGTTAAATGTGACAGATCTGTATAATGGATTATTATTTGACAATAACAGGAAATTTGTTCTTTAGGTCTGAAATGTCCCCCACATGTTGAAGGCGTGGCCCCTAACCACTGTGCAACTTCTGAATTTGTGAGCCCAAATAAACTTTTTTATTAAGTTGCTTTTGTGAAGTGTTTTCATATGAGGGAAATCTGACTAATATAGGAACAAAATATTACATTATGCTAATTAAAAGGAGCCAGACATAAAAGGCCTCATATTGTATGATTTCCATTTAAATGAAGCTTCAAAAATAAGCAAATATATAGGGACCAAAGGTAGACTTATGGTTTCCTAGGAAAGAGAAAATGGATGGCACAGAGAAGTGCTATTGAGTGCTGTTTATTTTTTAATCTTTTATTCATTTATTTACTTGGCATAGGGTCTCGCTACTTAGCTCGGATTCATAGTGATCCTCCTGTCTCAACCTCCCCAGCACTGGGATTACAGGTGTGCACCACCACACCCACTTTCAGTGGCTGCCTTGGTGCCTGTGGAAGCACAGCATGCAGCACCGGGGATCCAATCTGGGTCCTTGCGCTTGCATGGCAGGCCCTTAGACTGCTGAGCTACCTCCCCATCCCCAGTTTTTTTTTTTCTTGAAACTATGAAAATATCTTAATATTTGATTACAGGATGCCAAATCCTATAATGAACTAAAAGCTATTGTATTTTATAATTAAAACAGGAAAATCTTATGACCTATAAATTATATTTCATTACAATTTATAAAATCCAATATAAAATTTTTATGACTTTATACCTTAAATCTCAAATTTTTAAATGACTTGAGATATAATTCACATACTATACAATTCATCTGTCTAGCACTTTTAAGATATTCATAGAGTTGTGCCACCATAACCACAATCTAGTTTTACTTTCAAATTTTACTTCATTAGTACATGTGTAGAGTACCAACTGTTTGCATTCCTTGGCCCATGTACATAATGTATTTTAATTCCTCCTTGGATTCCCCACACCCTTCCCTCCCCCTCCACCTATCCCTCTCTTCCTGCCCCCTACCTTTTGTTGGTTTAGGTTTTCGTTACATGTCTATATTCCTGTGGGAAATTTGTATATTAACATAACACATCCCAATTCATTTTTCTAGTCCCTATACCTCTCCTCTCTCCCTCCTTCCAGCTCTTGATCCGCTTTCCCTCTGAAAAAGAACCAGCTTCCAATGACCTATTACCTAGCTTTCATTTTGCTCATTTGTACTCTAGGTTTCTCATGTAAGTGAAGCCACGTGACACAAATGTGTGCGTGTCATTTTTTTACTTAATATTAAGGTCTCAAAGTGCATCCAATTTCCTACAAATGACTCTTTCATTTTTCTTTTTTGCAGAGTAGTAGTCTATTGTTATAAAGGCCATATTTTATCTATTTATTTGTTGATGGACATAGAGACGACTTGCAAGATGTCAATGCATTTGCTATAAACATAGGTACACAAGTGTCACAGTAATATGATGTTTTTAACTGTTTCAGGAAGATGGATGGGGAATAGTTGGGTGAAATGGATAGTCTAGTTTTAAAACATTTAATTAGAAACAACTTTTATGAACATGTATGCCAGCCTTAAGTTTCGGTGCATTTTACCTATCTATTGGTTCTTCCGAAGTGCCTTTCAGCGCTGTTAACCTCTTCCTGGGTCCAAGCAGGCAGACCACCCCTGATCTCGCGAGTTTTCTGAGCTGCGCTGCGCTCGGAGGCCGGCCGCCCACAGACTTCCGGCCGCGGTGCGCATGCGCCTCCTCCGCCGCACCTGCGCGTGCGCACTCCGTGACCGCCGCAGAATTCAGTCCGCTGCCGCGCTAGCCGTGTAGCCGTCGGGGGCGCTCGCCGCTATGGCGGAGGGCAGCGGGGAAGTGGTCGCCCTGCCGGCGTCCGGGGCCGCCAACGGCCTCAGCAACGGGGCGGGCGGGACCTCGGCGCAGCCCAACAACCCGCTGTCGCGCAAGCTCCATAAGATCCTGGAGACGCGTCTGGACAACGACAAGGTAACCTGGCGGGCGGGCGGCCGCGAGTATCCCGCGCTTCGCTGCCTCCGCGCGGGGCCCCTAGTACCCCGCACCGCGCCGGGAGCGGGACGCAGGAGCCCCGGACGCCGGGGGCCTCCGCCTTTGGAGGTCTGAGCGGGAGGCCGACCCCGGGGACCTCGGAGGGGACGCGGGGGGCGGGCGCGGGCGCGGGAGCCGCACCCGGACGGCCGGCGGCCGAGGCCACGGAGGAACGCGGATCGCCCAGGCGCTGTGTGGTCTGTGGGCGCATCCTGCCTTTCTCCACGAGACAGTATCCACGCGCGCTCCCAAATTCCTACTGGATAAGAGAAACGTGGGCTGCGCCGCCCACCTCCACCCGCCGGGTTAAACTGGCCACGCCAGCGTGGCACGCAGAGAAGGGCACGCAAGCCTGAACTTACAGTTAAATATGTAGGTAACACAAGCTGTCAGTAATAATTTCACTCGCGTGTGTGTGTGAAAAACAAATACAAAAACAACTTTACACTGTCATGAGGAAGAAGGGCTCCTTGGCTAGCATTCATGGTTGTCTGTTACCACCAAATTTGCTCATTATGATCGGAGGCAGTCCCTTCTCTAAGTTTGTGTTTAGGAATTAAGAATTTTGGTTGCGAGGACTCAGAATTCAAGAGATAGTCTTAATAGAGTGCTCAGCACTTGCTGTTTCTTAACAAATGCAGTTTTTATTATACAGTTTGTATCTAATGTTGATATTATCTCATTTAATAGGACTACTCTGATGTACATAACATTATCTCCTTTTTACCTAGAAGACAAGGCACAGAAAAAGTAGAGCTAACTTGTCATTTAACTAGTAACTGCTGTTGTTCAGTCATCCAGACCTAGAAGTTTTCAAGGCTAATCAAAAGAAACTGCTTCATTTATGTGTGTGTGTGTGTGTGTGTGTGTGTGTGTACAAGTATTTGTAATTGTAAACATATGTTCAGTCCTAAATATTAAACTGAATTTATTTAAAGAGCTTACTGTTTTTATCTATCCAGCCAGTATTTTAATTTAATATTGTAAAAGAAAGATCAAAGGGCAGGCGTGTTAGAGTATACATTCCTTTGGGTACACGATTTACATCTGGAGAGTTTTAGGAACTTTGGGGATACCCCAGGCTTGATTCTGCCCTCTTTTTTAGGGATGCTTTACTTTCATTGTTGTGAATAGCAAAAAGTGTGACAACTTTCTTACCCCATGCCTGACGTCTGTATCCAGGCTGCAAGTTTTAGAATTAGTTGTCAATATTATGTCTCCAGTTGGGTACCATATTGACATCATAGCAGTTGGATGTGGGCAGAGCCCTTGGATTTCCCTGCGTCTGGTTCCAGTCTCGCTGTTCATATGACCTTGTGTCGGTGCCATTGTGTAACTGAGCATACCCCCTTGTTGCCTGCAAGAATACTTTTATTACTCCGTAATTTGAAGGTCATTTTTGGATTGTTTCATGGAAACATTATTTGAAAATGACTTTATTATACTTGGGTTGAGATTAGTATATGTGCTGCCGAAGTGAGCACTTGGGTTGAGATTAGGAAACTTTATAAATCAGTATCAGTAATCTTCTTCCTTTGCTAATTGTATAGGAGATGCTGGAGGCTCTCAAGGCACTTTCAACCTTTTTTGTTGAAAATAGTTTGCGGACTCGAAGAAATTTACGCGGAGATATTGAACGCAGAAGCTTGGCCATCAATGAAGAATTTGTGAGCATTTTCAAGGAAGTGAAGGAGGTGTGTGTATGCATTATATATAGCACTTATTGAGAGCTGTGTGCTTAGCTCAGTGCTGTTTCTGAATGAGCCTGGTAGGTTTGGTGTTGATTTACTATGTTCAAACAGAAAACAACTTAGTATATGCCATATATTTTCAGTCACAATTTCGTAACCACAATTTGTCCTCATGGTTGGTCTTAGCCCTGCTTGACTGCTTTAATATCCCTTACTCTAATTGGCCTGTCCCATCGTAAAACTGTGGTGTTTCTATTTGAAGCTCTGGTTTTTTTTGTTCTTTGTTTTTTTTTTTTTGTTTTTTTTTTTTTGTTTTTTAACGTATTTAGTACAGGGTCTACAGGGTCTCACTACACAGATCAGATTCATAGTGATTCTTGTTTTTCAGCCTCCCAAGTGCTGGGATTATAGGCGCATGCCCCCATGCCCAGCCTCAATTGCTGACTCAGTGCACCCCCCGGGAGCAGGGCCAGCATGGCACACCAGGGACTGAACCCCCGTCCCTGCGTCTGCCTAAGCAAGCACATTAATCTGCTGAGCTTTCTGGGCAGCCCTGAAGTGCTGGGTTTTATGCTGACAGGGACTGCTGGAGAACCCTATCTACCATCAGAACTTCTTTCTTGTATATTTATATGTAGTGAAATACTGAACTGAATAGGGTACAACTAAGTGTAATTCTGTGTTATGATCGTATCATTATAGTGAGGTATTGGCAAAGTAAAGAGTAGAGTATTGATTTTAAAAGGGCTGAGTGTATAGCCTGGGACTCGTTGGAAAACAATGTTTTAATCCATATAAGAGATAGTGATAGACCTGAACTAAAGTATGTAATGGCCGTTTGAGTAGTAAAAAAGATGTAAATAAAGATGTGTACATTAAGGGAACGTAAGTCTTAGTATTTAGAGGCTAAATACACACTGCTGTGGAGAGAACTGGAAGTGAAAGTACACAGAATGTTATCAGGAGAACTATCATATTTTTGTCATAATCTACCAGTAGTGTTGTTAATTTTCAACAAAATTAGGAATTATTGTTAATGTATTGGATTTTCAAATTTGTTAGTTTTTATTAATTTAAATTCTAGTGAATTCATAGTAAAACAAAGTAAGTCAGAAATAGAATACTTAGGATCCAAGCACCCAGAATTAAAAATATTAACTGTCTTATGTTGTATGGCCTTCCCTGTGTCATTCTGAACATAAATGTGTGTATTTCTAAAAAGTGGGAGGATACCTTATGTATAATTTTCTTATATTTTTATCATATATAGAAATCTTTTCATAAGCGTGTGTACATCTTTATTGTCCATACATAGTCAGAAATGTTTTATGTTTTCATTTGTTTTAGCCAGCTCTGCATTGATCATCCTCATGTATATTATTGTATACTGCTGCATACTTAACTGGGTAGTTCTAATTTTTTTTTTTTTTAAGTTAACAGGTAAGTTATATCACTTATCCTGTGCAACATAATGCCTTAAGGTATGCGTAAATTATGAATGGTTAAGTTATTAGCATATTTATTGCCTTATATAGATATCATTTTTGTGGTCATAGTATAACTTTTAAGTATTAAAATTTCTGTATGAAGAAATAGTGGTGTTTTCTTATGCCCCTGAAAAAAATGTTATAAAGGTTTGCTTATACCTTTTTTTGTGGTACTGGGGATTAAACTCAGGACCCTGCACTTGCCAGGCTGCTTATACCTTTTTAATATGACATATTCTTTCTAGTTCCTCCAGCTTTAGGTTTGGTATCTATTGACATGCCGTGATCAAAAAAAATTATGGAACTAAAAGATTTCGCTAAGAGAAAAGAAATTTATCAGCATATACTATGTTTGATTATTTTTCTCTTTTCAGGAGCTTGAAAGCATAAATGAAGATGTTCAAGCAATGAGCAGCTGTTGCCAAGATATGACAAGCCGCCTGCAGGTACTGTGTAATTCATTAGGGTTCCCGGTTCACAGTCTGTTTCCAGAAGTTGAGGGGCGGGGAGATGGCTCAGTAGAATAAGCACTGGCAAATGCAAGGACTTGAATTCAAGCCCCCTTTCCAGAAAAAAAAAAAGTTGTTAGGTGGGTCTGTAAAATACATAGATGTTTGATATATCACAACCTGTAGGAAGTTTGAATATAATTACTATGGGAGTTTTTTGTTTTTAAGTTTTTTGTTTTTTTGTATTTTTTAAGATGGGGTCTCACATCTGTTCGAGTACTTAGTAATTTAGTGACTTGAAATCATAACAGTAGCCATTTGTATATCAACTTTAGCTTAATGTTTTAAATTTATTCTTAAAAGTATTTCTTAAATTATTTTCCATCCTCATTTGAGGATATTGAAATATTAATGTACTTACCATTCTGTAAAATATATTAAACATGGGGCATTAAAAATTACTATTATGAGATAACATTTGAAAATTTAGTAATTTTATGTGTGCTATAGTTTATCTCTTTAGCTATGCTTTTGCTTATATAAACTTAGAGGCATATTTATTATTTAATGAAAGCTAATTATGCTTACCATTGTGACAAATTAACTGGAAAGCATTTTAGGATGTTTGTGTATCTTTGGATGATGGTTTATTAATATAAGCCAGTGAGCTCCAGAAGCCTCTATATTTTGGTCTAGCTGAGTACTGAGCTGACTGTGTAGAATTTGCACAAACATTTCAATTCTGTACCATCCCAGAAGATCAGCAGCAATGAATTCTTTAGCAGAGTGCCTTGGGAGTATGTTCAAACTAAGGCTGTGTTTGCAAAGATCTAGCTTAATTCTCTTACATGCTTAGCCTAAAACATACATCATACTGGGTCTGTTTATTTAAGCATACCTAAACCTTTAGTTTGACTTGGGAGAATCTGCGTGCAACCTCATTCAATAATTTTTGAACAGGAATAAAAAACAGCCTTCTCCTAAGAATCAGTCATAATGATGTCTGCTACCTTAACGTTTTAATTCCAAGTTTCTATTTCTGAGATTCTTCTGGATCCACCAATGACAGTTGGCTATGGGAAGTGTCATTGATCTGTGTACTCTTTAAATTAATTGTAGGCTACTTGTGTGATCTATCCATAGGACCAGTTATTTTCCTGTATCTCTGCAATTTTATTTTATTTTTTTGCATTTTGAAAGTTACTGATATATCACTTTTTGGGGCATGTATATGGTCTTTTAGTCCAGTTTTTATTTATTTATTTTCCCATAATTTTATTGAGAGACAAATAGCAATGAGACAGTTTCAAATTAAATTGGTAGGATAGTTTCATTAATTAACACATCGCATACTGTCTTCCTAGTGGTTATTTGCTGTACAAGATGCAGACATGATATCCTATTTACAAACACTATGACATCAAATCCCTCTATTCATTAAGACAATGTAACTATGTATCTATTCTAACCATTTTGAATACACAGATACAAAATGAACATTTATTTCTATATCCCCTTTTTGTTTAGTTCCGTCTTTTGAATATTATAGGTGTGTTAACTCAGCAAAATATTCTAAAAGAGTCCAGTAATTCATAATACTATTCGGTTTTCCACTTGACTGGCAGTGTTAGAAATTGTTGACCTGGGTCTCCTACAGCTCGACATAACAACATAGCTTTACTTCTTATACTTCGTTTTTATACTTTTTTGCTGGATGGTTAAGAACAAGATAAAGCAAGACCTATGCAAGAAGAGTTGTAGCTTTTGGATCTGATAAGATCATTGAAATCCCCTCAGGAATTATCTTGACATCCTGTACCTCAGATTGTAGATCCTTTGTCAGTGTCAGCCGTGTGGATGAGTTATGGCCATTGCTTGGCCAGTGTGCTCTCTGTGAAAGCCTGAGAGAATGTTTTCTTTCCATGTGACTCTCCTTAAGCACACTCTACATCATCTATCACTTTCCTCTTTGGCCCCATAATCTCCTTGATCTGAAAATTTGGGGCACAAATGAGTTACATGACGTTTTAGTACAAGTTCTCATATGTCCTGAGTCTTAATTGACCTTGGAAGGCTAGGGCCAAAATGTTGACTTTCCTTGCAGCCCTCCTTTTTCTCTAATTTTGGTCTGCAAACTTAGGTTGTTAACCCTCCAGAAGACAAGCTTATTGTTACTACCATACAACCTAGGATGTTAAGCTTAACTTCATTGTGTGTCTGAATATTAAACATCTTGGGCATAACATGGAACAGGTATTTTTCATCAAGTATTGATATGTTGAACTTTAAGTCCTTACAGAATATGATGAAAAAACATTTTAAAGATTAAAATATATTTTAAAAATAGGCATAAAGAATTATATAATTCTTACGTTTACACATAAGTCCAAAAATCGAACCATATACAGCCTTGTAGCAGGACAGTCCCACAATATTCCTGTTCCTGTCTCCTGCCTTCATTCGCCACCCCCTTCTTTTTGAACAGTCATCTACCCGAGAGACAGTATGGCAGCAATGGGCATGTCATGACAAGCAGCGCAAATTCAGAAGACCAGAATGACAGGCACTCCAAGCACGAACCTAGTATTACAAATTGCCATCTTCAGTGCAGTTGCTTAGTTCACATGTGTCTGTATATATAGTTAGTCAGGGTGAGAATCTTTCCAATTAACTGCTAGATTCAAAAATCTTCTGAATATTCTCAGGATCATTGCCGTACCCATCTTCTACATATAACTGTATGGCTTGTCACTGTCATGTTTCCTAGCTCTTCTCCTTTCCCTCTCTTAATTGGTTAGTCCTCAAGATCCTCCTTTCCTTTTACTTGTATTATACCTTTCTATTTGTATTTCCTCTTTTGAGTTCTTACACTAGGGAAACTATACGATATTTACACATGTGTGTCTGGTTTATTTCACTTATGAGTATATGTTCAAGTGGCATCCATTTCAATATAAAGGCTTTGAGTCTATCATTCTTTATAGCTGAGTAATACTCCATTGTATAAAAGTAGCACATCTTTTTCATCCATTCCTCAGGTGATGGGCATCTTGGTTGTTTCCAAGATTTGGCTATCACAAATTGTGCTGCTATAAACATAGGCACACAT
>NW_004524792.1:2149736-2150927 GCF_000260255.1 Octodon degus
CTAGGTCTTTTCTGGTTCCAGATAAATTTTAGGAATGATTTCTCTAGGTCTGTGAGGTATGTTGGTGGTAGTTTGATAGAGATTGCATTAAATCTGTACAGCAATTTTGGATGTATAGCCATCTTCACAGTGTTGGTTCTTTCTATCCAGGAGCATGGAATATCTTTCCATTTTCTGAAATCCTCTATGATCTCTTTCTTCAGAGTACTGTTATTTTCCTTGAAAAGATCGTTGATTTATTTAGTTAGATGAATTACAAGGTATTTCATTTTCCTTGGTGTTGTTGTAAAAGGCATTTTTTTTGGTGGAACCGGGGATTGAACTCAGGTCCTTGCACTTGCCAGGGAAGTGCTTATTCCACTGAGCTATCTCCCTGATCCCTGTAAAAGGTATTGTTTCTATCATTTCCCTCTCAGTGTGTTTGTTATCTGTGTAGAGGAATGCTATTGACTTTTCAGTATTGGCTTTGTATCCTGCTATGCTACTGAATTTCTGTATTAATTCTAATAGCTTTTTGGTGGAGTTTTTTTAGTCTTCCCAGTAAAGTATCATGTCATCTGCAAATAATGATAATTTAACTTCTTCTTTACCTATTCTTATTCCTTTTATTTTTCTCTTGTCTAATGACTGTAGCTAATGATTCCAGAACTGTATTGAATAGAAGTGGTGATAGAGGACATCCTTGTCTTGTACCAGATCTAAGAGTAAAAGATTTCAGTTTTTTCTCCATTTAGAATTATGTTAGCCGTTGGGTTTTCATAAATGGCTTTTACCAGATTGAAGTAGAGGCACTCTATTCCAATTTTCTGTAGGACGTTGAGGATGAATGAGTGTTGGACTTTGTCAAAAGCCTTTTCTGCATCAATTGAGATGTTCATGTTATTTTTAGTTTTCACTGTATCGATATAATGTATTACATTTATAGATTTTCGAATATTGAACCATCTTTGCATCCCTGGGTGAGTCCTACCTGGTTATGGTATATGATCTTCTTGATGATTTGTTGTATTCTATTTGCTAGAATTTTATTGAGGATTTTTGTATCTGTGTTCATGAGGGAGATCGGCCTGTAGTTCTCTTTCTTAGTTGCATCTTTCCCTGGTTTTGGTATCAGTATAATACTTGCCTCCAGGAATGATTTTGGGAGGATTGAAAATTTCATGAAAGAGTTTGAGGAGTATAAGGACTACA
>NW_004524792.1:2154687-2163495 GCF_000260255.1 Octodon degus
ATGAGTGTTACCTCTTCCTCTTGAATTTTTCCCCTAACCAGTATATAGTGGCCTTCTTTATTTCGCTTGATCATTGTTGGTTTGAAGTTGAGACTGAGAATAGGATTGCTACTCGTGCTTTTTTCTGAGGTGCGGAGGCATGTAGTATTGTGCTCCATCCTTTGACTTTCAGCCTATGAATGTCTTTATGTGTTAAATGTGTTTCTTTTGTACAGTATATTGTTGGATTTTGTTTCCTAATCCACTGTGCCAGTCTATTTCTCTTAATTAGTCAATTGAGTCCATTTATATTGATGGTTAGAATTTAGATGTATTGACTTACGGTTGCCATATTATTTACCTGTTATCGTTTACTCCTTTTTCTCCTGTGTTTAAGTGATTATCCTATTTAGTTGGTTGCTTCCAATCTCATTTGTGGAGTTCTGATCATTTTGGTCCCTTTCTAGAGCATCTTTCAGTAGCCTGTGTAAGGTTGGCTTTGTCATTGCGAAATTCTTTAGCTATTCTTTGTCATGGAAGTATTTCACTTCTCCATCAAACTTGAAAGAGAGTTTTGCAGGGTATAGTAGTCTGGGCTGGAATTTATTTTTATAGAGGACTTGAAGTACTCTGTTCCATGCTCTTCTTGCCTTCATGGTTTGTGAAGAGAAGTCTGTCATAATTCTGACGGTTTTTCCTTTGAATGTGATCTGCTTCTTTTCTCTAGCGGCTTTCAGTATATTATTCTTGAGTTGAATTTCTGGGATCTTGACTATTATTTGTCTCGGTGTGTTTTTAATTGGGTTGAGGTTACTTGCCATTCTGTATGCTTCGCTTACCTGAATGTCAGATTGTTTCCTCATATTTGGGAATTTTTCTGCTATTACTTCTGTCCATATTTTTTTAATGTCATTTGTATTGACTCCTTTTTTCTAGTTGGTGCCTATTAGTCTCATTGTTCATCTTTGCATCGTCTTGCAGGTGATGGATTATTTTTTCCTGCATTCTAGTTGTTTTTAAGAGATCCTTTCTTACCTTTTCACTTGCTGCACCAGCATCTTCAAAATCTGAAACTCTGTCTTCACTTTCACTTTAACGGTTTTGCAAGCTTGTGATTCCTCTATATGTCTTTGACTCTGCTTCATGCAATCTTATTTCTTTCCTGTATTGCTCATTCAAGGAATCTGTCATTCTTCTAATCTCTTTTATTTGTTTTTGTCAATGTCTTCTTTAGAAGCAGTTATTCTTTTATTCCCGTGTTTTCTTCAGATTGGGTTTCCTCCCTATGTTTCTGTAGTTAATTCTTTACTTGAGATGCTGTGAGTTCAGAGAATTCTTTTTTTATTTCAGAAAAGAATTTCACGCTGAGTTCCTCTGCAACTTTATGGTGTTCCTTATTTACTATCCACGCTATTAATTCGTACATTTGAGCTGAGCTAGTGTCCTCTGCACTTGTGCTGGGTGGGCATTGGGTTTCCTCTATATGTTTTTGCATTTGATTCTTTTCTGCAGATGCTATTAATTCAGAGATTTCTTTTTTCATTTCCAATCTGAGTTCCTCTATACCTTTCTGCAGTTTCTTTATTTCAGAAGCTGTTGATTCATTGATTTCAGCTGTGTGGTTCCCAATTTGTTCTGTGTTAGTGTCCTCTGCACTTGTTATGGGTGGGCTTGGGTTCTGAGATTGCATTTTGCTCCTTCTCATTGTCATTTTTATTTTTAAACATTTATTTATTTATTTTGTGTGTGTGTGTGTGTGTGTGTGTGGCCAGCTCAGCCCACCAGGGGGCGGGGCTGGCTGGCATGTGGTGCTGGGGGATCGAACCGCGGTCCCTGTGCTTTGCCAAGCTTGTTCCAAGTAGGTGCTTTAGACCACTGAGCCACCTCGCCAGCCCTCGTTGTCATTTTGTGTAGCATTGTCTCCTGACCTTTGTTGTAGATCTTTGTTGCAGTTATAACCTTAGCAAAGACTGAAGTTCAGGTGTAGATCTACAAAGTTTGGATTTATGCAGCTGTGTCTGTCTTGGGTCTGGCTGCTTTGCTCAGCTCCTTCCTTGGGGGGTGAACCTGTTGTGCCCCTGTGGCAAGATATTCTGCTCCTGGACTAGCTGGGTGGCTTTGTCTCCTACTCTCTCTGCATGGATTTACCTGAAGGGTTTCACCCCAGGCCTGTGTGCCGGGCCTGAGCTGAGTCTGGAGGGGATAAGGTGGAGAAGTGGGGAGAGGAAGCTTATGCACACACACCGAGCCTGGGCCAGGGCTGGATCTGTTTGTCCCCAGAATGCGGTAGAAATTCTCACTGGGCGGGCGGGGTGGGCGGGTGCTGCAGAATGGTGGGGGGGTTCCAAGAGGGTAGAAGAGGGTCTCATCCATGTTGCACCTGGGCTGGGACCAGCAGGTCCTGCAGGCGCAGGGTAGTAGGAAGCTCTCCCACACACTCACTGGGGCCTGGGCTAGGACTGCATCTAGTCCAGGTTTTAAATCTTTACTTTTAAACTATTTAAATATTCATATAATTTTACTAAGTATTATCACCATTTTACATTTTTTATAGGTAGTACTGCTGTTGCTTAGTAACTGCTTTTTAACTGTCCCTTTCTTTACCTTTTATTTCTTTTTCTCATCTTCTAGTTATTGAAAGTTAATGTGCTTTCTAAAATCATACTCTGCATCGGACGTGGTAGTACATACCTCCCTGTAGTCCCAGTACTCTGGGTAACTAAGGCAAGTGGATCATGAGTTCGAGTATAGACTGGGTAATTTAGCAACTTGAAATCGTAACAGCAATTCGTATATCAACTTTAGCTTAATGTTTTAAATTTATTCTTAAAAGTATTTCTTAAATTATTTTTCCTCCTCATTTGAGGAAATTAAAATATCAATGTACTTACTGTTCTGTAAAATGTATTAAACATGAAGCATTAAAAAATACTACTATGAAATAGCATTTCAAAATTTAGTAATTTTATATGTGCTATAATTTATCTCTTTAGCTGTGGCTTTGCTTATATAAACTTAAAGGCATATTTATTATGTAATGAAAAATAATTATGCTTAACATTGCTGATAGATTAACTGGAAATTATTTTAGGATAATCTTTGCAAGTATTATTAAATGATATTTTGTATTACTTTTACAGTTTTTATTTATTTACTTATTGTGCTTTTTTGAGACAGGGTTTCACTATGCAGTTCAGGCTGGTTCAAACTCACAGCAACACTCCTGCTTCAGCCTCCCGAGTGCTGGTATTATAGACGTGCGCTACCATACCTGGCTTACATGTTATTTTGGAGTCATCAGCACAATTTATTTATAAATGAAGAATCAGGAAAAATCAAAATCTATTTTGTGTACTTTTTGATATGCAAATCTATTAAGAATACTATTTGCTTGGAACGTATTGGTTTCAGGGAACACAGTGTTATTAACAGGACCCCTAGAAAGCAGTAAGACAGATCTTAACTGAGAACTGTTTGTAGGAGGGAGGCCGAGACAGTAAGTATCTATCTAGAGCTGGAGAATGAGGACTTAAGAATCCAGAACCCAGATGCCTAGATTGGAGGCAGCTCTAAAAACCTGATGAGAATCTTGCCTGTTTAGTGTAGTGTTTGCTTAGTTTTTTCTCATGGCTGAAACAAATTACCTGGCACCTTAAGTTAAGGGAGCCAAGGTTTATTTAGCTCACAGTTTGTAGCAGTTTCAATCCATAATTGGCTGGTTCCAAAGAGGGGTGGCCCATGGCAGCAGTTCATAGTACAAAAGGTCATAAAAGCAACACAAGCAAAATTGCAGAGCTTTCCCGTATATCGTATGCAGGCTAGTGTCCACCCCAGGGAGGGTGCAGCAGTCACCCGTAATCCTAGCATTGGACCATGGATTCATTACAAATTCTAGAAGTCTACCCTGTGACTGAGTGCATGAGGCTTTGGGGACATCCAGATACAAACCACAGCGGTATTTGAGTATGAAAATGGTCCAGTATCTGCAGGTGTTGCTCTGGTATCCTCCTCTTACCAGACTTAACTCATTCTCTGTTTTATGTTCCATTGTTTGTAGTTTCCACTTACAAGGGTCCTGGTATGTGCAAAATTCTGGCTCATGCCCCTTCAAGGCAGGGACCTTATATGTCTACCCACTTTATGTCTACGTGCCCCTCATTGCTTACTGCTTTGTATTTGTCGTTTTCTCTACTTTAGATCTTTGGGAGACACTCATTACTACGCTTTTTTTTTCCATGAATTTTTTAATCTTTGGACAAAATTCTTTTTTATCAGGTTTTCATTCCTAATCTTTTTGGCTTTGACTTAGGAGAAAGAGTATTGCTTGGCATGACACTTGGTCAGGAACAGTCTTTTAGGTGGGACAGTCTCTCATTCTCACCAGAATCCTACTTTGCAGGTTGTTTATATCTTCTAACTCAAATTTTTATCTCCATCTCATGCAGTTCCTTTACACTGTGTACCAGCTTTTGGCTGACTTAATTTGCAAGAGCTCTCAGTTCCTCAACTTGGTTGAAGTCAAATTTTCACCTTTAACTTGCTCTTTCAGTGCCTTTGTTTCATTAAAAGAAAGCCTAATAAACTATGAGGTTTCTTCGCCAGTATCTATGTCCCTTTTTCTTTCTCCAGAGCCTTGTGCTACATAAGTAGTGAGCACTCTGAGGGAGTTTCTCTTATTAGAGGTGGTGTGTGGGCCATGACACATCCATTGCAGTTTCTTGGGCCTTTTTTATTTTTATTTTTTATATTTTTATTTATTTTTTTCTTGGCAGAACCGGGGATTAAACTCAGGTCCCTGTGCTTGCCAGGCAAGCGCTTATTCCACTGAGCCATCTCCCTGACTCCTGGGCCTTTTTTATTTATTTATTTATTTATTCATTTATTTATTTTGAGTATTGCATTGTTTTTTTTTTAATTTAGCATCATTTTAACAAAATCAATACATAAAAGACATAAGGCCTAAGCAACTGACAAAGAGCAGAAAATTCAAAGCATATGTAATTTTAACAAATATGACAGTTTTGATTACTTAAGTATGTAGCAATCCAGCAGTTATGAAGCAAACCAGACTCTTACTTCCATCCAGATATCTCAGTAGGAGACTGCCAAATGATGCAGGGATGATATAAGACCTCTAAATAATACAAATAATATAAAGGAAATATAACTCCCAAGACAGGCAACTGTTGTGGAGGTGCTCACAATTGGGTAACTAGTGTGTCTGGACATTGAGGGACCAGTAATTGGTGCGCAAATGCTGAAGACTCCTGGGCCTTTTTTAAACGTGAGTTTTGGGATGTTTACTCATTGCTGTAAGCCTGAGCTACAGTGAATGATGGTCTTAATGTTTTGAAATATAATGAAATTGGTATGCACTAATGTTGGATTATTTATTATTTTAGGCAGCAAAGGAACAGACTCAAGACTTGATAGTAAAAACCACTAAACTTCAAACTGAAAGGTAAGTTTTCTTTATATCTTCACCACTTCATTAATTAGTGCTTCAGTGGAAAGAAAATTGTAAGTCAAGACTAAATTAATCAAAACATGATTCAGAATTGATACAAGATGTAGGGCTTTAAGTTATTATCCATTCAATAGTAACTTAAACATAAAATTAGTAGTTTAGGAGCATTCAGTTTAATACTTAGTTTAGGAATTTTGTTTCCTCTTTGGAATAGAAATGGTGGTGTGTCATTATTTACTGTATGGTTCAGAAATTAATGCTTTTAGGGGCCGGGGATATGGCGCAGTAGAATAAGCCTGGCAAACTCAAGGGCCTGAGTTCAATCCCTGGTTCCACAAAAAAAAAAAAAAAAAAAAAGAAAAGAAAAGGAAAAAGATTACTGCTTTTAAAAATGTAAATGTTTTAAGATTTTTAATAATTTCTTCACAATTTTTATCTTTTTTTATTATACTTTGTCCTATTTGATACAAGATTTAATTGTGTTCTCCTTATGGTTTATAAAGATAAGTAAACTTCTGATTGAAAGAATGACTGAATAAAGTTAAGTGCAGTACAGATTGTCGTCATGTTTTATTGAATATTACTAAAACACATTGACAAAGTTAAAAAAAAAGCCATGCATCTCATGTGTGTGGAGATGGAGAAGCATGCTGTGGTGTCGTATGCCTGTGCTCAGCTCAGTACTGGGGAATATTCTTTAAATCTCTATGTGTTCTAGGTATTCTGTCAGTAATGCAGAGATACTGTACTAGTATCTTAATTGCTCATTATGAAATAGCTCTAGTGTACTGTAGATCAGTAGTTGTCAAACTGGTAACAAGCAAAATGCAGCTTTCACCTACTTTTACAGTTAAAGTTTTATTGGAACACATGATATTTGTGTATTTATTATTGTCTCTATCTGCTTTCATTTGACTGTAGTGGAGTGGAGTGGTTACAGAAAAGACTATCTATGACTTATAAAACCTTGAATATTTATTGTTTAGACTTTGCAGAAAATGTTTGTCAGACCTGATCAAGGTAGTGTTTTTCAAATTGCAGATCAAGACTAATAACATAAAGGGCATGCTGTCTGACAGATGTGAAAAAATGTGACCATTCCTACTCCTATTTTATTAGACAGAAAAAACTGGTGTATCTCCTTTCTACATCTGCTTTGCTGACTAAAATTTGCAACTGTTTTATGCTTAATTGAAAGAGCTTTCTTATAGATTTACTTTCTTATCCTTTCTCTTTTATTTCTTACTGTGTTAGTTTTTAGCAGTTTTAGTTTAATTGTGTAGTAAGCTACTTTAATCCAGGTTTTGACATTGGTAACAAATATGAAATTATTATTTTGTATGAATGTCCATGTAAAAATACATTGCAGAAGTGTATGTGATCTATTTTCTTTTACTGTCTAGTAGAAGTTTAGTGAAAGGTTCAGGAGTCATCATCTCTCCTTCTTTCTTCCATTCTCACTTTTTGTTTTTTTAGAGAAGGATCTGTAAGGTGTTCAGGGTCTCATTACTAGATCGGACTCGTAGTGATCCGCCTGTTTACACCCTCCCAAGAGCTGGGAGTACAGGCAAGTGCCACCACACCCAGTCTTAATTGCAGTCTCCATGCCCCAGGGGCGGGGCCGGCATGGCAGGCCCGGGCATTGAATCCCCGGCCTCTGTGCCTGCTTGCAGGTGCTTTCATCCACGGAGCTATTTGGCCAGCCCCTCTATTCTCACTTGTACCAGTAATCTTGACTATCCAAAAGAAGGCACTCTTGGTGACATGCGGGGGGCAAGTTTAGATATGAAATGTTACTTTCCACTGGAAATAAAAATTTGAGGGAAGGAATAGCATAGCTTCACTCTGCTCTGTGAGAAGTGATCTTGCTTAAAGGTAGCACATACTATGAAGAAAATTTTGTAAGTAACTTTCGGTTTAGGAGTTTTTAAAGTTAAGTTTGGAGTTTTCACAGAATTTTTGATGAGCCAGGCAGTTAATCTTGTGGTGCTGAGGACTGAATCCAGAGAGCACCAAGTCACAGCCTCAGCCTGTTTTTAGCTTTTGTTTAAGTCAGTGCCTCACAGAGTTTCCCAGGCTGGCCTTGAACCTTGATATTCCCTCAGCCTTTAAAGTAGGTGGGATTATATGTGTTAGTCACCATGTCCAGCTTTCTGGAAGTTTTACATAAATATTTCTAATTTAACCATATTCTATTGCTTTCCATCTACAAGAACTTGCTTTTTGTGGCAACATCATTTGTAGTGGGTGATGCTGTTCGTTTCCAAATTTAACTGCATTCATCTATAAGATAGTTTTTCTATGTTCTTGTTCATTTCACCTGGAATTCCATCTCCCAAAATGTGTTTTTTGAGAACTCATTTGTGCTTTAAGGTCGTATTATATGTATGTGATGTACAACCGTCAAACATTTCAAAGTATTTTGCAAAATTTTGAATTTAGGTGAGTGTGTATGTGTGTGCGTGTGTATAAGAATAAGTGTATCTATATATGTTCGTAAATGTTCTTCCAAGAAAATGTTGTTTTGAGGACTTCCTCTTTTCCGGCTGGAACCATGGAGGGTGTAGAAGAGAAGAAAGAGAAGGTTCCTATTGTGCCAGAAACCCTTAAGAAAAAGCAAAGACATTCCACAGAGTCAAAGATAAAGCTCCTGAGAAAAAAGTTTGCCCAGAAGACACTTCGCAAGGCGAGGAGGAAGCTCATCTATGAAAATCCAGACACTATCATAAGGAGTACAGACACATGTACAGAATTGAGATGCGAATGGCTAGGATGGTGAGGAAAGCTGGCAACTTCTATGTTCCTGCAGAGCCCAAACTGGCATTTGTCATCCTGATCAGGGGTATCAGTGGTGTGAGCCCAAAGGTCCCCAAGGTTTTGCAGCCTCTTCGCCTGCGCCAAATCTTCAGTGGTACCTTCGTTAAGCTCAACAAGGCTTCAGTTAACATGCTGAGAATTGTGGAGCCATACATTGCATGGGGGTACCCAAACCTGAGGTCAATAAATGAGCTAATATACAAGCGTGGTTATGGCAAAGTCAATAAGAAGCGAATTGCCTTGACAGATAATTCATTGATTGCGTAATCTCTTGGTAAATATGGAATCATCTGCATGGAGGATCTGATTTATGAGATCTGTTCTGTTGGAAAACGCTTCAAAGAGGCAAATAACTTTCTGTGGCTGTTCAAGTTATCATCTCCATGATGTGGAGTGAAGAAAAAGAGCACCCATTTTGTGAAAGGTGATCTGGAAATAGAGAAGACCAGATCAATAGGCTTACTAGAAGGATGAACTAAGGTATCTACCATGGTGTTTTATGATTTGGTCAGTTAATAAGCTATCCGCTCCCAAATTGAAAATAT
>NW_004524792.1:2163595-2230014 GCF_000260255.1 Octodon degus
TACTTTGAAGAACTATTTCAGTTCATAGAGATTTTAGTTTGTACTTTACAGTTTTTATCTAGCTATTTTCAGAGCTTATCTAAGGGCCTTTACTACTCACTCATGAAAACAAAAATGGTTCAGGCCCTTCGTTGTAGTCCCACAGCATGTTGCTATCATTGCGCTTACCTTCCGCTCTGTAGCTCTTGCTAGACATTGTGGTCTTTGTAAGTTTTAGCTAGATAGCGCATCTTTGTTGCCAGAGCTTTGTACATGAAAAGCTTATTGAATTGACTGTTACTTAGTTATTGTAATATTTTAATTATTACTGAGATTGCCTATGATTTTTTTATGACTTGAGAATCTCTTTAGGAACAGTAGGATTGTGCTTGTACTGACATCAGAGTTACTAAGAAAGAAAAAATATCAAGCTGAAAGACAATACAGTATTACAGACTATACTTTTTAATACCAAATTTTATATAATTGTATTAAATGGCATTGTATATTAAAATGTAGAGCTATATTTTTTACTTGGAAAAATCTTTGTTGAGTTATAATTCATATACTGACATGTCCTGGCCTTAAACTATGTAAGTCATTGTTTTTAGTACATTCACAGAGCAACCATTATCACAATCTAAATTTGATACATTTTCATCACCCTAGAAAGAAATGCCGTGAATATAAGCAGTCACTGCACCCTGAATCAAGTATGAATCTGTTTTTGGCCTGTGATTTGCCTATTCCGGAGCTCATATAAATGGACTCATACAATGTGTGGCCTCTTGTCTAGTTTCTTTCACTTAGCGTAGATATTTTCAAAGCTCATCTGTGTTATTCTATTCCTTTTTATGGCAGAATAAAGTTCCATTATATAGATGCACCACATTTTGTTTGCTAGTTGATAAGTATTTTTATTATTTTTACTTTTTGGCCATTATTAATAACGGCATTCTTTATGTGCAAGTTTTTGTATAGATGTACACGTGTATCTCTTAGGCATATACCTAGTAGTAGAATTGCTGGATTGAATTTAATTGTACTTAACTAAGAAACTTCCAGTCTGTATTCCAAAGAGGCTGGAGTTTTACTTTCCCAACAACGTGTATAATAATTGCATTTTTACTACCTTATTTAGTAACATACTGCCCTGTGTGAAGTGGTACTCTTACTGTGGTTTTGGTGTTTCCTGAGGGACTGATGATGGAGAGCACCTTTTTAATGGCTTATTAGATGTTTGCATATCTTTTCTAGACAAGGTTCTATTCAAACCTTTTGCCTATTTTGGAGATCTTTAGCTTTTTATTTATTGGTTTTTTATTCTGTATATTTTTTTTGGATACAAATTTCTTATGAGATATGTTGGGGGTTTTTTTAACTTTTTTTTTTTTTTTTTTTTTTTGTATTTTAGGGAAGGATCTACAGAGTGTTCAGGGTCTCACTAACTAGATCGGACTTGTAGTGATCGGCCTGTTTACAGCCTCCCAAAAGCTGGGATTATATAAGGCGCACACCACCACACCCAGTCTCAGTTGCTGTCTCTGTGTGCCCTAGGGGTGGGGCCGTTATGCCAGACCTGTGGATCCGACCCCTGTGCCTGTGTGCAGGCGCTTTATTTGTTGAGTTATTTGGCTGGCCCTAGAGATATATTGTTTATGATTTACAAAGGTTTATGATTTTTTCCTATCCTGTGGTGATCTTTTCACTTTATATTGTTCAATATATAAATGCTTTTAATTTTTGTATAGTGTAATTTATACTTTTTTATTTGTACTTGCTAGGTTTTTAAAACGTACCTTTACATCAGAATTATTCTATCTCCTAGTTTCTAAAATGTTAAATTCTAAATCTTAGAAATGTGGCTAGGAGGGCGGAGCACAGTTGTAACCCTAGTACTTTAGAAAACTGAGGCAGGAGTGTCCCAACAAGTCTGAACCCATTCTTGGCAGACCATGCAGCCCAGTGCCAAGGACATATGCACACACGCACACAATTTAGAGTTTGTTTTATTCGTTGGATTTTAAAATTATGGCCTGAGACTAGGAATGCTGGCATATGAACAGCCTATTTGTAGGATTTTTCTTACTAATGAGTCTTTATTAAACAGTCTTTTTAAAGATGTCTCACTTTCAATTTGATACATTATAGAAACTTAAAGTGGAAAATTTTTCTATTTTAGAATCAAGAGTCTTGTAGAAACACTGTGGCTTAGGAGTTATAATTGACAAGCAGAAGCTTAAAAATCATGTCAATAGAGGGTCCTTTCACTTATCACTCTTTTGAGTAAAAGGAATTTTTTGAGTGCAGAAACGTATGTTCTCCTTAATTTTTTTAAACATAACGTATCTATTGCATGAAATTTAAAGAAAGTTAAAATGAGATATAAAGAGGTTAGTTATATTTTAGCTTTTTCACATAATATTTTACATGTCTTTTATTGATTTTTATTTTAAAAGTTGGTATCCTTAATATTAATATTGTGTTTTGTCTTGAATGAACCCACTTATGTTTAAACTGTTCTTTTTTTGTGTGTGTGTTAGTGAGAACTGAATTCAGGACCTTGTGCTTGTGCTTGCCAGGCAGGTGTTTGTGCTGCTGAGCTGTATCTATGGACCTGTTTAACCATCCTTAAATGAGTGAATGTTTCTGTTTTTCCCATTTTGAAAAATAGTGGCTCAGTAAACATTTAAAAATTCATTAGGTAAAGTTCACATTCTTTGCTGAGGATAAATAAGTGGAATTGTAATTAACAAAACAATGTTACAAACATTTTTAAGTGTGCTAATATATATTTGTCTAATTTCTCTCTAAAAAAGGTCATACTAATTTATACATAGAATGGATATATATGTGAGAAAAAAATGTACACACACTTGAGTATTTGTTTTATTAAGCTATTGTAAACACTAATTATTATCACTAAAACATTGCCATTTTGTCTTTTGGCCACTTTGGCCCACCCTGAGGTAGGGCTGGTGTGGCATGTGGTGCCAGGGATCAAACCATGGTCCCTTGCGCCTATCTAAGCTTGCCTAAGTAGGTGCTTTAGACCACTGACTTATCTCGCTGGCCCCATTGCCATTTTTATAGATGAAAGATACTACATTTTTAATTAATATGCTATACAAGAGTAGTGAATTGACCTTTTTTTATTTTGCCATTTACATTTCTTCACACTTTAAAAATTTCGTTTTGTATTCTGTGTCCATATTGTATTATTTTGAAATTATTTCACGGAGAGCCTGGAAGTTAATATATGAATTTGATAAAGGTGTATTTTTTTGCCAAGGCGGGAAGAACCAAAGGATTTCTAAATCATGTTCTGGAATCATTTGATAGAATTAGAAAATAAAAATGAAGGAAGCGGTCTGTTTAAATTATTAGGCAATATGTAACTGGGTATGGCCTATGTATGTGTGTTTATAGTTACTTTTAAAAAATAAATGCAGCTGCACATGATTGTGAATGCCTGTAATCTCAGCACTCAGGAGGGATTACAGACAGGCTCACCAAGAGCTCTAATCCTGCCTGGACTGCATAATGAGTTTAAGGCCAGCCTGTACTACATCGTAAGACCCTGTCTCAATAAACAAAAAGAAACAAGCAAAAGAATGGGAGTTCCCATAAATATTTTTCTGCAGCTTGTTTTTTGTATCTAAAATGTCATAAAAAATATTTATTGATACAGATCTACTTCGTGTTTTTAATCAGCTGTATATTCTATAGTATGTCTTTGTTTTATTTATATGTATCTTATGACTTATTCATATCATATATAGTAATTGCCTGAATATATCTCAAGTACTGTAGAAACTGTAATCATTTATGTAAAATAGCTTATGTTAATTCATGTAATTTTCAGATCTACATAAAACTTGGTGGCATGAGGTAAGGGCCAGGTCTACATCCTGTTTGCCTTCTGTTACACTCGCCTCCTTCAGGACTTTCCCCATTGCTACCATTACAGTGCACAAATTCCACCAGGTACACTGAAGAACCTTCTGAACATAACTTTCTGTCACAATGGTTTTGCTTATTTACCCAACAAGAGTACATACAGTAAAATGAAAGAGGAGGACCAGGGAGAAAGCTGAGTGGCTTCAGCGCCTGCCTGGCAAGCACATGATCCTGAATTCCATTCCCGGTAGCAAAACAAACAAAAATCGCCACTACAAACTAAAGAGTAATACAATTTTTAAAATATGTCACAATTCATTTTGTTACTAATTAGATGCTGCTGTCTTGAGAAAGCAGACCCTTATTTTAGATATTTTGGGGCTGTCTCTTGTACAGTTAAAGTGTGTGGTTCACTTCGTATTTCATGACTTGATCGTTATATTCAGTCAGCTGTATTACTTGGAACCAATTAAGTGACTGATGGCAACACTAGTTTTAGTTAGGACAAAATGAAACTATAAACTAAAGAGTTGGGCTTTTCTTTGTCCCTAATAAACTGATTCTAAAGATTGATTGTAAAAAGCTCTAAAAAGATTGTAGTTGTGAAATGATTTATATAGTCTCAAAGAATTTTATGAAACTTTCTAATTAAATCCTGTATGGTAATAATTGGAACTTTGATATTATAAAACCTGCCGAGGTGACTTTCAGATAAAAGTTATATGTGAAGTGAAATGAATCAGAACCACAAGCTGAAATATATGGTTTCTCTTATATGAGAACTCCAAAGTTTAGATAAAGAGCCAAATACAGTATAGATAATAGTAAGTCTGCTGATAGATATTTTCAGACGGGAAGGGGGCCAAGAGGTAAAGTGGGAGAGGGAAGAGAAAGGGGATGAAAAAGTTAAGCTGTGTGTGTGTACCAGCTCCGCACAAGGAATGGAAACGTTATGTGCAACAAATGTGCTAATAAAAGTTTAAAACTAAAACTAATTTTTTTTTATTTTTTAAAGAGAGTCAAAATAGTAACAAATAGAAATGATACAGTATTTTGCTAAACAAAATGGTAGTGATTTGACAGTAATTAAATTTTTAAAAACTATGCCCTTTAACTCTGTGTATACTTAGATGATTTACCTCCTCATTTGAGATGAATACTCAAGTGGCTTTTCCTTCTTAAGTTTCTGTGTTATTCAGCAGGAGCATGTGGTTTCATGAATTTAGAAACCTAACCCCGAGGTACTAAGAGGACAAGTGTATTTTGCCATCTCTAAAAGTGGTGTCTGTTTACTCTGTTAGTTCCCATTTGAATATTGTTGGATTATGGAATGCTGCTCTGAACACTAGTGGTAAAACACTTTCATGATTTCATTTGTACATCTTCAGATCTAAGATACAGAAACTAAGAATGGTGAGTGTCTGTGGCTGCAGTTCACGGTCATGACTGATCTTTGGATGGTAGCCCTGCCTCTCCTCCATGTCTGTAGATGGCACCCAGAATAAAGTGTGCTTTTTCCGAGTTGTCTGCTAGTCTACTTAAGTTGCACTCAGGTACTGTAATTTGAAAGAATGTTTTCATTGTCAAGGAGAAGACGTGAGGAAGACCAAAATGGAGAAGGGACTTTCTTTATTTGTGAAGGATTACTAAAGGAGTTGTTGATTATATCTAAAATAAAAAACAGACCTGATGGTTTATTGTATATATTTCATGTGAAAACTTCAAAAACTTTGGATATGCTAGTGACTGAAGAAACTGATAAATAGGAGCATATTTCTCTCCCAGAAAAATAACCTTTTAAATGATAAGTTAAATTATTCAAGTACTTGTAAGTGGCTGAAAGTTTGTAATGTACTTGAACTTATTTCTTCTTTTTTATAACGATCTATTCTTTTTACTGTGTGCAGGTGTCTAGGTAGAACACTGTCAACTAGTTTTATTGTGTACGTGTCTGGTGAGCCTGTGATAATTTTATTGCGTATATGACTGATGAGTTTCTAATATGTAAGACAGAACAATTGGGTTTTCAGTGATGTTAATAGTCTTTCACACCTTTGTTTTCAAAAGCTATGTCAGTTATAATTTGCTTTACAGCTTTACAAATACATAACATGTTTGATTTGTATTGCTTTTTCCATGATAGTCAAAGGTTGGAAATAAGAGCACAAGTTGCAGATGCCTTCTTAGCCAAGTTCCAGCTGACTAATGAGGAAATGAGTCTTCTCCGAGGTACACGAGAAGGACCTGTTACTGAGGTACTTACTCTGTGTGAGAATCACTTTAAGGGCAGCAGTTAGAGAGCATGTTACTTTGAATCTTTATTTTGCTATCTGAAAAAAAAAAAATTGAAATATTTTTAAATTGCAGATTAATGTGCATGTTTAAGTATTTTTAATTTTGGGTTTGTTGTTTTTTTCAAAGTTACACATGTATTTTTTTGAAATCAGCACCACACAGCTTATTAAGAAAACTTGTATGACTTCTGTCATTCCTGCCCACCTTTGTCAACCAGTTTCCTGCTTGTTAACTTCTTCTATAAATTCTGTACTGCAGACCTATAATTAAAAAGAATACACTATGACTACCTATATTAGCTACTTACTGCGGATTTCCCACATGAAACGTGATGATTAGGCCTCTTACCTCCTTTCCCCACTGTGACACAAACAAGACACGCGTGCATCTGCTTCTTCCTTTGCAGTATGGTTGTGCCACATTCTGCATTTTCATCACAGTGGTATTACGTTGATAATGTGTTTTTTTAATAAAAATAACTGTCTTTTCTGGAATTCGAAATTATCTTTTTATGTAAATTTTTAGGTTATCACATTCTTTGAAAACTGATAGGATTATAAACTTTTGTAAATGCTAAACAAAGTTATTCTGCTTCCCACCTCTTTTTCTTTCCTTCCTCTTACCTTTCCTCCCTTTCTTTTTGCCTTTACCTCACTCCCTTCCTTCTTGCCCTTCCCAGAAAACATATAGCTGTCCCAGAAAGGAGTCTTTTGGTTTCTTAACTGAGGGGAGGCATATAAGTCTATTGTTGTCATTCTGTCAGCCAATTGTCAGCTTGTTAACCTCTCAGGGGGACCGGGGGGTTCTTGAGGTGTGCTGGGATCTCTGTGAACATCACTTGCTGGTTTTGTATGTAGCATCTGAAACAAGGGCTCCAACACATTTTTGTAAAGAAAAATAAAACCCAGTGGTCAGTTCAGAATCATTTAATTTGTCTGTTTAGTGAGAATTTTTTATACGTTTAACTTTGCATTCTATTCTTGGCTGAGAGGCAAAAACAGGTATACAGCACATAAGTATCTTCAGTGCTAAGAATACCATGCTGAAATCGTAAAATATGTATTACGTAGTGTATGCTTCTTCATTGCCTATATTCACACGTCTCTTACTAGACCGTATCCTGGTGGAAAACATAAATTTGTATGTTTATAAATCTTGTGTCCTGGCAATTAGCATATTATTTGGCACATAATTGGCATTAAATTAATATACATCTTAAATGCTTATACCATTTATAAAAACCTGAAGAAAGTTGAGATCAGTACAGGAAGACTACTAGCATAGGTGAAACTCTGTTTTTGTAATGATCTGTAATTGAGAATACTGTAATTTTTCCTAGAAGCATAAACATTTTCAAGTCACATTTTTAATTTTAAAGGATTTTTTCAAGGCCTTGGGAAGAGTAAAACAGATTCATAATGATGTCAAAGTACTTTTGCGTACAAACCAACAAACAGCAGGGTAAGTAACTATTTATTGAGCTGATTGCATTGTTCTTTGTATTATATACAAAATTTTTAGCTATTCTCAGGGGCTTTTTTGGTTTTTGTTTCTGAGACAAAGTCTCACTGTGTAGTGCAAGCTGGCCTTGAGCTCACTGTGTGAGGTGTTTGAATTTGCATCAGTCCTCCTACTTCAGCTTTCCAACTGCTAGGATTGCAGGCATGAACCTCCCCGTCTGGGCAGGTAGTCTAGGTTCGTTTTGACACTCTGTGACATTTTGTGAAATGGAAGTAGATCTTTATTTTTCTTTAGAAGAGGGGAATTTTTTTTTTTTTTTGAACTTTTATTTCTTTGGTTTTTGGCAGTATTGGGGATCAAACTTGGGACCTTGTGCTTGCCAGACAGGTGCTCATGCTGCTGAACTATAATCCCTGGCCCATGTTTCTCCTTATTATTATTTTTTTTGGCCATAATTTTATTGATAAACAAATAGCAATGAGACAGTTTCAAATCAAATCGATAGGACAGTTTCAATAATTAACACACTGCATACATTTTTCTTAGTGGTTAATTGCTGTACCAGATGCAAACCTGACATCCCATGTACAAACACCATTAGAACAAATCATTCTATTCATTAAGAGAATGTAACTATATATCTATCCCAACCTCTCTGAATACACAGATACAAAATGGACATTCATCTGTATACCTTTTTTTTGTTAAATTCCGTTATTTGAATATTATAGGTGTGTAAACTCAGCAAAACATTCCAAAAGAGTCCAGCAGCCCACACTAGTATTGGATCTTCCGCTTCACTGGCATTGTCACAAATTGATGACCTGAGTCCCCCCACAGCTCAGTATAACAGCATGGCTTTACTTCTTGTATTTCGTTTTTATACTTTTCTTCTGAATGGTTAAGACCAAGGTAAAGCAGGACCTATGCAACAAGAGTTGTATCTTTGGGTCTGATAAGGTCTGTGAAATCCCCTCAGGGTTTATCCTGAGATCCTGTACCTCAGATTGTAGAACCGTTGTCAGTGTCAGTCATGTGAATGAGTCACAGCCATTGCTTGGCCAAAGAAGAGGGGAATGTTGTACTGTGACGTGTTTACACTAAAATAGCAGTTGATAAGCAAGTGATGGAATTAAAATTTGACATGTATTTAATTGCCAAAAAAACTGGAAAGTCATGATAAAATGATAAAATTAAATATTGAAGAGCCAAATCATTATGTAATTAAGTAAAAATAGTTAAGTGCTTAGCTCTAGCTAGTGACTAGAAATTTAAAATATAATAAATATTTATTTTTTTAGTTTAGAAATTATGGAACAGATGGCTTTACTTCAAGAAACAGCTTATGAAAGACTTTATCGATGGGCTCAAAGTAAGTGATTTTTTTCATGTTGTCTAATTTTGTGAAAACAAATACTTGATTTTTAAAATTTCTCTTGGCCTTTGTTTGATATATTTTGATTATAAAAAGCAAACTACATTTGAGCTTTCTTTGTGCCTGCATCATGATCATTTATTACAGTCAGGCGGTATACTTGATGAAAGATGAGAATACAGACAGTTTCTGTCCTGGATTTTCTTAAATTTGTTGGTATATCTCAGTATTTACATAACTATGAAGTTGTAAATGGTGAGTTTGAGTTGTCTCTTTTCACTGTAACAAGTTGCTACAAACTTAATAACTTACAGTAACACATTTATTGTGATAGGATTCTGTAGGTCAGATGTCAAACATGGAGGGTCTCACTGTGCTGAAATCAGTGTTGGCAGGGCTGTAGGATTCTAAGGGACAGTCCATCTCCTTACTCATTCTGTTGGTTGGTACCATTGCATTCCTTGCATTTGTAGGGTTGAGGTCTCATTTTCTTGCCAGCTGTCATTGTGCATTTTTCTCAGTTTCTAGAAGCTTCCTTATTCTTTGGCTTATGACCTCTTCTTTCAGCCGCAAAACCAGCCAAGACAGATCACAACCATCTCTAGCTTTGAACTTTTGTTCCTCTTATCTCTTACCTGTCTCTGACATATACTTCTGCCAGCGTCTTCAACTTCAGGACTGTGTGACTATCTTTGCACTTGAGTAAGATTTGTCCCTGCAAAGTCTCTTTTGCCAGAAGATAATGTGTTCTCAGGTTCCAAGGATTAGAATGTGGGTAACTTTGTAGGTCATTATTTTGATGGTCATAAATGCTTTACTTACTGTTGTTTTAAAATGTTTCAGTGAACTGTTTACACAGTGTTAAAACCAGAGAAAACACTCCAAAAGAGTAATAAGTGGAATAATGGAATAGGAACACGTGGTATTTTACTGCATGTTGACAACTGACTGTTGGAAGGTGTTGGCATTAAATCCAATTAACTAGTTATACGTATACTTGACATATGTATATTACATACCTATAGTGCTACTATACTGGCTGAATTACCACACTGGACTAGGTTACTTACTGTTTATCTCTGTCTCTTGTATTGTTTACCATTCACTCACATCTCTTGTCTAACTCTCTTTCTGCCCAAATCTTCCCTCAGTCTTCCAAGTTGAATGTCCTCTATCATAGATTTTACATCTTCCTGAAACTGTGACTATAGAATTTCGCAGTAAATTCTCATTTCTTGATACTACCCACTGGAAGCATTTACTTAGCATCTGGTGGTATGCTGCTCTCATTGTTCAGTAGCTCTTCGTGGTGTATTTGTTATATTTGTAGTTAAATTATACTTTCCCAAAGCCAAGGATGTCATCTCAAATTTTATTCTATTTCCCCACCATCTCACAGAGTTGATTGATTTACTCCAAACTGTAATCTTGCAATAAAATACTACAAATCTGGAGCATACCTGTAACATGTGGCCCTGTAAAGTTTTATAATTACTTAAGCTTAAACTTTTACTTTGGTTGATAGCATTTAGGTTTTGTTTCCTGTGTTCTCTGTTTTTCTAAGTATTTTTTTCATGAGAAAGTTTGCTGATGAATTTAGACTTCTAGAATACAGTAGATGAATAAAGACCTTATTTTATCTTCACAGATGCTATTATGTTAATTATTTTTTAGGTGAATGTAGAACGCTAACACAAGAGTCATGCGATGTATCTCCTGTATTAACTCAGGCAATGGAAGCCCTACAGGATAGACCTGTCTTATATAAGTAAGAAATTCTACTTTTTCTTTGATGTAATAGTTTGGGTAATCAAAATGTGTAGTGATATTTTGATCTCATGTATCACTGGAGCATTTGGTTAGTTGGATGTTATGTGCTGTAGAACAGACTACAGAGGGCAAGACCAAGGTAGTTTTGTAACTAGTTTATTGAGACCAAATGGTGTGCCCAGTCTGCATGTCATTCAGTCCCTTCGAACTGTAACTCTCTAAAACTCAAGTGTAACCCTGCCCTAGAGAGAAGGCAGGTACAGGGACTGTGAGTTACTATTACCCAGAGATGAAAAAGCATATTTAGAATCTGAGCTCCTTCAATAGGATGCAAGAAAAGAGTCCCTATCTTCAGTCTTCTAAGTTATACTAACCAAGAACTCAGTTATAATATTTAGGATAAGAATCCTGTGTATTTTAACTTGAGTTTTTAAATTATTCTTAATTTTATTATTATTGAATCAAAAGTAAATGTTCTTACAAAAATGCCTGGAGTAGTATGAAAGTAGACTATAAGGGAACTAGGAGTTATTGATAATTCAGTGAAGGGCCAGCAGAATTAGCCATTTATTTCCAGTAGGTTCATCTTTCAGAGAGGCTTCTTGAGCTATTTTTAGAGGGTTTCCCCTTTTGATTGAGCATTACTTATTCTGTAATAAAGTTACAGAACAGAAATTATAGGACAACTATGTAAAATAATAACTGACAGTAACTGCTGCCTAATTAATATTTAACTCTATATTAGAAACTTTTCTAAGTGCCAGAGACACAACATCAGAAGAACTGCCCTCAAACTACTGCATTATTTTATGGAACCAGACAGATTTTCTAAGTGAACGGATTTAGATGGAGTATATTAATTGCTGGTCTAGAAGTCTTATCCGAAGTACTGTGTGGCTCGTATATTGTTTAGTGGAAAGAGATGAACATTATGGAACATATTTTAAGGGATATATGTATAAAGTGAGTTTCTGAAGGTGAATGACCTTTTTCCTGGACAAAGAAGACAGAGTGGGTTGTAGGGTAGCAGATCAAAAATGCAGATTGAATGAACTGTTTTGAACTGGAATGCAAAGGCGCTCACTGGCTATCGTGTGGGCGGCAAAGGTGGGATTTTAGTAGTCACAAGTATTGTGCATGTCCATTTCATAAGGTGATGTTGACAGCTGGCCAGCACCCTGACAGTTTATTTCTACTTTGAAATTTCTTTCTCAGGGTTTTCACTTTAACATATTGGTATTGATTATGAGTCTTTCAGTACTTCAAGCATTTGGTGTTTGATTTTTAACCAAGTATTACATTATGTGTGAAATTCTTGTTCAAAGGATATTTTTTAATCTTCTCTTTATAAATGTCTTTGTGTGTTTGGGCACCTAAAAAGGACAGCTGGCTCCTGCTAGTGCATTTTTACTGTGTTACGATATTGATATCTTTTTATTAAACATTAATTGCACATAGTGATGAGCTTTGCTGTGATCTTTCCGTGTGTCACGCAGCACGCACCCTCCCCTCTTCGTGCGCACCCTGTCTCTCCTGCCGGTGTCCTTCCCAGCTCCAGGTCCTTACCTTCTCTCTCGCAGGTTAACCTTTCTTTTTTCCACATGAGGAGAAAGCATGCTTGTCTGTGTCTGCATCATTTCACTCCACATGGTGTCCAGTTCTGTTCATCTTGCTGCAGATGACAAGCTTTCATTCTGCATGACTTCATGATACACCACTGTGCATGTGTACTGCATCTTCACTCATCTGTTGATGGGCGCTTTGTCCTGCTTCCATATCTTAGCATTGTGAATAGAGCCTTCGTGTACACAGACATGCAAGCATCCCTTTGCTGTGTCAGCTTCATTTCCTTGGGGTATAGACTCAAGGGAGGGATGCTGGGTTGCGCTGTAAATCTGTATTTAGTTTTTGAGGCTTCTTTATACTGCCTCACATAATGCTTCTATTAATTTACATTCCTACCAAGAGTGCATAAAAACTCCTTTTCTTCCACATGCTCATCAGCATTTTTTTTTATAATAGCCCTTTTAACTGGGATGAGACAGCATGTCATTATGTTATGACTCTTGATCAACATTGGGAAGGAAGCAGATGGTGAATTTTTGAGGTGGACTTTGAGGCAGGTCTAATGAGCCTTTGACCCTATCTAAGCATCAGTTTCATTAGCTGCAAAATGAGAATAGTGCCTCCCTTGCAGGGCTGTAAGGTTAAATTGTATCATTCACCTAAGATGAAGGATGATGTTTGAGGTATACTAATTTTTTGTATTTTATTAAAAGAGGAGATCAAAATGCTGTCAACTAAGTAGATGTATGTTTAAGGACTATGTGATAACTAGAATAAATACACAAATGACAAAGAACGAAGAAGCAAATAGACAAAAGGTATGTGCCTGGAAACAGACAATAGTAGCAACTTGAAAGATTTTAAGAGATATTTGGAAGTTGAGTGGTAAGGTAGTCTTTTTTTAAGACCAGCTGATTAGGATATAGTGAATGCTAAAAAAGGGAAGGCAAATAAAGAAAATTTGCCTTTTCTTCAGTAATCATCAACTGTTAGGTGGTAGTTTCATTAAATTTAGGAAAAGTTGATGTTTCATGTTAACCACCAGATGGCACTATGTGAACTTTATTTAATAATTCTAAAGTGTGCAAAAGCATCACTGTTCCTTATATCTAGTATGTGTAGGTGTATATGCAGGAATATGTCCGTTATTGAACCTTTGGGGAAAATAGCTTAACTCACTTTTTTTTCAGTAGTATATGACTGTAATAATGTATCGTTTTGAGTACCGAAAATTCTTTAAAAAGAAATTTATTATAAGTAGAAATGAAAAAGTATTGCTTTCTTTGTTTTGGAAAACCCTCATAACAAGTGATTTCATGATTTTTTATTTGTAAAATGCGATTTTTCATCATTATTTATGTATTTTTGTTGCATTGTTTATATTCTTTGGATCTTCATCTTTACAAGGGGGGGAGGCAAAAAAAGAGAGCTACATCTTTAAATTTTGTCCTTCGTTGGTAGACAAGTTTTCCTTTGACTCTGCAAAAGATGTTTTATGTGTAACAGATACGACTGAAGAGTCTCGTGATTTGTGGTATTTTGCTTAAACTATATTTGTTCTGCAGTAGTGTTAACATTAATGTTTACTGATATTTCATGTTGTTTTACAGATTAAATCTCAGAGTTTACCTGTTTTAACAAACTCCTCAGCCCAATTTAAAATACAAGTGGATTCAATTATTGCTGATGTCACACTGCTCCCCGTGAGCAGTCCCCGTAGCAGAAATTCTGTTGTTTCTGTTTACAGTGAACTAATCTTGGGAAAGATTAGTTTTACATATGTGTTTTTATTTATTATTTTTTGTATTTTAGGGAAGAGTCTACAGCGTGTTCAGGGTCTCACAACTAGATTGGACTTGTAGTGATCCGCCTGTTTACAGCTTCCCAAGAGCTGGGAGGTGTGCGCCACCATGCCGAGTCTCAAGTTTTATATATTTAAAAAGTTAAAAGTTTCTGAATGTCTCACTGTGATAACATCTGATAATAACTATATTTTATACAGTTAAGTTGTCATTTAAGAGAAAGCCTTTTTAAGTGAAAACAAACACATGCAAAAAGAACCACAGAGTAATTAATAGTGAACAGTCCTCAGAAAAGGTTCGGATTCCTAAGACTAGTTATTTGTCACTGCTTTATACTGTTACTGTTAGTTGGAAGTAACCAGTCTACCAACTTTCCCAGCTTTAACAAAATGTGATTTTCATGAAATCAGCAGTATGTTAAACTAGATAGTTCTTCTGGAAATATTTGGGGATGTTTGGTTAGTTTTATTTGTATGTTGGTTAGTGAAATAAATTTTAATATGTAGTCTGGTAGAATAGTGTTTAAGGATTTAATAAGGGGTATAAAATCTGCTGACTTTAGGGTACTAAATTCTTTTTCTTGTGTACTTTAAGCATTGAGTTTTAATTGGAGCATGGTAATAGGGACTAGAAAGCAGCTCAGCCTCGTGAGAGGCAGTTCTTGGCAGCTCCAGGCCACCCTTATAAAGTACATCCCAAAGTAGCTTGTCTGCCAGCTCAGAGCTTTCCCTCCCTGCCCAATCCTTTACCATAGAATGGTTTTTCCTGTTTTCAGTTATAGTAGATTATTTATAGTTCAAAAGAAAAAAATGTTGGCTGTATCTACATAGTAAATTTATGGAATGTCGAATGTGTCTTCATATTGGACTCAGAATAAGATTTTAAAAATAACAATTTTGGAGGCAAATTTCGGTAGCAAGTAATATTATTATAAGGAGAATGCTTTCACATAGAGGTGTTACTTTTTTTTTAATCTCAGAGTTCTCATTATAACCATTCTGGGAACCAGGTATATGACTTCCTGTAAAGTCATCAAGTATCATGTTGTGGGTCACAAGGATACTCAGTCATTCAGGATTCCTACTTGTTTCAATTACGTTTCTCTTGTTGCTGGGACAAAATACCCGACATCCAAAATAAAGGAAGGAAAGGTTTATTTAGCTCATAGTCAGTGGCGGTTTCAGTCCATACTCAGCTGGCTCCAAGGCAGAGCGCCACATGGTGGCACGCAGCAGCCATTCATGGTGGTGGCAAAGAGCAAAAGGAAAAGGAATGGTAGCAGCTCTGGCAGCTAGCTCCAGCCTTTCTCCCCTCCTTACATTGTAATGCAAAGTATCTGCCCCAGGGTACTCACCCCTTAAATCCAGCACTGGATCCCAGCACTGGATCCCAGCACTGGATCAGGAATCAATCACAAACTCCAGAAGCTGTCCCATGACTGCATGAGGCTTTGAGGGGTCAGCTAGACACAAATCATTATGCTACCTTAGCTTTTTTTTTTTTTTTTTTTTTTTTAATAATCTTTAGTAAAGCCACTGCTCTGCCCTTTGCTGCTGTTGCCACTCTTTCATCCCCAGTCCCAGCATTTTTTTTCTTAGGAGAAGTAAAAATTGTGTATCTTTAGATTGGGTTTTTCAGTATCCTCAGCTTATCTTGTGATTTTTTAATTTAATTTATAAGTAGTATAGTTCAACAGATCACTGAAAGAAGTTCTAAATATCTTGCTTATCTTAAAAGTCACATGGGGAATAGTCTGATAACCTTTAGGAAAAAAATCAGCTGTCTGTCATATAACCTGTTTCTTATAGGTATACCTTAGATGAATTTGGAACAGCCAGACGAAGTACAGTTGTCCGAGGGTTTATCGATGCCCTTACAAGAGGAGGCCCAGGAGGTACACCTAGACCAATTGAAATGCACTCCCATGACCCCTTGAGGTATAGTAATCACACTCTACTACAGACTGTGAAGGGGTTTCTGAAGATATCTGTACTAATCCATAGCTGTTGTTAGGTATGTGGGAGATATGTTGGCGTGGCTCCATCAAGCTACTGCTTCTGAAAAGGAACACCTTGAGGCCTTCTTAAAGCGTGTAACTGCACCAGGTGGGTGCGCTGATTGTTATTGCTGCGCCTAAACAGAAAATAAAGCTTTTCTCTTTCTGTTCTTGTTGCCACCTTCTTCACTGAGATAAACACTTCACACCTGGATGGTACAATAAACACCCTCATTCATCTTGCTCTTGCTAGATCGCCCTTGTTCTGTTAATAGACTTTCTCCCCCATCCTGTTTGCCTTTCACTTAACTGTTCAGTTTTATAGTGGACCTTTTACCTTCCATATCAAGCCTACACTCCTCTGCTTCACTGGTAAACATTCTGGAGTGTCTGGCATACATTGTCTCAGATCTACAATGTGGCACTTTAAATGTAAAAATTGATAATATCTTCATTTTATCTGTGAATAAACAAGCTGAGTGACTTGCTTACAGTCATTAAGTTGCTAATTCTTTTATTCCTACTACTCAGCCTCTTTTAAAAAAAATAATTATTTGTACTAAACATACTTAAAATTTTTGTCTTCGTTTCAGGGGAGAGCAATAACTACATTTGAGAGGTGCTGATTCTTATCTATGAAATTTCAAATCTTCTGAGTTGTAGCTGTAGAAGAGGACTGTTTCAGAGCTTGAGGGATTAGTGTATAATAAAAAAATGTTCTGTCTTTAATGGGCGTGAGATGATACTGTCCCTGGTGTCCCTTGACTTGCGCTGTCCAGCCTCACAGCACAGTGGTTCTTCACGTGATCTGTGGGAGGCCAAGTGCAAATCCATAGTAACTCATAATCTCATAGAATTGAGCTCTTCAGCATATAGTATAGAGTGGAAAAAGTTAGCATTTTAACAGATTACCTTATTAAAAGAATATTTTTCTTTAAAGATGTTTTAGAAAATCATCTGTGAAAGATTAAGAGAGGTGGCATTGGATAAAATAGGTTACTCTGTTGCATTGACATAAATCATTTGGGGTTCAGTTTCTACCAATGTAAAAATGAAGATGGTTACAAGTAGTAAATGTCAAATACACAGTACCGTATTTAGGCAGGGTCAGTTTTTTCCTTTGGATTGCAGGATGCATGCTCTGTATTAATATCTTACAAAAGGGATGAGTAAAACAAATGTGAACACATCTTCACATTTCTATCTGTCTGTCGATCTATCGATCTGTTCATCTATCTGTCTGTCTGTCTGTCTTTCTATCTGGTACAGGATCTTGCTAAGCAGCTCGGACTCATAGTAGTAATCCTCTTGTCTCAGCCTGGCCAGCACTGGGATTATAAGCATATGCCGCCACGCCCAGTTTTGGTGGCACTGTGCCCTTTGGTTCTGGGGCTGGCATGGCATGTAGTACTGGGGCTTCATATCACCTTCAGTTAAATATTTTATAGTCTGGCTTTGCTGCGTCTCCCGCAAGAATGAAGACCATTCTTAGCAATCAGACAGTCGACAGTCCAGAAAATGTCGACATCACTCTGAAAGGACGTACAGTTATTGTGAAGGGCCTCAGAGTAACCCTCCAGAGGGACTTCAACCACATCAGTCTCCTTGGGAAGAAAAAAGAGGCTCCGAGTTGACAGATGGTGGGGAAACAGAAAGGAGTTGGCAACTGTCCACATGATTTGTAGCCATGTACAGAACATGATTAAGGGGTTACACTGGGTTTTCGTTTGTAAGATGAGGTCTGGGTATGCTCACTTCCCCATCAACATCGTTATTTAGGAGAATGGGTCTCTTGTCGAAATTCGGAATTTCTTGGGTGAAAAATACATTTGCTGAGTTCATATGAGGGCAGGTGTTGCTTGCTCAGTATCTCAAACCCAGAAAGATGAACTAATCCTTAAAGGAAGTGACACTGAGCTTGTTTCAAATTTAGCTGCTTTGATTCAGCAAGCCACAACAGTCAAAAACAAGGATATCAGAAAATTTTTGGATGGTATCTGTTTCTGAAAAGGGAACAGTTCAATAGCCAGATGAGTAAGATCCAAGAGTTAATCCAGCCACAGAAACAAGCTTCTGGATTGTAAAGCCAATCTGATATTTAAATGAGACAGTAAAAGAGCTTTATTAAAAAAATATTTTATAGTCTGTTTTTCCGTCTGCTTCATACTCTTTCTCACAAAGAATTTTCATTTCGTTGGTTCAGTAGTCAAATGAATTAGCAAGGATTTCTAGATACACATTTAGTTATCATCACATATCAGGTATAATTACCATAACTAGTAATGTCCTTGAAAATATCAAACTTAATAAAATACTGTAACAATCATTTTAAGTGTTACTGATGCTACCAATTGTAGGTGTTAGTTTTTTGAATTTATGTGTAGAAAGATATAATGTGGAAAGCATTTTAAATTATGTGATTTATTTTAGGTGTCGAAGAAAATATTCAAGAAGTTGTTGGGCATATCACTGAGGGTGTGTGCAGGCCTCTAAAAGTAAGAGACTTTGTTCTTGTGTATGTTATAAAGTATTTAGTTAAAATATTACCGTATGAGCTTAAATAACTCAAACTGTAGCCTTGTCAAATTAACACATTTATTAACCTAGTAAAGTTTCTGGAATTAATATTATTTCCAGTTTTCTCTTTAGGAAGGAGAATTAGAAATATTCTTAGTTTGCATATATTGGCTTATTTTTACAAGTTATATTTCCTGTAGTAACTTGCTTAATCAATTGAGAAAAAGCCCTATTGAATTAAATGAACTAATATCTGAACTCTTAAGAGAATTACTAAGAAAATATCCCACTTACTTTGTTAGTTTATATTAGTCTATGGATAAAATTATGTATCAGTATTATTGCAATACTGTGTATATTACAAGAAACAAATTTAGAGTGAAACTTGGACTAGGCTTTCCATTCCAAGTATGTATAGAATCTCTTATACGTACAGAATACTTGTCAGTTGTTGGTTTATATGTCATTGTTCCTACATTTTAATTTCATATTATAGAAATTAATGACTATAAATTTTATAGTTCACTTTTCTCAAGAATTAAATTTTAAAGCTACATTTCTAGAATTTTGTTTGTTGCTATCCCACACAAGCACATCTTAGAAAATACAATTTATGATAATTGATTATATTTATGAATTTAGTTATTACAACTTGATCATTTTGGGGTCCAGTTTTATATTCAGGAAACAAAGTTCAGTTTTATATTCAGTAAAAAAATAGTATTTTGAAATTATTTTACATGTTTCTACCAAATGAAAAAATTTACTTCACCATAGTTTGATATTCAGATATTATAGCTTATGTAATGAGCTTATTTTGTATACAGTTAGCAAAAGGGGAATAAAAGTAAATTTCCTTTTCTTGTCATATCTTTTTATAACTGTAGTTATGACCTCTAGTCACTTTGATAAATTATACTGTACCTATAATTGACCCCTTCCTAAATTGTATTATTTACTAGAATTTTTTTGTTTCAAAATGTAATTATATAAAAAAATAATTCTAGAATCCAAAGGTTGGATTGGACATGAGCATTTCTTGTCTTGGTCTGTTTAAGAAATTCTATTCTGTTAAATAGGTTTGACACCCACCTCTTAACGTAAAGAAATTATATACTGAAGCCTGCCTTTGAAACATACTTATAAATTCTCATTTAATCTTCCAAACTTGTGTATCAACAGTATTGTGATCTCCCCGAATAATTTTAATGTCAGTTAACAAGAGATTGAAAATCAGTAAATAAAATATCTCTTTATTTTATAATTTTAATAAGTTGGAAAAAAAAAAAACCAAACACTAAGGATTTCCTAAGTGACAAATCTTAAATGTTTCCATATGGTCCTGTTAGCGTTAGGGTGAAAATAAGGTTAGGGCATAAATAAAGTTAAACACTTCCAGCTTACAGTGGCACAGGTTAAACGTTTCCATTCAGAATAGTTCCAGTAAGGGCCTAGAAAGGTACCAATAATGGAATAGAATCCAGCCGGGCAAACATTAAATCCCTTAGTCCCATATCCAGCACCTGGGATAGTCTGTGGCAAAATGTGAAACTGCAAAGGGCTTGGGCGGCAGCACCCTACTGCACTTCCACTGGGTCAAGCTCCTGTGGCTTCTGTCTTGGGCTGGCTCTGCTCCTCCTTGCAGTTTTCCTCAGGCGTTCCATGTTCCTGGATTCTCCACACTTCTGAGGTCTCCGCTGTACCTTTTGAGTCCGCACTCCACACACTGTTGTCTCAAGGGCATGGTGCTTGGCCTCCGGGTCCTCTTCTGAAGTCTGGGTAGAACTAACTCTTGCTGACCTCACAGCTCTTACATTCTGCATGTGCCCCAATCCAGCACCATGTGGATGATGCCAAAATCTGCTGCCAGCTGGCTAAGTAGTGAGGCTTCCTTCTTTCTCGGTTATAAGGGTGATTGCCTGGATTGCTGAGCACTAGGAACCCAGTCCTAAGAAAAAATGACCTTTGCAAGTGCCATTCTGGAACATGGTGCCTTGGGGCCTCATTCTCAAAAAGAAAGTCTTTAACCTCTGCAATTTTGGGGACTGCAAAGGATGGAGTCCTGGGGCTGATGCCTTAAGGCTTTCTTTTCTGTTAGCTTTTTAATGCCAGTTATTTCGGCAACCTTGTTCTCTTCTCCTTATTCTCTGTCTGCTGCATCTTTGCTGGCTGCAACTTTATTGGGGCTTCTTTTCTGACCAAACTTAAAACTAAATCATTCTTCTAGACTTTCAAGGTAGAGCTAAAACCCACCACCAGCTGTCCTGCCATTGCCTGAGCAGTAGACTGCCTTGGAATGTCCTCCCTCAGATTAGTCCACCGCACATAGATTTCAGGCTCCGCCAATGTCTGCACATGGCCAAAATGTAGACGTATTTTCTGCCAGAGCACATGGCCTGGATTCTAAGTGCTAGTGGAATTCTTCTAACTGCAACTTCCTGAGCCTGGTCTTTCTGTCTGCATGGCTTTCAGCATTCTGGTCTGGCTTCTTTCAGGCACAGCTCAGACATCCTAGGGCTGCTTGTGTTGCCATCATCTCCAGACCTTTCCACACTCCTCCTGCAGACCATTTCTGTAGGCTTCCGTACCATACTGTCAGAAACAGACACAGGAACGATCCCACTTATGGTACCAAAATCTGTCTTAGTTATTTTTTCCTTGCTGGGACAAGATATCCAGAACCCACAATTAAAGGAAGAAAGGTGTGTGTAGCTCGCAGTTTGTAGGGATTTCAGTCCATAGTCAGCTCCAAGGCAGGGCAGGATGGTGAAGAAGAAACAGTTCACGGCTGGCAGGCAATAGCAAGCCTCCGTCTCCTTCCCGTTATACTCCATCCAGGCTGCAAGCCTGCTGGCCGGGGCATGGCTGCGTGTAAGCGCTAGCTGCCCCCTCGCACACGTTCGAGAGCCACTGTTCTGTTCATCCATTTGCAAGCTTTTCTGCCTGAGGCCTGTCCACTTCAGATATCTGCCAGTGTCCCGTCTGTCTTTCTAATGATAGTTGCAGTTTCTTGGGTAATGGTAGTGATGATGGTGTGCTGAGCTCTCCTGCATCTTACATCTGCTTTCACGTTTTAGTGACTGTGTCCTCCACCGTCATCACCACCGTAACTGCTCGTCGTTCGCTGCCGCCACCACCTCTGCGGTGATTTTTGGTCTTCTGTTTTTGTTTTTCTGTTGCTTTTCCCTGAGATGGTTGGCTTTTGCTGCACATTTGGTGACTCACATAACTCACAGGGCAGCGTTTTCTTTCAATGCATCAGGCAGGCTGATCTTAAGGTCTCACTTCTCTGTTGTAGAGGCAGTGCTTTCTGAAACTCAGTCTAGGTAGTATGAGAGAAGCAGGTATGTTTTCTGTCTCTATTTCTACCTTTTTCTTTTTCTTCTTTTCTTTTCCTCTCTTTTCCTTGTCTTCCTTTTTCACTTTCTTAAGGGAGTTGGAATATGATTATTTTTTTGATGTCTAGGTAATTTAAAAGGCAAGTTGCCTGACAGCTGAGATGCTGTTATACGTCAGTCTACTAGGGAGAAGCTGTCTATTTACAATTATTAACCTTTATTTTGCTCTAATAATTATGTCAAAATTTGGAAAACATAATTTTATTGATAAATAATTTAAATCATCTTTGAGGCTTTATTCTAAAAAAAAATTAACATACAGAAATTGGGATTTTTGTTGGGGATATAGCTCACTGGCACAGTGCTTGCCTAGCAAGGACAAGGTCCTGAGTTCAGTTCCCGGTACTACCCCCCACGCAAGGAGAAATTAGGATTTTATAATTCAGGTGTCATTCATGACATGTAGTATTATGGTAAATAGCTAGTTTATTGCCTCTGCCGAAGGATGAACCCATCTGATAAATGTATTAATATAAAAATAAATTAACTTCTATAATTCAGGAAATTTTTATATGCTGTTATCCATGTTTGTGAGATCTCATTCTAGGAAATTACATTTGCTGGCATAATATTTGCTGAAATCAAAGTACAGAGAAACTTCAACTTTCAAGACTTTATTAATCATCTGTTCTATCATATGCTGCATAGATGTAAAAGAATTGGAAGATATCTTTGTGTTTAGAAGCTTGTTAGAGGGCCAGCCAAATAGTTCAGTAGATTAAAGTGCTTGCTGAGGCAGCCACAGGGGCCGCAAGATCCCTGGCCTGCTGTGGCTGGCCCTGCCCCTGGGGCATGCTGAGACGGAGATTGAGACTGGGCGTGGTGGTGCGCACCTGTAATCGCAGCACTTGGGAGGCTGTAAACAGGAGGATCACTACGATTCTGATCTATGTGATGAGACCCTGTACACCCTGTCCTAAATACAAAAAATAAATAGACGCTAGTTAGAAAAACAAAGATACAACATACATAGTAGTTTTAAGCACACATAGCAAACAACCTGTAACCATGTATTAGTGTGTTTTCAATGGCAAGACAAGATCTCTTATTTGTCCTCTGAATATTTAGGCACCAAGCAGCATATTCCTGCTGATAATCAATTTTTGTAGAATTTATGTGTGTTAAAATGTTTATTTTACCACTCATTACTTAATATTTATAAGTTCTTTATTTAGAAGGTATTTTGTAACTGCCACAAAAATAAGTGGTACCTTTATTAATTTCTTGAGCTATTTTGAAGCCAGGCTGTTTTTCTCCTATGTCTCAATAGGTTCGAATTGAACAAGTAATACTTGCTGAACCTGGGGCAGTTTTATTATACAAAATTTCTAATCTCCTCAAATTTTACCACCATACAATCAGGTAAGTAGAATAATGAAAGGTAATTGTTAAATCTTATGAATTTTAGAAGACAGCACTGTAAGATTTTTAGTGTTTTCGTTTTGCATATAACTAACTAGAATTGGCAGAAGCTCTTGCACTATTTCAAACATTCTGTGTGCTTTATGCCTTCTATATCTTGAGGTCTGTCATGTCCCTTTGTGTTTTCTCCAGGTCTAATTGTATAAGCATGTCTCTGCATATGCACACACACACACATAGACGTATCTACAACTTATATAATAACATAGGCTTACGACATAAGCATTTATTACGTAGTAAGTGAAATATGCGGCAAGCGGAGCAGTTAACTACATTTAGAATGGGGTGTACTTTATTCTAGATATAAATGATTTAATCATTTAGTACAAACCAGAGCCTAGACCTGAGTCCTGGGGCACCCACATTTATAGGGTCCGGAAGGGGAGAAACGAATGAAGAAGCCTGGAGAGAGAGAGCCAGTGAAGTAAAGGGAGAGATCAGGAGACTTACAACGTCTAATGCATTTATTCGTGTACATTAAAACTCCTAACAAGAGAGACGTGGAATACAGGAAACAAGAACTCTAGTGCATGTACTTGGTTTCGTATCTTTTCCTATAAAACTGTATCCCTGGAGCTAATAATTACTTTGTTTCATAGCCGCTTGCATTTCCTCTGCTCCATCACTATTTCAGGTCCAGTGAAGTGGACCTAAGGTGACCTAGCAGTGTAGCCAGACATCAGGTGGCCGCTTCCCTCTTGACAGCCCTGCTTACGCACTCGTTTGTTCCAGTGTTAATGGGGTGCTCTCCGTGCTGTGTGGCTCTCACCTGGGATTCCTCTTCTTCACCAGCCTGCTCAGTCCTGCCTTATCCCAGACTCTTACCATCACCGAATAGCACTTACATGCTTCTCAATTAAATGTCTACCTGTGCTGTATAATCATAACTGTAGACAAAGCCTGGGAGGGTGAAGTTTGGGTTGTGGCAGTGGGAAACTGGATTTCCCCATTAGGGGACTTGTACCTAATACTTACAAGTGAACAAACAGTAGGAGAGTAAACATTGGGCAGAAAAATGGAGTGAAACATCAGAAGAAGTGTCTACAAGTATCTGGACCACTTACTGGTTCCTAATGAATATTGAAAAGATAGTAAATTTAGATTAAGTGAAAGCAGCTAATTACTCCAACTTTTAAAAAATACCTGTAATCAATCCCTGGTTCCACAAAAAAAACAAACCAAACCAACCAAACAAAAGAATACCTGTCAATATAACTATCCTTTCAAAATATTGCATGTGTAGAACTGTCTCCGTTACTATTCTCTTGTTGCTGGGACAAAATACCAAACACCCAAACTTAAGGAAGGAAAAGTTTATTTAGCTCGCAGTTTATGGAGGTTTCAGTCCAAATTTGGCTGGCTCCAAGGCAGAGTGACACATGGCAAAAAGCCACAGTTCACAAGAGTGGAAAAACTGCGGAGAGCAGAGGGAGGAACAGCAGCTGCAGCAGCTAGCAAGCCCCTCCCCCTTCCTTAGTTGTATTCAGGCTATCGGGCCAGGGCGGCTGTAGCACTCGCACCCATAATCCCAGCACTGGATCATGAGTTAATCACAGACTCTAGATGTTGCCCCAGTGACTGCATAAGGCTTTGGGGTGACAACTAGACACAAACTAACAGGCATATATGGGAATTTGTTCCAGTTTACTTCGTATTTAGCATATGTTTTTTAACTGAAATCCTTTTTTAAAAAAAAAAATACAAGTATTCTCTCTACAAGTAATTTGCTTGTATTTTACAATTAGTTTTATACTTTGTACTGATAGTTTGCTTTGTTTACATGACCTGCACAAGAATATAACCAATTTTAATTTCAGAATGTAGTAAAATATACTGCATTTTCACTCATGTCAGTGTAACATACAATGTATCGTTAAATTTCCATGACTTTGGTTTAGTATTTACTAGTATATTCTGTGTCATCATATTTATCTTTGGCTGTATAAATTATTTTAGGTATAATATGTTACTATGCCTTTAGAAATTATTATCTCCTGGATTACAATATATTTTCATGTCCACAAAAAGTTTTTTTTTTCTCTCTCTCTGTGTATTTAGGACAGGAGCTACAGGGTCTCACTACATAGATCGGACTCATAGTGAGTCTCTTGTTTTCAGCTTCCCAAGTGCTGGGATTGCAGACACATGCCACCACGCCTAATCTCAGTCGCCACCTCAGCATACCCCAGGGGCAGGGCTGGCATGGCACACAGGGGATTGAACCCTGGCCACCATGCTCTGCCTAAGCAGCCACTTTAGTCTGCTGCACTGTCAGACCAGCCCCCAAAAGCTTTTTTCTTAAACAAATTTTAAAAGTACTTCTGATATATAAACTGAGAAAAATCAAATGGGCAATTGTTTTGTATGCATAATTAGATTGTGGCAAAAATGAAAGACCTCTTTGGACAGGTTTTTAAATAATTAGTTTAAATATACTGTTATTTAAGCAGCTGCATAAACTTGAGAAGCTATAGCTGTGTCAATGATATGCCATAATGGCTTTAATTATAATGATGTAACCAACTTGAGTTTTTATAGTAGAGCTGTTGATGGAATGCATTTCTTAAAGTTAAAATTATACCTTCTTGGATAGTCAAGGCACATGTTTATTATAGTAGAAGAAAAATGGAGATACTGGTTCACACAATGCAAATTTTGTTGATAACTGCATTTTTTGCTAAAAGAGATTATGAAATACTAAAATCATTGTACAGGCTGAGTGCCCTTAGTTAAGATATTTTGGGTCAGAACTGTTTTAGATTTCAGTGATTTTTGGAGTTAGAAATATTTATGCAGACTTTACCAGTTGATCATCCATAATTTGAATATAAAATGTAAAGTGCCCCGAAGTTTGAAACTTTTTGAACGCTTCAATGTAACTCAAAAAGTTTCAGGTTTTGGAACATTTTTTACTGTATTTTCAAATAAGGATGCTTAACCTTCAGTTGATTTTATTCTTAATTTTGATACTTAAAATCTGGTATTTTGTATGATCTTCATATAAAACAATTATAGTACAGTTACAACAGAATAATTGTTTATAATCACAATAATTATTTATATTAACATTAGTATATGATCAATAAAAATTATATAATTATATATAGTATTAAACAATACTAATTATATAATTAATAGAATAATAGTATATTACTTTTATAACTATATTGCAATTACAGTTAGAGTAATTGTTTGCAATTATTATAGAGTACTTTTAGAGTAATTGTTTAACAAATACAATAATTTTTAAAATTACCAAATTTTATTATACTTCTAAAAATGTTAATATAGATCTAGATATTTTAAACATTTTTCCCCAAAAAAATTATTTTTTTTTTTTTAAAAAATACCAAATTTTATTATACTTCTAAAAATGTTAATATAGATCTAGATATTTTAAACATTTTTCCCCAAAAAAATTATTGTAGCTTGTTTTGCAACCTGAGATATTCTTTGCTTTCAGTGGCATTGTTGGAAATAGTGCAACTACTTTATTAACCACCATTGAGGAAATGCATTTGCTAAGCAAAAAAATATTTTTCAATAGTTTGAGTCTTCATGCAAGTAAATTAATGGACAAGGTATGTTTAAAAAATATAGTTCTTACATTTTGTGATTTGTGAATTGTTCACTCTGAAAGGTATTGTTTTAATGGTATTATGTTGCTTTTCTTCACCATTGTATGCAATGTTCTTTTTTTGTGTGTGTGTATTTAGTACAGCGTCTGCAGGGTCTCACTGCACAGATTGGACTCCTAGTGATCCTCCTGTTTTCAGCTTCCCAAACCCTGGGATTACAGGTGTGAACCACCACACCCAGTCTCATTTACCATCTCAGCATGCCCTGGGGGCAGGGATGGCATGCCACGCTGGGGATCGAACCCCAGTCCCTACTTCTGCCTAAGCAGGTGCTTTAATCTGTTGAGCTATCTGGACGGCCCTACAATGTTCTTCTGAGTTCTTCAGATGGATGAAAAATTTTGTCCTAATGAGAGGGTTTCCTGACCCATGTTTATTGTCTGTCTTCCTGGATAGTATAACATTGAGTCATAATTGAAGACAGATGTCAATCCCTAATTTCACTACTGTTTTTTTCTGTAACAAAAACAATCTTAGTATACATAGGTAGCAGTTACATGACATACAAATTGGAAAAGAGGAACGCCTGCATTATTTTTCTTTGCACACAGATTATATTTTTACTCTCTGATTTTTCAGCTTTTTCCTTATGAAATTTTCTGAGTTCTATACTATAGTTATTTGAAAACAGAAGATATAAAACAACCCACAGAAGTAAACAAAAATTTACAAGAGCCCTGTAAGGTCTGATGTTTTAAAATGAATAGAGTATTGTGGTAGGACATGAGGAATAGGTTTATAATCTTTTAAAATTTTGTTTCATTATTAAGGACTCAAATTGTTCAAGAATGCATCATTCTTAACATGTTGGCTTTTTGGTTGTACTTCTCTGTGTAATAGGCTTGTCATACAGGCACAGATTTTATAAGATAGCCTAGTGTACTGGCATATAGAATGATCAGAAATCCCATTGAGAAGATTGTCATTTTTCTAAGCTCAAAGAAGTCTTAATGGGAATTACTTTCTAACTCTCACGTATGAAACAAATTTATTTCAGAAAATGAACAATAAAATGTGTGGAGCAGGAATATCTAATTACATTGTTCTCATATTTTTAATAGTAGTTAATTTTGGTTGCTTGTATAAGTTCTTGTGTAGACAGGCATCTTTTTTTTTTTCTTTTTCTTCACTTTATGTATTTCATACAGGGTCTCTCTGTGTAGCTCAGACCCAGTGTGACATGCGGGACAGGGGTCGAACCCAGGTCCCTGTGCTTGCCAAAGCATGTGTTGACTCCACTGAGCTATCTCGCTGACCCTGCATCTTTTGAAATAATTAGTAGTGATGCAAACATTGAACATGAAAATACATGCTACTTGAGGTGTAGCAAGGGCGAACAACAAGATCTGTTGGCTTCAGGTTGCTGCTCCTTCAGTGAAAAATGATGAGGTGAATCAGTCATTGCTAGTCAGTTCTGTGTTTTATGAAAGGGAAAGTTCTATGTTTGCAGAAAAGGAAGGGTGTGTATAGCAACATGCATATGTTCCTTTTCAGGGTGGGAGCTCTCCTGAAAGGCAGGTACAGAGTTGAACTTCAAAGAGCTTTAAAGAGTTAGGTAGTTGAAGGAGGTGAATAGAGCCCATCTTAAGTCAAAGAAGCAAAAAAGAAAATGCCAGCATGCATGCTGTAAGTCATTAATAAACAGATTTTTAAAATGTATTGAAAGAATCGCTTGAAAGGTGTTTTATCATATGGATAGGAGGTAGTCTATGTTGAAGACAAGGATATTAAGAGGATTAATATAGTCATTTTTAGGCAAGTATATTATCTAAGAGAAAGACTGGAAATAGCCACAAAGGGACAGTTTCTGGAAAGGTAGTGGCAAAATCTTTGAAACTTGCTGATTCGTTGAATATGAATAAGGATGAAGCAGAGTCTAGAATTGCTCGGTGTCTCACAACTGTCTAGAATACTGGGAAGGGGTAAAGATGGTGACAGCGTCTTAGCTATATAAGTTGAGCTTGAGGACTGTCCCTCTGGAAGTGGGAACTGTTCGTGTAGATTTAGAGTTTTCCATACAGAAGCTATTTTAATCCATGCGCTTAAATTGGGTCACTGGGGATCACTTTTTTTTTTATGGGAGTAGAGCTGCATGACATACACTCTGGGGAATATTGATGGCTTTGCTGAATACCTCAGCAGTGTGGTAGAAATGGCAGACAGATTGCAATATGTGAAAAAGCACGGGGATCAGCATGCGACCCAAAGTCGCAACTATTGTTACACAGTTGGGACTCAAGACTAGAGATAAAACATGTTTGGCATTCAGATGTAGACATATGAAGTACAGCAATAAAACAAACTGATAAAAGGAAGGATGGACAACAGAAAACAGTTACATTTTGAAAAGGTAAAAAAAAGTCAGTTTCTGAAGCTCTGATATAGACATAATGAGCTATAAGAGTTAGCCTTATAGTCGGTGATATTTCTCAGCTATATTGTAGATGGGAGCTTGGATAGCATTATCTAGGAATTGCTTCTTTCTCATAAATTTTTGTTCCGTAGAGTACAAAGCCTCATTACTTCTGAGGTAATATGAAAAAGAAACTCGTGTCACTTTCTGTGCTGATTTGTAGACTTCAGAACAAGTGATGAATAATTTACAGATTGTTAATGTATTACCTGGTGTTTTTTGTGTATATTATTTTACCATGAACTCAGATTTACCCTTTAAAATTTAGTGGAAAAATATAAACAGTGGCTAAACCATTCTTTTTTTTTAGGTGGAACTCCCACCACCTGATCTTGGACCAAGTTCTGCCCTGAATCAGACGCTTACGTTGCTGCGTGAAGTTCTGGCCTCGCATGATTCTTCAGTTGTTCCGTTAGATGCTCGGCAGGCCGACTTTGTGCAGGTGGTTTGTGATTCCATGTGCTTGCTCTGTGCTCCTCCATTGTACGTTCTGTCCTAAACTGGCCTGTGCGGCCCAGGTATTTTGACCAACATTTTCCTTAGTTACTGATACTCCTTCAGTATTAATCCAGTTAGTTTTTTTTAAAAAAAGGTATCAATTCATTGATGCTGGTTTTTAGAATTATGTAGTTATTAACATCATTTAATCTTTTCTTAGATGTGTCTGAATGTTGACTGCTCTCCCCTGAGCATGGCGTTCAATCTTCAGTACTATTAATGCAGGACCTAGTCACTCATTAGGAAGTGAGGAATTACTCTTCTTTTCCTTGATAGGTTTTGTCGTGTGTCCTGGACCCGCTCCTCCAGATGTGCACAGTGTCGGCCAGCAATTTGGGCACAGCTGACATGGCTACTTTCATGGTTAATTCATTGTATATGATGAAAACAACATTAGCTTTATTTGAGTTCACTGACAGACGTCTAGAAATGCTACAATTTCAGGTAAATTTTGGGCATAAAATGTCTCTTATTTGCTGTTGTGGAATATTTTTTGCCTTTATGTGATAGCTTTAAGTTACTGACTTTGGCTAGTTTCAGTGACCTAATTCCTATAAATCCTTTGATATGGTCTGATGAAAGGTTAAACACACATGCACACACATTCAGTGTTTTGTTTTTCAGCTTTGGTGAAGCTGGAATGTGAACTGGTTAAGATGCTTGTTCAAAACATACTGTAGAGTGGTGACATGAAGCTTTTTTGATTTGAATAGCTACTCAGTACTGCATGTAGATACAAAATTCTGAGCTGTGAATACTGTGCTGTATTTTTCAAGCTGTGTAGCTACTGCAGAATGTGTTACAGAGGACAGATATATTTTTATCTATGTGTAAAGTATGTTAGGCAAAACATTACTGTTTGCTCTACCACTATTCTTATAAGCTAGATATATTGCTTAAGAGTATGCATGATGGCTAAAATGAAGACATTTGTAAAAGCTACTGGATACTGAGGTCCCAATTTTAGAGTGACAGTGGTAGATACAGCGTTCAAAAAAACCAGTGATCTATTATATTAAGAATTCATTTGTTAGGTTAAGAGGTTTTTGAGAAGTTAATCTTTTTTTTTCTTTGTATTTGGTTCAGGGTCTGAAGGGTCTACAGGGTCTCACTACATAGATTGGACTCGTAGTGATTCTCCCATTTTCAGCTTCCCAAGCGCTGGGATTACAGGCGCACACTACCACGCCTAGTCTCGATCACAGTCTCAGCGCACCCTGTGGGTAGGGCCAGCACAGCACACTGGGGATTAAACCCCGGCCCCTGCAATCTGCCTAAGCAAGTGCTTTAGTCTGCTGATCTATCTGACTGGCCAAAGTTAATCTTGACACATCTCAATTTGTGATATTTTCTAATTGTTCCTTTTAAAAGAAATGCCTCACAGTTATCATCATCCATAACTTAGAGTCATGTAATAAATACCAGGGTTTGTTATGTAAAGGCAAAGTGTACCATCATTTCCATCTTAACATCTTCCCCTCATTGCTCCTTCAGTTGTTTCGCTTTGGTTGGTTGAGACCTGGTCTCCCTTGCAGTTCATGAACTGCTTGAATCCCGTGTTGCCCCTGGCTTAAGCTCTCTGCTTGTCTCTGGGGTGTGCAGTGTTCAGTTACAGGCGTGCAGCTCCGTGCCCAGCTCCTTCAGTCCTTATGCTTCTTTGGTGTTCATAACTCTAAATGTTTATGTGTATTGCTACATACAGATTTTTTCCAGTTTTTTTATTTGGACTTAATGTATTAAGCTTGCACTATAGACATTAAAAACATAGTTCTCCACTTTTACATACATACACACACAAACATACACACACACACACACACACACACACACACACACACACACGAAATGACTATATTTAGAGCCTTTTCATCTTTCCAGTCATATAGTTGTGCAATGTTATATAAATTATTTTTGCTATGTAAATCATATTGATAGTTGAACAATATAATGAAAATGTATTAGTTTCTTTCTTAAATAACTTTGTTTTCTATGGAATTTTTGACACTTAAAAATTTTTTAAAATTTTGTACTTGTCAATAATTTAATGTCTGACTTTTTTTTAATGTCTAACATTTATCTAAATGTTTTCATAAGATATTCAGGTATCTCAAGTGTTCTGTGTTCAGCAGCTTCACCTTGTGCTGAGTCTGCTTATTCTGGTGTATGTCTTTGGGCATCCCTGGGCCCCAGCTGACTATATCACTTGGGCTAGCCACATGTACATCAGCTCTCTCTGGGCAGGTCTTTATTCCTCTAATGGCATTGCTGGTAATTGTTCTGCCAGCAAATGATTCTTTCTCCAGTTTCCAGTGGACGTTTTCTCTCTGCCCTTGAGCCCTGCTAGACCCCCTCAGTGGCCATTTCCAGGGGACTGGTCCCTGCACTTGCACTGAACATGGTAACATGACATGGGCTGCATGGATTTTCGTAGGTTCACTATTGAAAGGGCCAAGTAAGGTCTTTTCATTGAAAGGTATGGCTTATTGGAGTTCCCTGTTTTCTGTCAGTCATCTGATAGAAACATTCTTCCCCTCTTACCTTATCCCAGTATTTCAAGTAGAAAACCAGGTTAGTATAATTATCCTTTGCTTGTAGTTAAGGAGTCTGTCCATCTGGAAGCTCATGAATATTTCTTTGAGTACAGGTATTTCCCCAGCATATTTTAGTTATATCTCTTCTCTCATTGTTTTTCTGAGGCGTCACAGAGCCATTTCAGTTTGGAGATAGAAACCTTTCTTTTGTTCAATGATTTTCACTTTTTCTTTAATCATCATTTCTCCATGTGTCATTTTTTATATATTTTTGATGCTCCTGGTTTATATTATCTTACTTGACCTCTTTAAAAGAGGACTTAGATTCTTGGGCCAGTGATACAGCACCTGCCTGGAAAGTGGAAGGTCCTGAGTTCAGTCCCTGGTACCACTTAAAAGAGAAAGAAAAAAAAACACTCTTCCCTTTGATGTATGTCTTTGGTATTTTTTCCATATTTTCTTCCATTTTTCTTTCAGACCCCTAAGTTGGTTCTTAGTGATAATTATCCTTTCTCTTATTGTTTATATTTATACATCTGTTCTTCTTTGATTTCTAGCAAGTCCAGTAAATAAGGGCTGCAATTTACTTTCTTGGTCACTTATTTAGGGGGAAGAATGCAGCTATTGGAGTTACTTGAATGAGGCAGACATTCAGATGGTGACGTGAACTATCAGGAGCAACGGTTTATGACATTGGCAAACCTTTAAAACCTAAGAGAAGACTGGGCGTGGTGGTACACACCTGTAATCCCAGCACTTGATTTTTTTTTTTTTTTTTTTTTTTTTTTGTGGTACCAGGGATTGAACTCAATGACCCTGTGCTTGCTTGGCAAGCACTTATTCTACTGCGCTATCTCCCCAGCCCTAATCCTTGCACTTGAGAGGCAGAAAACAGGAGGATCAGTACAAGCTGTTCTGTGTAGTGAGACCTTGTAGTCCCTGTACATTTTTTTAAAAAGCTAAGGGAACTTTCTGATGAGGAATGGAAGGAAAACCTCCAGCCTTTCAGGCTTTTGTGGCAAAACAAGGAAGGAGCAGTATTCTTCCCACTGGGAGATGCTTTAATAAGTCAAGATAGTCTATATCATTGCTTTCTCCCCCCATTAGATAGGAGCCTTTGCTGAAGATAGACAAAGCTGGGGAGCACATGCATCTCACTTCTGGTAGCTGCATCTTCTCAGGCCAGTCCTGAACCTGAAATCTTTTGACCAGGATTTTTCTGGAGACTCAGTTCTCTTGACTACTGTATCTTCAGGAAAATTTACTGCCTCAGCTACAGTGCAGTTTCCCTCAGCTTCTCCAGTTGTTTGGCTTGGTTTGTTGAGTCAGTCCAGCACTTTGTAGAGGTAGGAGGCCAGGGGTCAGGCCTCATCTGCTTGAGTATTCTGTTACATCATTGTAACTGGTGTTTTTTGTTTGTGTTCTGTTGATTATCAGTTTTCTTAAAAGAGCTGAGAAACAATATTTTATGGCTAATGATTATTCCTGGAATCTTCTTTGTTTGTTTGTTTTCTTATTAAGGCTGTCTTAGTTACTTTTTACTCCTTGCTGGGACAAATACCTGACACTCAAAATGAAGGAAGGAAAGATTTATTTAGCTCACAGTTACTGGAGGGTTCAGTCCATATTCTGCTGGCTCCAAGGCAAACAGCAGTTCACGCAGCAGAGAACAATGAAGAACAGAGGAGGAGCAGCAGCTGCGGCAGCGTCCATCAAGCCTCTCTTCCCTCTGCGCTGACTGTGCTCCACAGTGAAGATCAGAGCTCCTCCAACCTTGGAAGATTGAGACTTCTCCACAGAAGCAGGGTGGGACAGCAGGAAATCAGGCATGGCGGCTTCCTGCCTTTCTCAATTCCTGGGCCCTGCCCACCTGAAGGGCGAGGCCCCCATGCTGCCAGAGCTGATTCAGCCAAGTTGACACAATGTATCAACTAACACAAAGGCTTTCTTTTCCTTTTCGAAGGACTTCTTAAGAGAAAGAAAAATCTTCTGTTATGGAAAAGCATCCTATGCCTTCTCTAAGTAGATGTGTCTCTTTTCCCATCATTTCCACCTTAGATTTCACAGAGCCACTTCAGTTCAAAGATCTTGCCACTCTAAGGAAAAGCCCATTATGATGCGCTCCACCTCTAGAATAGTGTGTTATATCAGTCATACTCCTCTTTTAGAATTTTTTTGTGCTATGTTTTATTTTAGATTGAAGCACATTTGGACACACTTATAAATGAGCAAGCCTCTTACGTTTTAACCAGAGTCGGCTTGAGTTATATCTACAACACTGTGCAGCAACATAAGCCTGAACAGGTAAGGATAGAGGTTCCTAATTTGAGCAGTTGGCCAATTTTGAGTATGATTTCTAGAGCTGGAGTCTGAATTTGGATTTTGGCTCTGTTGCTATTAGCCATATGTTTCTGGGAAAGTGACTTGTTTTTCTGTGTTCATTTGCTCTTCTGCAGGTTGAAAGTAATAATAGTATCTGTGTTAAAAGATTGTTCTCAACTTTAAGTGAAATAATACATTGTACTGCTCTTAGATGACTGCCCAAGAGTCTCCCAAAATACTATTCTTTCAACTAAAAGTAGTTTTGGTTAAAGTAATGAAAATATATAGAAATTAGTATTGTAAATGCATAAAGGGTATCATACGGGTGAGTTTTTCAGTCTTCTGTTTGTTGTCAGATAACTGAATGTATAAATTACTGTATAAGTAGCAGTTACCCTTTTTTTAATTTAGCAAATCATTAAGACAAAAGTAATCAGTTCTTGAGGCCAACACAGGAGCTTGTTAAATTACAGAACCCCAGTAGAAATAAGATAATGGACTCTAAATCATGGAATAAGCCAAATTTATTTAAAAAGCAAAGAGGACATTAGCATGATAAGTATATTTTAACCCCAAAACTCTTAAATGAAAATCTCAGGAATCATTTTTGCTAAAATAGTAAGCAAATTTAAACCAGTGGCAACCAGTTCTTCTGCCTTTCTATAAGATTCTCTGAAAGTCTTCTGCCTCTAAATCTGTGCCAAGAGCTTCCTTGTGATTTTTTCCTTATATATGAGTAAATCTGCAGTATCATATTTCCATCACTGATAAGCCTAAAAGCTCCTTACTTCCTCAGAATCGTAGTCCCTGCTCTCCCTGAAGCTGAAGAAGTGACACTTGAGTTCTTGGAAATGGTTCAGTGATTTTCCAAATTTGAGCAGTCTTCCACAGGCTATATGACATAAGTAACTAAAATGTATATCCCCAGTGTCTTCACTTATTATTATTATTTTTTTGAATAGGGCTGTTTAGCTAATTTGCCCAACTTAGACTCTGTGGCACTGAAAGCTGCAATGGTAAGTACAATTTTATACAGCATTTCAACTTACATTTCTGTATCAAACAATATTCTTAATTTTGTATTATTTGATCTTTTTGTTGTGGATGATTTATTCCTGATATAATACGTTCACTTTGAGTCCAGTAATAATTTAGTATGTATTCCTGAACAGGCCTAAGACTTAACTGTTTACAGTAGTATTTCACCATATGCTGTTAGTTGTTACTGTTTAGGATTTGTTTTTAAGTTTTATTACTGATCTAATGGAGAAACAGACGTGACACATGTAGAAAATGGCAGTCTGGATATCATGCTACTTCTGGGATCCCTAATTTATTGATCCTAATGACTTCCTGAGATAGTGACTGAAATCATATTCAAGACAGTCGCTGTTCTTGAGTGTGAGATCCATGATCCATGTGTTACTTTCTTCTTAGCTGAAGGGCTCAACCCTTCCTTTATACATGGACACCATTTTCTTTCAGTGATTTCTTTTTTAAGGATATACTTTGCTATATGTATATCCTTCCATTGTATATAACATTTAAGTCATGTAGCCATATCCCCAAATGCAAAAAATCCCATTTGAAAAATGTTTAATTTAGTCTAGTACTACTAAATGATGATAGTAATAATAGTAGATGAACATAGCTCAATGAACACCAACAATAGCCATTACTACTAAGTAATAGTAATAATAACAGCAGTGAGCACCAGCAGTAGCTGTTACCCTTTACTGCCAAATGTTTTTCATGCTTTAATGTTTTAATCTTTGTGGCAGTCACATTCAGTCTTAGAGGCCTACTTCTAAACCTGTGGGCTTATAATGACGGTACTCTTCTGCCTACCTTCTACCTAGTACCTATAGTCACATAAATTTGTTAGAGAAGTTTGACTTTCATAAAGAATCCTGGGGTTTTTTTTGATGCCCAGGCATTCCAGAACTAAAAATACCATGTTCTATAACAAGAAACAACTGAGAATAAAGGGCTAGGCTTACCAGTTACCTAACAATGAAAATAAGGGGGCAGAGTTGACTGTTAATATTAGCATAGAATTAGGGGACTGCATAGGATAAAGATCATCATCATAATAAAAGACACTATGTGTAGAAGTAACAATCATAACTTTCATATGTCAAACAAAATTATAGAAGTACAGAGAAAGTACATTATAAAGTTCAAATAAAAAATACTAGATTCTCCCAAAGATTATATATTGTTTAGGGCCAAGGAGATATCTCAGCAGCGTAAGCACCTGCTTGGCAAGCACATGGTTCTAAATTTGATCCCTGGTACAAAAAAAAAAAAAAAAGATATATTTTTTAAGAAGTTAGTGTAAACTCAGCACACTATCCAATAATTTTATGTCAAAATATTTCGTCCCCACAAAGTGAAGACACGTTTATGTAGACTAGTGACGTTACTTATATGTAGTAAGTGTACATTTCTCCTTCTGTCTTTCCTTCCTTCCAACACCTAATCAGTCTATAGTATAGCTTACAAAATATTTTTAAACCCCTTTAGAAATTTTCATGTGCCTAGTCTTAATTTTGAAACCAATTAAATTGACTATATTATATCTCCAAAGAAAAGTTTTGGTTGAATTTTGTATGTGATTGATGCTATTATTTAGGTAAAGATTCATTTATGCTGATCTAAAATCTTGAGAGTCAACCCCTTTATCCCGACAGAAACCAAGCCCTCATATTTTATACGGGCCTTCACAAATACTTGCCTTCTCCGCACTCTGGCTGCTCTTACCAGAAATGGCACAGCAGCTACATACTCAGCGGCCTTGCAGCAGCCGTTACAGCCTTTCATCCCCTTCTCCTTGCTGTGGCTGCATTTAGCTTTATAAAACTGAAAACAAATTATGCACTTACTTAATTTCATTGGGTTTGCTAATGCATTTACTCTAAGAAAGTCCTTTGAAAAGCATACAAGTGCCTTAATCTCTGCACATCTAGCCATTTTTCTTCCTGCCTCAAGCTTTTGTGCATACAGCCTTTAGGGCAAACATCCTTTCCTCAGAGAGGCTAGGCCCCTGATGGACACTTGATAGTACCTTGGGTTTTTTTTTTCCATTCTAGCATTTAGCACAGTTTATAATTATGTAGTTATTTACATTATCAGCTGTTTAATAGTTCTCATACTGTGAAGCTAAGAATTGCCCTGGTTCTCACCATTATAATCCTGTGACCTAACATGGTAATTTCTAATCGTAATTACTCCAGAAATATTAGTTGACTGAATAGAATCATGAACAAATTAATAGATTTAAAACTATACTAAATGCCAAAGAGATTAAACTGAGTAGCTTGGATTTGGAATTACGAAAGATAATAATAAGATTCACTATGTTAAAAGTTAACAGTTTTAGGGTATTTTAGTTAGAATGTTTAATAAATACTCATTTTAATAAAAAGACTTATCTGTGGCTGTACCACCCAGAATGAGCCTGAGCTCGTCTGAATAAGAACTAATTATTTGGCACATAGAATTTTTCCCCAAGATTTAATTACTGAAAGATGTGACTGTAGTTAAAATGTTTGTTAGTAGATGTATTTTACACTCTTCTTCCTTAGGTTCAGTTTGATCGTTACCTGTCAGCTCCAGACAACCTATTAATGCCACAGCTGAACTTTCTTCTAAGTGCCACAGTGAAGTAAGTGATTTTGGTTTTAAGTATTTAGTAACGATTCATATGTTTTAAATATCAGGAACTTTATTTGAAATGAAGTTATTGTCAAGACTAAATGATTTACCTTTCATTCTTTGCTCTTGACTCAGCATCCCGAGGTATCTGACCCAACCTTGTTCAGACCTCTCCCTTACATGTATATTCCTCTAAAGTCTCTATAATTAGTAAGTGATTATAAACTGTCTTTTTTGTTAATACTCTGTTCTCAATATTAGTTATGTCCACAGTAATACTATTTTGGAAAACCTATTGCTCTTATTTCTCTTTTTCTTATAATTTAACTGGCTTTCAAAGGAGATTTTGATTAAGCCACCTCAGCCTTGGAATAAACTTTCAAATAAATTTTCATAGCCAAGAAGTTAAGATTGTATAATAAATGGGGCTGGAGAAGAGAATTGAAACAGAAAATGGTCCTAAATAATTTTGAGAGGTAAAGAATTAGAAAGTATTGTTACTGTTTAATGCCAAACTCTATGTTCACCTTATAATGGTATAAAATTGAATTAGTAAACCAGAAATCATAATTATGCAGATAGCAACTATTTTCATTATGTCTTTGCTTATTGAGTCAGAATGATTTCTGTAAGTAACTTGATAAATAAAAAGAATATAGATACTTCCTAAAGGTATGGGAAAATAAGTATAATTTACAAACTCTTCTTCAAGACTCTCTGTTTATACTAGACATTACGCATGTACCTATGAAAGAACTATTTTCTTTTTTGTTATGAGAGAAAATTGAAATATTTTCTTCTATAATTACCAAGGAGAAATTAAGCTGAAACACAAGTAAAATTTGGACAATTCTGGAGATTCCAGAAAACCAAGACTTCAAAGAATTCCATCCTCCAATTAAAAGCCAGACATCATTAGATTGAATAAAAATAGTATGACCCAACTGACTGTTGCCTATAAGAAACTCAATTCAAATACAAAGACACAGATAGTTTAAACAGATTATTAAAAATGTGCCATATAAGCGGTAATCATACCAAAGCTGGTACAGCTTCATTAATAGAGGAAAATTTATTTGCAAGGAGGTAATAATAACACAGGTAAGGAGAAACACTTCACAAAAATTGAAGGATCAATTTGTGAAGAATACATAGTAAAAGCAAAGCCTCATGTATCATAAACTTTAATCTCATAGACTTGAGAGGAAATACTTACATCAACGATCATACATATTTCAACTTCTCTCTCAGTAGTTGATTAAAAAGACAAGATTGTGAAAGAACTGAACAGCTCTTTCTAGAAGAGACTATTTAAATCAACAACTCAGGAAAAAAGCAGAAGTGGCTTTATTAACAAAGTTGAACTCAAGGTGAATATTACTAAAATATCAAAAGGTAATATTTGGTACTGATGAAAGTTACATTAAAATCCTATATATGTGTTAAAGATATAAGATGTCCTTAATAAATATAAATCGAACATGCCATTGCATTAAGAATACTGTATTACGGCGAAAGGTCATAAGAGAAGCCTTACTTTAATTCACTGCATAATTCATTTACAGAATACCATGTAACCATGTTGGAATACTGAAAATGTAAAACAGATATCGCAGCTAATGATTTAACCTTAGAAACATTTTATTAAAGTTCTAAATAAGGCTTGTAGACTTAACTGTCACATCTACTGTTTAGCTTGAATTTCTAGTAAATAGAATGAGGTTAGTCATAACTATTGAAAAGAATTAACACATTAACTTTATTTTTTTTATTGTTTTTTCCAAAGTTTTATTGATAAACAGATAGCAATGAGACAGTTTCAAATCAAATCGGAAGTACAGTTTCAACAAATAATACACTGCATATATTCTTCTTAGTGGTTAATTTCTGTACAAGATGTGGACTTGTGATCCTATTTACAAACACCATTAGAACAAGTCATTCTATTCATTAAGAGAATGCAACTATATATCTATCCCAACCACTTTGAATACACAGATACAAAATGGACATTCATAGGTATACCCCATTTTTTCTAAGTTCCGTTATTGAATATTATAGGTGTGTAAACTCAGCAAAATATTCTAAAAGAGTCCAGTAGCCCGTAATAGCATTGGGTCTTCTGTTTAACTGGCAATGTCAGAAATTATTGACCTGAGTCCCCCACAGCTCAACTTAACAGCATGGCTTTATTTCTTATATTTCGTCTTCATACTTTTCTACTGGATGGTTAAGACCAAGGAAAGCAGGATCTATGCAACAAGAGTTGTAGCTTTTTGGTCTGAAAAGGTCAGTGAAATGCCCTCAGGATTTGTCCTGAGATCCTGTACCTCAGATTGTAGAACCTTTGTCAGTGCAGCCATGTGGATGAGTCACGGCCATTGCTTGGCCAATGTGCTCTCAACACATTAACTTTAGATGTTTGTAATGAAAAATAAAATGAGATAATTCTAAAATAAACTTGTTACTTGGCCAGATTGAAAATCAACATACCAAAATTATTACATTTGCTCTGTACCAGCTATATTTAGTTACAACATATAATGAAAAATAAAAGCCCTTATTGCCATTGTATTGTTTTCTACATATAAACACAGTAATGTATCTGGAAGATTATATGAAGAAACTAAAATTTTGTTGAAAAATTTGAAAGAGGATATGAATAAATAAAGCATATTCAGTGCATAGATGCAAAATTTACTGGTAGTTTAAGATTGATCTATAAATTCACCAGAACTGTAGTCAGAATTCCCATTTTATTACTTAGCCAAAGGTATGTGAAAGGAGCCACTGATCATTTTTTCAGCATCTCTGCAGGTGTAATCTGGCCCGTGGTAGTATCATCTGTGCCTGGGTTGTCGGATTAGTACCAAAGCTGTTCTCTGTTTGTACCCTAGTTTATCCACCTGTCTGCTTTAGCCTCCTTACTCTAATCTGAAATCTTCAGGGGATTTAATGGATTACCCAGCTCAATGAGCCTGTAAAGTAGGATTTCCATTTTCAGAAAACATTGCTTAGAAAAGTTAAACAAATGAATCAGGGTACAGTAGTTTGCAAGAAGCAGAACCAAGATTTGAATCTATTGTTACTTATTCCTGAGCCTATTCTCTTCAACAATAGCCTATATTGTATCTTTCTAAATATGATGATACTGAGCTTTTAAAGAAAACTCAGAGGTGTTTCACGTATAGAATATGTAATAATGCTGATGTGAGCTGTATTCCCTGGTCTCATAAAATATGCTTAAATTTTACTTTTAAGAGACAGAAATCTGACATGGGCTATAAAACTGGCTTCACCTATTATGCCATTTTTGATACTTGTATTGTGGTAAAGAGCAATAAAATTATAATCGTATTTTAAATATCTTGTCATCTTTTCTTCAGTTTTTCAGCTTTAAATCATTAATGCCTTTTCTCTTGTGGTACACTTGATTGCACTTTTAACCATGATGCTATAATAAAGCTCAATTTTAGTGATCGCTGAGCCTGAACGTTAAAATAAGCTATGTTTAGAAATGCTAGGTTTGTGTTAATGAAAATTGTATCATGTTGCTATGACAACCAAAAATCCTAAAGTACTGATTAATGACAAGCTCAGTGATTCCCAAGTAAGCAGTTCATTTCTTATCTCAGTGCTTTAAATAACTGTTCTAAACACAATTTCTACAAACTTACTTGAAAATGCAAATGAATTTTATAAGTGATTCCATATTAACCTTTATTAAGAGTTTGGAATTTATAGATTCATCTATAAATTCAACAGAACTGCAGTCAAAATTCCCATTTTATTACTTAGCAAAAGCTATGTGAGTACTAGGATAGTATCACGTTGTGAGTTTTTAAGTGGATTTGTCCTTGTAGAATATTCTTATGTACAAATAACTGAAAAAGGTGGCTTTCTGTGAAATTGTGTAGCCTACTAAGCCTCTTCAGTTGTTTTCTTTCCTCTAACATTAAATAACTAGATGACTATTACATTTTCTGTTTGCTATATGCTACAGTGTAGCAAACTTCCTTCTAAATGTAAGAATGTTGGATTTTCCCAACATTTATTGAGGGAAGTGTACTTTTGCTCTTTCTGTTTACTATTGATTAAAGTTCCCAAACTATGTAGATACGTTATCTTATAAAAAAGATAGCGCAGGAGCTGCAGAGATAGCTCAGCAGTCTAAGCGCCTACCTAGACAAGCTCAAGGACCTGGGTTTGATCCCCAGTTCCTGGTACCTGGTACCTGGTACTTGGTACCAGTACTGCATGCCGGCCACCAAGACCAGGCATTATGGTTCCCGCCTATAATCCCAGTGCTGGGGAGGCTGAGTCAGGAGGATCACTGTGAGTCTGAACTGTGTAGTAAGACCCTGTGCCAAATCCATAAAAATTTTAAAAAATGAAAAGATAATGTGAAAGGTTATGATTTTCCTTTTCTTCTTCTTTTTTTATGTATATGGTCCAGGGTCTCATTATGCAGCTCAGACGCGTAGTGATTGTCCTTTTTCAGCTTCCCCAGATCTGGGACTACAGATGTATGCCACCATGCCTGGTCTCTGTGGCCGACTCAGTGCACCCAGGGGCAGGGCCAGTGCAGCATGTGGTACTGGGGATCAAACCCCGATCTCTGCAGTTGCCTAAGCAGGTGCTTTAGTCCTCTGAACTATTTCACTGGCCCTTACGATTTTTCTTTTAACACATTAACTTTTTCGTATATAGCCTGTTTTTCTTTTTAATTTTTTATTAGTACATGTTCGCAGTATGTAAGGTTTACAATTTATCTTAAAGAGTAGGTCATGTATTTAATGTATATTAATTCTTTTGTATTCCCGCTTCTCTCCCCACTGTCTGTCTCTGGATTCTGTTCCCATTTGCAAAAAATCTGTAACCCTGTTTCCTATTACCTGTCTTTAAATATATATATATATATATATATATATATATATATATATATATTTAGAATTTGGACTTTTATATAAGAGAAGTTATGAGATATTTAAGCTTTTGTGTCTGTTTTATTTCATTTAACATTGCGATCCCAAAGTGTATCCATTTTCCTAGATGTGACTTTTCTTTTCAATTTGCTTTTCTTTATGGTAGTGTAGCTCTCCTTTATCTACAGATACGACATATTCATTCATTTATCTATTGTTGGGTATATATTCAATTTCCAAGATTTGCTATTATGAGTTATGCTGCTGCAGACACGGGCATGTATTTATCCGTGTGGTATGATGTCTGTAACTCTTTAGAGAAGATTCCTAGAAGTGGAAGAGCTGGCTCAAATAGAATTTCTGATTTCAGTTTTTTGAGGAATATCCAGTGTACCTTTCAGAGTGGTTATACTAGTTTATGTTACCACCAACAATGCTTGTAAATGGCCATCTCCCCAAAATAGTATGTAAACCAGTCTTATCATTTTTCCAGTTTCATCATTAATAAATTATTAGATTTTTTAATTTCATTTATGTCTTAATTTGTTGTAGGAATGTTTTTAATTTTTGAAAATTTTATTTGTACTGAATGGATTGTTAATCTATCCAAAGGTCAGTAGAGTATGATTTAGGAAATTAGTCCCAAGAACATTTCATGGTAGGAAAGATGAAACATGGTGTCAGTGACAGTGAACCTTTTCCGGCTTTCAGTGATCGACAGCTGGCTGCAGCACACAGGCCGTAGAGTCACCACCATTGTCTGACCTTTTTGCATATCCTTGATCCTGTTAACAGCAAAACTATAGAACCAATTCTAAAATTACTCTCTATCTGTCAGTGTGGCTATGATTGATCATAATGCTGGTGGAAGCCCATACTACAGTGAAATGATCAATAGATAAAAAGAGTTCACAAGTTTTTAAAAGCACATTGACTGAAGTGAGATGCTTTGTTGTTCATTCTGGATTTAATTACAGGATATCTAAAATTTTTCCAACTTGAGCATTGAATATTTGTGACTACAATCATTGTCTTGGCCAAGCGAGATAGCTCAGTGGACTAAGCGCCTACTTAGGCAAGCCCAGGGACCACAGTTCGATCCTAGGCACCACAGGCCATGCTGGCCCCATCCTGGATGTGCTGAGCCGGCCACAGAGACCAAGACTGGGCATAGTGGCATGTACCTATAACCCAGTGCTGGGGAGGCTGAAAGCAGGAGGGTCACCATGAATCCGAGCTGTATAGTGAGACCTTGCAACAACCAAATACATTTTATAAAAAAGAAACTGGTGTTTCAGAAATACTAGTACTTAGCAAAACACTTCGGGCTAATACACCAGACAAGAAAACAGGCAATATGACAGATGGACATTTACATATACTTTTTAAAATAAAGGTTAAACTTACATGGTAATTACTAATGGAACTAAAAAGGAACAATAAAAAATAAATTAGGGAATAAGACTGATTTAGCACTACAGATACATCTGTGATGTGTGGTTGCTTATGACATTTAGGGAATCCAGTTTCTCAAATAATTTGTGTGTGTGTGTGTAAATACTAGTTATTACTGGTTTTTTACTGTAGGGATTCATTAAAATAGTATTAACTGTCAAGTATAAAGAAAAGGCTTGATTTAAAAGCTAAAAGTAGAGCTGGCCAGATAGTGGAGTTAAGTGCCTGCTTAGGCAGGCACAGGGACCAGGGTTTGATCCCCAGCATGCTGTACTGGCCCCGCCCCCAGGACTGGGTGTGGGGGCGTACCTGTAATGCCAACGCTTGGGAGGCTGAAAACAGGAAGATCACTATGAGTTTGAGCTGTGTAGTGAGATCCTGTACTAAAAAAAAAAAAAAAAAAAAAAAAAAGCTGAAAGCACCTTACAGAGATTATCTAATTAGATGCTTTGCTTGCAGTGGAGAGGTTAGTCCTGAAAGTTCAGGGCAGCAGCAGCGAGCAGCAGAGCTTCCATTAGGATTTGAGCCCTCTGACAGCTCTTCCTTCGCTGTGCCATGTTGTCTCTGCTGAGTCATACAGACTCCAGCGGAAGAGGATCTGTGCAGGTGAGCTGCACCAGCATTCCCACTTGCTCCTGCCCTGTTGGTTTGGGCCGCAAGCAGACAGCAAAAGGAACAGTTCCTCTTTCTTCCCTCTTTTCTTGTCACTATCTGAAAGACATTTTTTTTCTGTCAACTTTGATATCTCTCTCTCCCCTGCCATACTAATGTTAATTTTTTAATTCCTTCCTTCTTACTCTGAAATGGAATGAAGCAGCCCTATACCATCAAAACTCAGAATCTGAAATAAGTGACAAACCCTTGCTTGCTTTTATTGGCTTGATCTTACTTTTCTGTGCTTAAATGAAAAGTGTAATACTTCAGTATTTTTAGTAAGTCATTCTTTATACACCCATTTCTCCACATTTTTAAAGTTACATCTAATATTCACTAGTGTACTTTTTTCCTTCAAGCTTCTTAAAATTAAAAAGATAAAACTATTTCTATGGTTTTTTATACTATAAATGTATACATATGCCATGTTCAAGTTGTATATCGATTTTAAAGTGTGAAGTGTAGTAAATGCTCTGTGTGCCCCCCGCTAAAAAATCTGTTATTCCTTTAGGAACTAAAAACTCTATTTCTAAAATCTAACATCTAACTTGTTCTAAAATAATTATCAAATATGTATTTTGCCAATTTTAAAAACACATTTATAGTGTTTTTCAGCTTTTTCATTGTGACAAGTTAATTTATACATCATTTGGTGAAATTCATTTTTAAGTTTAATAAATTAAAAGAAGTCAAAATAGATTAAAAAATATCTGAGACCTCATCTAGTTAAGTAGATTTCAAAACCAGTTTCTGGTAGTTCCCTCCCATCAGAGCTTTAATTCAGCCAGTACAATCAGTTGTGCCACTCCACTCTAAGAATTTGCTTAGTACATCACCTTTCTACCTAGTCTCACTTTGGAAGATGTAGCAGTTTTTGGAAACGTAGACCATGTGGTATTAGCATAGGGCCTATAGGTGAATAGGCAGTTCGAAGTTTTTCTGAAATAGAAGTGTTGATATATTTAAAAATTCTCTATTCAAGGTTTAGGTGATATTAGTCATTTTAAAAGCATTAATACACTGGTTTTGGATCATAGCTGAGTAGTCTACAATTTCGACCTAAAAGGTTTGACTTATGATTTTTTTTTTATGTATTTTTAGTACAGGGTCTACAGGGTCTCATTATGCAGATCAGATTCGTAGTGATCCTCCTGTTTTCAGCCTCCCAAGGGCTGGGATTACAGGCACAGGCCACCACATCCAGTCTCATTCACTATCTCATTCACCAACATGGCCTGCAAGTGTGGGGCAGGGGGATATTGGAACCCCAGTCCCGTTTGCTGAGCAATCTGGCTGGCCCTTGGGTTATGATTTTTCAACTTCATGATGATGTGAAAGTGATATATATATGGTAGAAAGTCTGAATTGTGATCTTCTCCTACCTTAGCAGTAGTAATTTTCAGCTCCCAGTCAGTTACCAAGCAAAAGAGCAGCACACTATGTTCAGTAAATGACATGAAGTGCTCAAGGCTTTGTTATAGAATATATTTTGTTATAGAACAGGCCTTTTTTGTGATAGAATAAATCAGATGATTTTGCCTAACTTCAGGCTACGGTTGTGTTCTGAGCATATTTAAGGTAGGCTAGACTAGCTATGACATTCACTGGATTGCGTTACTAAATGCATTTTCAACTCCTGATATTTTCAGCTTACTCTTGTGTTTATTAGGTGGAACCCAGTCATAAGTGAGCAGCATCTGTATATGCCATGCAGGCAGTGTTCTAGCCTTAAAGTAGCACAATGAGGGAATAAAGCAGAGCCCCATCCCTGAGGTATCTACCTAGTAATGAGGACGACTTTAATGAATAATAAACATTTTTTAAGAACATTTTATCCCCAAATCAAGGAAGTAATTTGTGTAGTCTTGCAATGATTTTCAAATAGTGATAAGATAAATATAGAAATAAAATACAATGGTTCAAATGTGAAGTTTTCTTACAATTCTTAAAGGATACTTTCTTTCAGATGAAGTGTTCATGCTTTGTTTGCTTATCCACAGAGAGCAGATTGTGAAACAGTCTACAGAACTGGTGTGCAGAGCCTATGCTGAAGTGTATGCAGCTGTCATGAATCCCACTAATGAATATAAGGACCCCGAGGGCATCCTGCACAGGTCACCGCAGCAAGTGCAGGCTCTGCTCTCCTGATGGCCCTAGGGCCTGTGCTTCCCCTAACGGTTGTTTTGGTTTCAGACACATAGTCTTCGTTAGAGATTTGAGAATGAGTTTTCTGTAAATTGTAAGAATGTTCTTTTGTTCTCTATTAATATGGAACTAAATAAATGTTGAACTGAGTTAGTATTATTCTACATTTGTTCTTTATTCTGGAACACAAACATGACAAAAAATACTGTGAAAGGTTTGAAAGATTTTTTTTATAATACTAGTTCTCAATGCTACATAAAATCTTGTCAGCAGTCAAATGCATTGTTAATTATAGTAACCATCCCTTTACTTGAAGATTTATTTGCTTTCTTTTAGTTATTAATGTGTGTGTGCCAAATTGCCTTTTTGAGCCCAGTTTATTGCTCTTGTCCCAAAATAACTGTCCTAAAAGGTTGTGAGAAGACAGAAGAAAACTGGGCCGCGCTGCTGGCCACCGTAGCCGTGCTCTCCTTCCTGCTTCTTGTCACACGTAGCACATAGTTGGGTACGTGTTTCTGAGGTAATTTTAAAAACACACTCAGCCAAAAGAAGGAAAAAACGCACCTTGGAAGCCTTGGATAGGCACAAGGTAGAACTTGGCACTAGAGTTTCAGGGTACGTGAGCGTCCTGAGCTGTTCCTGAGCTGTGTGTGATGCTTACGGGTGGCACTCGTTAGACAGTGTGGAACCGAAATCTGACTGACAAATTTGATCTTGTGTGCAGACTGGTATTAATTATTCTGGAATAACAGTGGCTACAGATCATCCATTCCAGTGGAAGTTCGTAACTTTTTCTTTTCCTTCAGTGTATGTATATGAAATGTGTGTATCTGTGTAAAGAATTATAATGCAAACCAGGAGCTAAACTGTACATAATTTATTTTTGCTATGAAAAGCAGTTAACATTAATGAATTCCTTTGTTTTCCAAGAAAAATTGTACTTTGCTTTTACCTGGTTTTCTCAAATAAAAATTAAACAATCTGCAATTTTTTGCATATCAATGCAGTTTTGGAAAATGCACTTACAAAAGAGAAAGTATAGGATAAAATTGAGATAATCTATGGAAAACTAGCAGGCAGAATGTAGTACATCATAAGGCCTTGAAAGTTAAATCAAAATGAAAGATTATAAGTGGTTGTCATTAGTGTAACCCTCAGTTTTATATATAATCCATGGTTTTCATTTTAAACTATTATTTGATATCAATATAACCTTATTAAAGATGAACTAAATAAGATTTAAGGCATCATTACTACACAAATTGATCTACAGTGGGACTGGGGAGATGGCTTATTAGGATAAGCGCTTGACTGGCAAACGCAAGGATCTGAGTTCAATCCCCAGTTCTGCAAAAAAAAAAAAATTGATCTACAGATTCCATATAATCCCTACAAAAATTCCATCTTCCCATTTTTCTTTTGGAAATAGAATATTCATATGGACACACTGCATGGTGACTAGGCATACTGTCTGAAAGCTGTTCAACTTCTTTTCAGATCATAATGTGTGTTCCTTGTGGGAAGGTGACACACACATATAACACATCTTCACCCCATTTTTCATCCTCTTTCCCTTCCTCCTCCTTCCCTCTGTCTCTTGATCCCCTTCCTGCACAAGTTTGCAGTGCATATTGCTTATATCCCTTGTGTAGAATCTATACGTGTATGTAGCACATCTGAGTCTTTTCATCTTTCCCCTCCATCTCCCCTCCACCCATTTCTTGATCCCCTTCAATTTTGAGAAAAAGCATCTCCCTACTTGCTCTTCTCTATTATTTTGCTCTTTTGATTAGGATTTCTGATAAGATAAACTACGTGACATTTAAGTTTGAATGTGTGATTAGTTTCAGTTAACATTATGGTCCCAAGGTGCATCAGTTTTCTTACAAGCACCTCAGGTTTGCCTTTTTTATGGCAGAGTAGTACAGATACCACATTTTCCTTGTCCATCATGTGATGATAGGCATGTATACTGCTTCCAAGATTTAGCTGTTAGGGACTATGGTACAAGCATGGGTATTCATGTATCAGTATATGATGTCTTTAACTTGGGAAGACATAAGCTAGAGGAGGAAAGGGAATTTCTAGGTTTCAGCTTTTTGAAGAGTCTTCGTACTGATTTTCCTAGTGGTTGTACTAATTTCCACTCCTACCAACATTGTAAAAGGGTTTCTTTTTGCCTCAGCCTCACTGGCATTTGTTAGTATTTGATTTCTTGATGATAGCAAGGTAAGATGGAATCTTGATGTTGTTTTAATTTGCATTTCTCTAAAGACTTGCAATGTTGAGCGTTCCTTTATTTTCTTATTGGCCATTTGTACTTCTGTAAAGTGCGTATTCATGTTATTTTCTGATATTTTGATTGGGTCTTTTATATTAGCAGGTGTAATTTTTAAATTTTTTTATATAGTCTAGATATTAGTCCTATGTGTGAGGAATAGCTGGCAAAAAAAAAAAAAAATCCAATTCTGTAGGTTGTCTTTTCACTTTGGTGGTGGTGGTAGTTGTTTTTCTGTACATAAACTTTAATTTGGTATGACCTCATTTGTTGATTCTCAATACTATCTCCTGTTTCAACATTTAGTTATTTGATCTATTTCAGTTTTAGTATAGTATATGATAAGAGAAGTTTTTAAATTTTCTTTGTTCAGTTTTAGTAATTCATATGCAGTTTTAGTAATTCATATGCATCTAAGAATCTCTGGTCCTTCTGAGTTCTACAACATTTTGACATATATTTGTGAAATAGTTGCTACTAGCTTTCTGGATTTTTGCATTGTCTATCATAATTTCCTCTTTTTCATTTTAAATAGCATAGATTTGGGTCATCCTTTTGGTTAGATTGGCTACCACTTAAGTTTTGAAGAACCAACTCTGATTCATTAATTCTTTCTGTTTGGTCTCAGCATCATTGATTTTGCTGATATTTATAACTTCCTTCCTTGTACTACCTTTTTCTCCCTCTTGTACTACCGTTGGGTTTAGATTATTCATATTTTCTTAGGATATTTAATCATATTAAATATCATTAGAATATTTATTTGGGCTTACTCTATTTTTGTGATGTGAGCATTCACACAGAACTGCTTTCATTATGTCCCATAAAATCTGGTATGTTGTACAGGCATTGTCTTTTAGTTCTAGAAGCTCTTTTTTTTTTTTTTCCTTTATTTTTTCTATAACTCATTGTGTTATTTAAGAGTATATTGTTTAGTTTCTCATGGTTTTGAATAACTTCAATGATTTCTAACTTTATTCCTCTATGATAATAAACATGGTATAATTTCAATTATTTTACATTTCCTTAAGCTTACTTTATTGGCTAGTGTGGTCTGTTTTGGAGAAAGTGGCAGGTATTGCTGAAAAGAGTATGTTCTGTTGTTGGGTAGAACACTAGATAACCTGTTAAATCCATTTCTTTGAAAGTTTCAGTCAACTCTTAATTTCTTTGTGCCTTTTTGTCTACTTGACCTGTGTGTATTAGTGGGGTAGTGAGATCCCTCACTATAATTGTGTTTATCTGGTCTTTTATGTCAAGTAGTACTTGCTTAGAAAGTTGGATTGCCATTGTTTGATGTGTATTACAGTGTTAATAATTATCTCTTCCTGTTGGATTGTTCCCTTAACTAATATGTAGTGACCGCCTTTACCTCTTTTGATCAGCTCTGGCTTGCAGTTCGCTTTGTCTACATTTAGGTTAACTACATCTACTTTAGGGAGCTTCCTATTGCATGTGATGCTGTTTTCCATGTTTTGAGTTGTATTATTTTATTATATGGGGTTCTTTTTGTGTTAAATGTGTTTTTTTGTAGACAAAATACTTTAGAATTCTATTCCTTGATTCATCCTATTAGCCTGTGTCTTTTGGCTGAGGAACTGAGACCATTTATCTTGAGAGTTTTTACTGATAGGAGCTTTTATTCCTGACATTGCCTTATTTCCCATTGGTGATTCCTCACCTTTCCCTTCTACTTAAGTACTTGTCCTACTTGACATGTTCATTCTATTATAGCTTTTGTTGTCAGCTTTGTTATCTCTTTCTAGGGTATCCTTGAAAATTTTGTGGAGTGTTTGGTGGTTAGGAATTTCGTTAGGTGTTCTTTATCATGAAAGTATCTTATTTCTCCCACAACTTGGAAAGGTAATTTTGTAGGTTATATCAGCTTGGGTTGGAAATTGTTTTCTTTTGGGGTGTGAAACACTTCATTCCAAGATCTTTTGCACTTAAAGGTTTATGTTGAGTAATTTGCTGCAATTCTGATGAGTTTTCCTTTATAAGTGAGACATTGTTTTTCTCTGTTCAGTTTTAATAATCCATTTTGTTGAACTTCTTTTCTGATGGTGGCTATTTTTTGGTTCTGTATGTCTCACATGTTAAATTATTTTTCCTTATTGGAAAGGTTTTATGCTGTTATTTCAGTAAACATGTTTTTAGGTCATTTCTGTTGTCTTCTAAGTTTTCACTAATTACAATTAATCATAGATAGTCTTCTTTTCATTACCTAGGAGCTTTTGGATTGATTTTTCTTATTTTATTGATGTTTTAAAGCTGTCTCTCATTATTTAGTCACCAAACAATAGCCATCTCTTCTAATTGTGACTTTCTGACCTCACCTTGGTCACCTGCTGCTCATACTTGAATCAAATTTTATTCTCTTGAATTTCTAATTACAACCTTTTGTTTTTTTATAGTTTTATTGAGAAACAAATGTCAGTGAGACAATTTCACAACCGATTACTGGCACATTTTCAATAATTAATACATTGAATATTGTTCTCTTAGTGGTTATTTGTTGTACAAGATGCAGACAACCCTTTTATAGGCTCTTAATTCTTTTCTGTGCTAGTCATTCAGCTTGCATCGTTGTGCTTAACTCTTCTATCTTGTCAGTAGTGTCTTCTGTAGAATGACCAGCTAATCATTCTGTGTATCTGGCCCATTATGTTTTGACTCACATCTTCAGTGAGCTTGCCAAATAACTTACTGATATTTTTCCCCCAGATAGTATTTCAAATAACTCAGATATATGGCTTTTACCATCCTTCCTTTTGTTGTTCTTTGTATCAGCTTTGAAAGAGGAGTTTTTGAAGGCATTTTATTGGCTTGTCTTCTGTTTCTGTTTTTATTTCTTTGTGTTGAGGTTTATATGTTGACTGTAGTGGAAATCTGTGTTTCTAGTATGGATACCCCATTAGTTCATGTCTACTTTTGAGTAGTGCCCTCTAAGCATGGCTAACTATTGGCCAATGTCTCTGTCCTATGTTCCATCCATGTCTGTTTACTTGAAATGAAAGGTTGCTGTGTATTTGACACAGTACACAGTTTTCTAGGAATGGGCTATTTTAGTTCTTTTATGTTCACTTAAGCGAGTTTTATTGGCTGATATGTGGTCTATTTTGTAAAAAGTTGGATTTATTGCTGAAAATAATTATATTCTGTTGTTAGTTGGAACACACTACAGATATCTATTAAATCCATTGACCCCATGGGAATCCAGTTATTGGCATCCCACAAAAACCAATTAATAGCAACATCTGTGTCATCTTAGCTATATTAAAATCAGCATCAATGGTAATGTCAGATGTAAACTGAATATTGACAGACTACCAATAACATACTATCCTTAATTATAAGATACAGATTTATAGTCATAAACTCTTACGACAAACCAACCTCCATCATAGAACAGTGTCTGTAGCAATAGCAATAGTTAACTAGCTAGCTGGAGATTCAAAAGTCTAGTAGTTACACTAGTGAAGGTGGAAGGAATGAGGATCCAGAGAATGCAAGGCAAAGTTTTCAAAATGATATGAGAAAGAAGAGAAGAAAGTGAGGCAAGGAGTGCTGTTTTTTTTTGGTAGGACAGTTTCAGTAATCAACACATTGCATACATTCTTCCTAGTGGTTATTTGCTGTACAAGAAGCAAACATGATATCCTATTTCATTAGAACAAATAACTCCATTAAGAGAATGTAACTATATATCTATCCTAACCACTTTGAATACACAGATACAAAATGGGCATTCATCTGTATCCCCTTTTTTGTTTAGTTCTGTTATTTGAATATTATAGGTGTGTTAATTCAGCAAAATATTCTAAAAGAGTCCAGTAGTCCATAATAGTATTGGGTCTTCTGCTTCACTGGCAATGTCAGAAATTGTTGACCTGAGTCCCCTACAGCTCAACATAATACCATGGCTCTACTTCTTATACTTTGTTTCATACTTTTCTGCTGGATGGTTAAGACCAAGGTAAAGCAAGACCTATGCAACAAGAGTTGTAGCTTTTGGGTCTGATAAGGTCAATGAAATCCCCTCAGGATTTATCATGAGATCCTGTACCTCAGATTGTAGATCTTTTGTCAGTGTGAGCCATGTGGATGAGTCACAGCCATCGCTTGGCCAGTGTGCTCTCTGTGAAAGCCTGAGAGAATGTTTTCTCTCCATGTGACTCTCCTTAGGCACACTCTACATCATTGATCACTTTCCTCTTTGGCCCCATAATCTCCTTGATCAGAAAATTTGGGACACTACTGAGTTACATGACATTACAAGTTCTCATGTCCTGAGTCTTAATTGAGCTGGAAGGCTAGGGTCAAAATGTTGGCTTTCCTTGCAGTCCTCCTTTTTCTCTTATTTTGGTCTGCAAACTTAGATTGTTAACCATCCAGAAGAGAAGCTTCTTGTCATTACCATACAACCTAGGCTATTAAGCTTAACCTCACTATCTGTCTGAATATCAAACATCTTAGACATAATATGGAACAGGTATTTTTCATCAAGTATTGATAGGGGTGCTACTGAGTGAAAGGAAGTTGATAAAGAGCTGCAACCAACCAAAGAGGTAAGCAGAACAAAATAAGTGGAAGGTACAAAAGAAGAGAAAGTTGAAAGACAAGAGAAAAAAAAAAAAAAAAAAGCTTAAAAAACCCTCTACCTACCACAAAACCCAATGAAGAAAGATAAAACTAATAGAAAAAATTTTGAAATAGAAGGCCCTATGTCCACTCCCCTCTGACTGGTTACCATCCAACCCAAGGCATGTCCTTGCTCCTGCTTTTAGATGGGAAGCACTGTCAGCCCTGGGCTTTGTGTTAGGTGGGAAGTGCTATCAGCCTTCTGCCCTATGCGGATGCAGGCCACAGTGTGGGGGTTGAAGTGCATGGTTGGACCTTATGTCTGGGTCTGGGTGCTTCCTTCCATGAGCATTACCTGACATCAGATGAGTTGGTTAATTTGTCTCTGCTATCCCATGCATGAGGAAGCAAACTGCAGGGGTGGTTTGGAGATGGTGGATGTTTGTAGCTTACTGTGCCTGTCCAGTGGGGCACTAGTCCAGTGGGGATCTGTTGGCTCCCTTGAGAGACAGGAGATACTGCACATCCAGCGCAGATCTACTTGTTTGAGTGAAAGATATGGCTTGTCCAGCATCAGTCTACAAGCCCACGGGGAGGCAGCGAGCCACCTGTCTGGTGCAGATGTGCTTGCTTGTGTGAAAGGGTTGCCAACCATCTACCCCCCGTGTACTTAATTCTGAAACATATTGCAGTGCTGCAGTGATCGAAATAGTTTGGTACTAGTATGGAAATGAGTACATAAAGGTGCTCTTCAGCTTACATCCTGATAAGCTTAATGTCAGTTGAAAGTATAAGCCAGAAGTGCATTTGATACATTTAACTTAATGAACAACAGAGCTAGCAACACAGGCCACTATTAGTTGTTTACTCCACTGATCATATGGCCGACTATAAACTGGAGCTCCCTGCTGCTGTTCAACACTGATAGAATAATGAATTAATACAGCATATTGCTGGCCCAGAAGATCAAGCAAGTTATGAAGTATGGTTTCCAAGGGCCAGCATGATAGTGAACTAAAGTGCCTGTTTAGGCAGAGCACAACAGCCGGGGTTCTATCACCAGCATGCCATGCCGGCCCCATCCCTGGGGGCACACTGAGACAGCAATTGAGACTGGGTGTGGTGGTGCTCACCTGTAATCCCAGTGCTTGGGAGGCTGTAAACAGAATCTCTGTGAGTCTGATCTACGTAGTGAGACCTTGTAGACCCTGTAGACCTTGTTCTAAATACTGTAGTACAGTTTTTAGTAAATGCATATCACTTCACCATCCTAAAGTTGAAAATGTGTTAAGTTGTCCTACAGCCAGGATCCATCTGTAGTTCACTGGAGTAGAATTTATAGAGTTCAGACATAAATGAATATATCTATGCTCAATTGATTTTTTTTTTAAACATGTTTTTAGCAAGACTGCCAGAACCACTCTGCAAGGCAAGGAATAGTCAGTTTGGAACATGATGCTGTAATAATTTAATCTACCACATCTCCTGCCTTATTAAGCAGTGAACTCAGAATGAATGAACAAACTAATGGGCATGATGGCACATGCTTGTACTCCCAGCACTCAGGAGGCTGAAGCAGGAGTATCGTTGTGAGTTCAAGACCAGCCTGGACTACAAAGTGAGCTCTCAAGGCCAGCCTGAACTGTATAGTAAAGTCCTGTCTCAAAAAAAAAAAAAAAAAAAAAAAAGCTAAAAGTATACAAATTTCAATAGAAAATATAGGTGAAAATCTTCATGGCCCTATAAAAGCCAAAAGTTTCAAGTTAACGATACTGAAAGCACAAGAATCCAGAGTAAAACTAGATTTTGTCAAAATTTTTAAAATTTGTATAATAAAGGAAACCTTCAAGAAAATGAAAAGACAACCCACAAAATGTGACAATATTTGCAAATCATCTATTTGACAAGGGCTATGTATGTATCAAGAAAATATACTTTCAGATTTTAACTCCTAACTAAAAAAAGACAAGTAAATTTTAAATAGGTAAAGGATTTAAGTAGGAATTTGTTTAAAGAGGACATACAACTAATAAGCATATGAAAATATGTTCAACATCTTTAGTCATTAAGGAAATGCAAATCCAAACCACAATAAGATACTACTTCAAACATACCACTATGAGTATAATACTAGTATTAAAATAACAATACCAAGTTGGTGTGGATGTGGAGAAATTGATACCCTCATACACTACTGGAGAAAATATAGTACAGCTGGTGGGAAAAGCAAATATGACAGTTCCTCAAAAATTCAGAGTCGCCATATATAGCTGGTAATTGTGCTTCATCAACTCAGATTAAGAAATGCCCAAGGGATTAGAAGTACCCCTAACTGACTCTGGGGCACTTGTGGAAGCGTGATTGGGGTGCAGTGCATGGTCCCCGGCCCGTCTCTGCCGTGTTTCCTGGCTCTCTTCCTGGTTGCCATGACCTGTGCATCTTTGCTCCATCCTGACTCCTACCTTGGAACGCGGGGACTGTAGACCGAATCCCACGAAGCCATAAGCCATCTGGCTTGTAAGAGGAGTTTGGAAAAGTTTGATGAGCTAAGAAGTCCCAGAATTATAAGAAGAGCTTGGTGAGCAGGTCTGGTTGGAGGCAGAAGACCACAATGCTAATAAAAAACAGGATCAATAATTGCTAGGTTTGTGAAGTTAAGCTGAAAATAAGGACTCTACTGGGGACTGGAGCAGAAGGCATATTGTTACATTCTGGTAAAGAACTTTACTGCATTTTGCCCACACTAAGACTTCATGGACTGAATTCCTAAATGCTGGGCAGATTAACATAGTGGAGGAAATTTCAAGTCAGAACATTTAGACTATGGTATGTATATTGCTGGCTGTTTTCAACCAGATTTACAGTGAAAATTTAGAGCAAAAAGCAGATTTGGAAACTTACCAATTTGGCCAGAAATGAAGCATGAGTTAAGTTGGGGCCACATAAAATGTGGTTGATGAACAGATTAGAATCAGTTTTTTAAAGCCTAGTATTTCTCACAGGGACAGTAGGAAAGAAGCCTTAAGCACAAGCTCAGTACTTGGTCAGGCCCTAGCTATTGTAGGCTGAAAGGTAGAAACTGGCAAGCTTCTTTAAAAGACTTTGAAAAGAGAGCCTTAGAGTGCCATACTTATGGCCACTCAGCAAAGTTTTCATGTTTTCAGTGACCCAGGCATGTCGAGGCCACTGAAGCTGTAGTTGAAAAGGGCCGTGGTACTGCTCAAGGTGATGGCAGATCTTGGCCTGATCTCACATAGGCATACAGAATGCAAGAGATGTGGTATCACAGAGGCTTCCAGCCAGACTTCAGAGGGAGTCGTGGGAGGCCAGGCAATGTAAGACAACATGGTGGAGTTTCTGCTGGTGGCTCCTGAGGTGGACATGCATGAAACTGTGAGGGTGAAACTAAAGCAGTGGAGACCCCAGGAAGATGGAGATATCAGGAGAACAGAACATTTCCTGAGAAGAGTCAAGGGCAGTAAAAAAAAGCCAGTGCAAGAGAAAACCTGTGAGACTTGCAACCAGACTTGTGAAATTCATTTGGGACTTGCATCTCAAATTTTGCATACCAGCCAGTACTAGATGTTTATCTACAGGACTAGTGGTTTGATCTCCCTGCTGGGTTTTGTTCTGGTTCCCTTCTCTGCCCTCATTCCTCCCTTTGGGAGTGGGAATGTTCATGCTAGACCATTCTATGTTGAAAGAATTCAACTTTCTTTTTAATTTTTTATAGGGGTTTATAGCTAATAGTTTGAGGTTTAGAAGAGATTTTAAACTTAACAATGGACTGCTGAGACTTTGGCAGCTCTTAAAGCCTTCACTTTAAAATCAAGAACAAGACAAGGATGTCCACTATGTAATATAGTTCTGGAAACATTAGCCATAGCAATTAGGAAAGAAAGAGAAAGGAATAATTATTGGAAAGAAAGAAGTGAAATTATAATTATTAACAGATGACATGATACTATATGTACCAAACCCAAAAGAACTCCACCAAATATTTCTAGATTTAATAACCCAATTCAGTAATGTAGAAGGATACAAAGTCAACATTCAAAACTCAATAGCATTTCTATACACAGCAAACACACGAAGAGAGAAATAAGAGAAACAATGCCTTTCACAATAGCATCCAAAAAAAAAAAAAAAAAAGAAAAGAAAAGCTTAGGAATCCATCTAACAAAGAAAGTAAAAGATCTATACAGTGAAAATCATTATACTCTTAAGAGCTCAAAGAGGATTTTAGAAAATGGAAAGATATTCTTTGCTCATGCATAGGAAGAGCCCACACTGTGAAAATGGACATAGTCCCAAAACTTACACAAATTGAATGCAGTTCTGACTAAAATACCATTAGTATATCTCACAGAACTAGAGAAAACACTTCTAAAACTCATCTGTAACAAAAAGAGACCTAGAATAGCAAAAGCAATCCTGGGCAATAAAGAAAAGGCAGAAGGTGTCACAATCCCTGACTTAAAATTCTACCATAAAGCTACTATGGTAAAATCAGCATGTTACTGGCAAAACAAAACAAAACCATACCTGAGGATAACTGCACAGATTAGAAAGTGCACAGCTACAAACAAACTCAATCACCTTATCTTTGACAAAGGGGCCAAACATGCTCACTGGAAGAAGATAGCCTTTTTAATAAATGGTATTGGGTAAACTGGCTTTCCTCATGCCAAAGGCTAAAATTAGACCCGTGTTTACCATCATGCATTAAAATACTGTCAAAATGGACAAAACATTTAAATAATAGAACAGAAACAGTCAAAACACTGAATGAGAAAGTAGATAGGACTCTTGAAGATATAGGGGTAGGCAGAGAGTTCATGAACAAAAACCAAACTGCATGGGAAATACTTCAAAGAATCAACAAGTGGCATATCATCTTTTTAAAAAGTTTGTATATGTTAAAAGAAATCACAAAAAAAAAAAAAAATATCCACAAACTGGGGAAAACATTTAGCCGACTACATACAAAGAATTTTAAAAAATCAAGCTACCAAAATTCAAAGACCCATTCCAAAAATGAGCATCTGAGATGAATACACAGTTCTGAGATGAAGAATATGAAACGCAAATAAATATTTGGAAAAATGTTCAACATCATTGGTCATTTGAGAAACGCAAATTAAAATAGCACTGAGGGGGCCGGGGAGATGGTTCAGTGGAATAAGCGCTTCCCTGGCAAGCGCAAGGGCCCGAGTTCAATCCCTGATTCCGCAAAAAAAAATAAATAAATAAATAAAAAGTAAATTGTTTAGGGCTGGGGAGATGGTTCAGTAGAATAAACGCTTCCCTGGCAAGCATGGTCTGAGTTCAATCCCTGGTTCTGCAAAAAATAAAATAAAATAGCACTAAGATTCCATCTCACTCGAGAAAAAATGGCTATCATAAAAAAGTCAGCCAATAACAAATACTAGAGGAACTATGGAGAAAGAGGTACCGTTTTCCCTTGTTGGTGAGAATGCAGACTGGTACAACCACTTTGGAAATTAGTGTGGAAATGCCTCAAAAAATTAGGACTAGAGGTCCCATTCAACCCAGCTATTCCCTTTTTGGGTATTTTTCTGGAAGAACTGAAAACATTGTACCACAGTGGTACGTGTGCACTCGTGTTTGTAGCAGCATGATTTGTTATAGCTAAATCTTGGAGATAATGCAAATGCTCATTAACTGAGGAATAGATAAAGAGATGCGGTATTTTATATAATCGAGTATTACTCAGCTATAAAAAAGTAAACTCAAGGCTTTTGTAGATAAATGGATGCAACTATAGACCATCCTCATAAATGAAATCAATCAGACCAGATGTGTAAACCTCGCATTGTCTCCCTAGTGTAAGAACCTCAAAGAGTAAAAAAAATCTGAAAGATACAATAGAAATCTGAAAGGTACTGTGAAACGGAAAACAACTGTTCAAAGGCATGGAATAATTGAGATGAGGAAAAGGAGAAAGGAAAGAAAGAAGGAGGAGAAAAATATATATACACAGGATACCTTAGATAATTGTACTACTGATTTCTGCTGGCTTATTGAAAAAAGCAGTTAGTGCTTCAATTTTTTTCTCTCTCCTTTTTAAGTTTTTATAACTTTTTTGACCAATTTTGTATGCTTACATCTGGTAATCTGAACAACTAATTTGAAGACAATATGCAATATAACAACCTTTGTTGAAGTCCTATTATTTTGTTTATTAAAAGTCTGTATTGCTTGTAGTGGGTTTTTGTTGTTGTTTGTTTTTTTACTGTTTTTAACGCTATTTTAAAAATATTTTAAGAAAGATGGAGTGAATGTAGTTTGCATAATTAGATGAACATCAAACTTTTAAATGTTACAGTTTAGGTCTAAATTACACCCTGAAAGTTTCATGAGTTCAGCTGGAGGTCATGTGTCCCTAGGCCATGCCCAGAGAGGATGAGTTACACACTCTGGCTCTGCTCGTCATTTCTACTTCTTGACTGTCATTAGCATTTTCATTCCACTACAGACTTCTACCACGTTTCTGCTGTGGACTACCCCAACATGGGTGGAGACCAGGAACCAACTCAAGCCTCTCCTTCAGGTTGTGAGCTTTGGCTCTTTCATCACGACAATGGAACAACTGCATAATTCAGAGTACCACTGCTTTTACTTCATTTATGTGAAATGTCCAGCATAGATTAATCGATGCAGACAGAATGTGGATTAGCAGTTTCCAGGAGAAAGGGAAAGGAGGCTTTCAGAAGTGACTACTGATAGGTACTTACTGGGGTGACAAAAATGTTCTACAATTAGATAATGATAGACACAAAATATTTTATTTAATTTTAAATTATTTATTTGTTGCAGGGTCTTGCTCTGCAGTTCAGACTCTTAGTGATCCTCCTGTCTCAGCCTCACCAATGCTGGGATTACAGGCGTACACCACCACGTCCAGTTTCGGTGGCCAGCACAGGTGGTGGTGGCATGGCATGTGGTACTGGTATTCGAACTCAAGTCTTTGCCCTTGCCAGGCAGGCGCTTGTATCATTAAGCTATCTCCCCAGCCCAATGGTTACTAATACTGAGTATACTATGAATTTTACTCTTCCATAAGGTAAATTTTATATTAATTTTATTTCAAACTAAATTGTAATAAACAATTGAGTTATAACAGGTCAGCCTACATGTTTTAAATTCAGAGTTTGAGATCTTACAGTGATTAAGAGATATGCAGTTTTTGTAGGTCAGAGGTGAGGCATATTTTTCTTAAAGCTGGCAATTATAGTGTTATATAATTATCCAGTTTTGAAATATCCCTTTCATCTTGTATACGTTATGGATTTTCAAATGCATAATATGCAGAGTCACAGAGTAATATTGAACACTTACAGTTAAATATGAAGTTCATGGGGGCTTGGTGGAATAAGCGCCTCCCTGGCAAGCGCAAGGGCCTGAGTTCAAGGGCCTGAGTTCAATTCCCGGTTCTGGGGGGGAAAAAATTTAAAAAAAAAATATATATATATATATTATATATATGTATATAATATATATATATGAAGTTCAGATAATATATATAGCCTACATGTGGTACTTTTGAGCTATAATTATATGATTAACAGTCATTTTAAAAAATTTTCCTCTGATAGATACATTGGTGCTTTTGGAAATAGATACTATAATTATGTACTTTTATAGGTCCAAATGTAAATTACCAAAGTTAACTAAAAAATTAATATAATAAGCATACTAATGACAGCATGCCAGTCTATCAAATCCACCTCACATTAATGCCAGTGAATCTTAAATCCTTCTTTATACTGATAATTTAGTAAGTAAAAATAAAAGGTACTAAACTTACATAAATGAATTGAATGGGAAAAGTATTTTAATGTAGCCAAAAGTTTTCATGGGAAATATTTGTTTGCTTCATGGGAGCATATAATGTTATGGCAAAGTGTTTTGTTATTAATTTAAAACAAAGAAACACTAAGCCCATCTCGAATTTTCAGTTTATAGTGGTGCCACCAGAAAATTAATTTACTTATTCTTTTTGTTTCCATCAATGTCAAAATGTGAAATTCCATCAGAGTAAGCATAGGCTTTGCTTACTAACAGCAAAACGGCAGGTAGCAACAGTGCGGTATCATTTAATGCAGGCAGCATCAAGTTGGACCTCCTGTGTTCAGTGGCCATGAGTCTTTCTAAGGCTGTCATCTGTGAGTCTGGTTTGCAGCATTCCTGCCAGAGCTGCCTGCTGTCTTGCTAGCCAGACCTCAGTGTGGATATAAAGTATAATGAGAAGAGAACTGCAGCAGAAAGACACATTTGCCTTAGAAGCCAAGTCCTAAAAACAATGCCAAAAATTTAATTAGCATTTCACATAGTTGTAATCCACACTTAACTACAGGGAAAGAATTTTTCTTGCTTAAAACTGTGTTAGTTCCCTTTCTATAAGATATAAGAAAGGCAAGCACTAAACAGCTCCAAAGTAAATGTTGCTAAAAAAGAAAATAAATAAAAGCAAAACATCAGGTCAAGATAACCTGCCTGTATTCTGAATCTTCCAAAAAATAAAAATGATTTCCCCATTGAGTACTGGTAGGTTAATGTAATGAATTATATAATAATAAGTCATAATAGTAAGCATTAACAAAAAAATGCAAACGCACCCTTATTGTTTAATGAAAGACACTCACATGGCAAGTGGTAAATCATTTACCATGGAGTTGCTGTTGGCAAGCTGCAGTGTTTGGAGATGCTGCAAATTTTGTATTTCATTTACTTTTGCTCTATATTGTTTTCTTTTACTTCATATATATTTCATTTGGTTTTCTCCTTTCTTGAGGTAGAGGTTTGTACAATTCAGTTTTTAGACAATTATCCATTTGTTATATTCCATTATACTTTTTTTTTCATCTAAGCATAGATTTAGCTCTATTCACAGGTTTTTGTATGTTCTCTTCCTCTTTTCTGTGTGTGGTAGCAGTGGGGTGCCATTTCTATTGCATATCAATTTTCCACATTTTTTTTTCTTCTGTATTTTAGGGAAGGGTCTACAGGGTGTTTAGAGTCTCACAACTAGATCAGACTTGTAGTGATCTGCCTGTTTACAGCCTGCCAAGTGCTCATATTACAGGCGCAGGCTACCATTCCCAGTCTTAACTGCCATCTCAGTGTGTCCCTGGGGGCATGGCCAGCATGGCATGCCTGGGAATTGAACCCTTGGCCCCTGCACCTGCTTTCAGTGAGCTATTTGGCCGGCCCAGTTTTCCACATTTATAAGTGACTTTATGGGCTTTTAGTGCATTCTTTTGATAGGTTTATTTATTCGAAGGCTAATTATAAGCATCATTAGCTATTGTAGCCTTATAAAAAGTCATGGTATATGCCATAATGCTTTATCGCATTCCCTCTGCCTGGAGTGCCTTTGTCATTCTTGGCACTTTCCTGTTCCACAAATAGCAACTTATGTTTCTCAATATGATAGACAGTTAACTGAGATTTTCTGAAGAGCAGTTGAAAATATTGTTGGAATTACTTTGACTCTATATGTCAGTTGGAAGAAAATTCATTTTTTATGATAAAAATAATCAAAATCACAAAATACTAAATTTTCCTTATTGTGGTAGATTAAGTACCTTTTAAATTTTTTAAAAATAATTTTATTGAAAAACAAATAGCAATGAGATAGTTTCACAACCGATTACTAGCACATTTTCAATAATTAATGCATTGCATATTGTTGTCTTAATGGTTAAACAATGTTTTTTTTGTTTGTTTGTTTTTTGTTTTTGGTGGACCCAGGGATTGAACTCAGGCTGTTGAACTTACCAGGCAAGCGCTTATTTTACTAAGCCATCTCCCTGGCCCCTGTTAAATTTTTAATCATTTCCTCCCAGTCAGTCTAAGAAACTGATGTATTTATAGCTAAGAAATTTATAAATCTAAATAGTGGAAATACTATGTATTTTTAGTTACATTTATTTATTGTCCTATATAGAAGTGGAATTAATTTTTGTATGTGTTTCATTTTACTCAGGCACTTAACTGGTTTATTTCCAGTGATTTTGAATTTTTTTCATGTATATTAATTGAAGCTAAATACATTTTATTTCTCTCTTTGCAACTTATATATGTATCTTTTTTAATTTTAAGATGAGTAGAACCTCTAGCATAATGGTAATAGTCACTGTAGTGTTCTAAATATCCCACCTCTATTGGAAGGGGAGCTCTACTGCTGTATGATTAGTTGTAAAATTTAACATATGTTGAATTTTATTTCATAACTCAGATCTGTCAAGATGATATGTGAATTTATCTGTAGGTTCCTTAGAATTTTCTAAATGTATAAATCCATATAATCTGTGATAAGTAGTTTTGTTTCTATTATTATTTTGCAGTATATACTAAACAATACCACAAATATTAAACAAGGTCAACAATGTTACAAAGTTTAATAGAAGGGGTCATAGTGGTCACTCTTGTTTTCCTCTAAAATATAGGAAAGAAAAGGAATCTTTTAGCTTTTCACCAGCTGGGTATCTTGTCACTAAACTTTTCCAAACTAAGAAAGTTGCTCTGCTCCTGGTTTGTTCTGAATATCTTAAATCATGAGGGAGTACTGAATGTTATCAAATATTTTTTCTATGTCTTTTTAGCTAGCTTTATCTTTTTCCTCCTTAATGTGGAAAATTTCAAATCTCAAAACAATCTTGCATAGTGTCTATAAATATCTCTTTTTATTGGTTTTGTTAATGTTTTATTTAGAATTCTTGCATCTGTGTTCATGAGAAAAATCTCCCTGTAATATGTTCCTTATTTTTAATATCCTCACTGGGTTTTGGTAACTGGTACTGAAAACAAGCTGGGATACATTCTATCTTTTTTCAGTTGTCTGGAAGAGTTTACATACATTGTTGATAATTCTTTCTTAAGTGCTTTTAGAGGAATTCCAAGGGAAGTAACTAGCTCTGAAGTTTTCTTTGTGAGAAGGCTTTAAAGATTGAATCTTTAAAAAAAATATATGTAGGACTACTCAGATCTTCTATTTCTTTTTATGTAAGTTTTAATAAATGCTTCTAGGTATATGTCCATTTCATCTAAATTTGTCATTATCTTACTGTATTGTCTATGAAGTCGGTGATTTATATGTCTTCTATGATTACTCATGTAAATAATTGTGGGTTGTATTAATATTTTCAAAAAATCTGCTTCATGTCTTGCCAGATTTTTTTTATTTGTAAATTTTCTATTTCATTTATTTTTGCTTCATATATTCCCTTTTACTTCACATATATTTTATTTGGTCTATTTCACTGCTCTTGAAGTGGACATTCTTTTAATTTATTTTCAGACAAATTTCTGAGGCTCTTTTTTAAAATATATCTTTTAATATATTCTTTTATATTTTCATCTTACCAGAGATTTAGCATAAGTTTAGCTGTATTCATAAGTTTTAATTTATTTCAGTCTATTTTTTTTTTTTTTTGTATTTTAGTAAGGGTAACAGGGTCTTACTATGTAGATCAGACTCATAGTAATCTTCCTGTGTTCAGCCTCCTAAACGGTGGGATTACTGATGCATGCCATCACATCCAGTTTCAATTGCCATCTCAGTGCGAATGAGGGTGGGGCCAGCATAGCAGGCTGGGGGTCGAACCCCAGCCCCTGCATCTGCCTAAGCAGGTGATTTAATCCACTGAGCTATTTGGCCAGCCTTGTAACCACAAGGTTTTTTTTTTCCATAATTTTATTGAGAAACAAATAGCAATGAGACAGTTTCAAATCAAACTGGTAGGACAGTTTCAATAATTAACACATTGCATACATTCTTCCTAGTGGTTAATTGCTGTACAAGATGCAGACATC
>NW_004524792.1:2231434-2231934 GCF_000260255.1 Octodon degus
ATTAGTTAGTCCTTGAGATCCTGCTTTCCTTTTTCTTGTATTATGCCTTTCTATTTGTATTTCTTCTTTGGAGTTCTTATACTAGGGAGACTATACGATATTTACACATGTATGTCTGGATTATTTCACTTATGCGTATATGTTCAAGTGGCATCCACTTCAATATAAAGGCTTCGAGTCTATCATTTTTTATAGCTGAGTAATACTCCACTGGGTAAAAATACCACATCTTTTTCAACCATTCCTCAAGTGATGGGCATCTTGGTTGTTTCCAGGATTTGACTATCACAGATTGTGTTGCTGTGAACATAGGCACAGATATATCCCTATGATATGATGTTTTCGGATCCTCTGGGAAAATTCCCAGTAGAGGAATAGCTGGTTTAAATGGAATTTTCAGTCCACGTTTTTTAAGGAGTCTCCACACTGATTTCCATAATGGTTGCACCAGTCTACATTCCCACCAGCAGTGGAGAAGGGTTCCTTTTTCCCCACAGCCT
>NW_004524792.1:2232074-2234364 GCF_000260255.1 Octodon degus
ACTGGGTCTTTAAATGTAAGGGTCCTATTGTTTTTTAGTTCTTTATAAATTCTAGAGAGCAGACCTTTGTCTGAGTACTTACTTGTCATGATTTTTTCCAAATTTGTGGGTTGCCTTTTCACTTTGTTGGTAATTTCTTTTGGCATGCAAAACCTTCTCAGTAAGAACAGGTCCCAGTTGTTAATTCTTTCAACTGTTACCTGTGTGATTTCATTTTTGTTCATGAACCCTTTGTCTACCCTTGTGTCTTTAAGAGTTGCTCCTACTTTCTCTTCCAGGAGATTTAGTGTCACTGCTTTAAAGTTTAGATCTTTAATCCATTTTGACTTTAGCTTAGTGCATGGTGATAGACCTGGGTGAAGTTTAAGTTTTCGGCATGTAGAGAGCCTGTTTTTCCAGCACCATTTGTTAAAGAGGCTATCTTTCTTCTAGTGAGTATGTTCGGCCCCTTTGTCAAAGATCAGGTGGCTGAGTGTGTTCGTAGGGGCTTCAGCCTCTTCTAATCTTTTTGATTGAGCCTCAGGTCTATTTTGTTGCCAGTACCATGCTGATTTTATCACAGTAGCCCTGTAGTATAATTTCATATCAGGAATTGTAATGCCTCCTGCCTTGTCTGTATTGCCCAGGAGTGCCTTTGCTATTCTAGGTCTTTTCTGGTTCCAAATGAACATTAGGAATGATTTCTTTAGCTCTGTGAGGTATATTGGTGGTAGTCTGATAGGGACTGCATTAAATCTGTACAGCCATTTTGGGAGTATGGCCATCTTCACAATGTTGGTTTTTACTATCCAAGAGCATAGAATATCTTTCCATTTTCTGAAATCCTCTATGATCTCTTTTTAAACATTGCTGTAATTTTCCTTGAAAAGATCTTTGACTTCATTAGTTAGATTAATTCCAAGGTATTTCTTTTTCCTCAGTGCTATTGTAAAAGGTATTTTTTCTATAATTTCCCTCTCAGTGTGTTTGTAGTCTGTGTAGAGGAATGCTATTGGCTTTTGGGTATTGACTTCTAACCTGCTATGCTACTAAATTTCTGTATTAATTCTAGTAGCTTCTTGGAGTTTTTTGGATCTTCTAAGTAAAGCATCATGTCATCTGCAAATAAAGATAGTTTAACTTCTTCTTTACCTATTGTTATTCCTTTTATTTCTTTCTCTTGTCTAATGGCTGTAGCTAGTGATTCCAGAACTATATTGAATAGGAGTGGTGATAGAGGACATCCTTGTCGTGTACCAGATCTAAGAGTAAAAGATTTCACTTTTTCCCCATTTAGGATTATGTTAGCTGTCGGGTTTTCATAAATGGCTTTTAGCAGATTGAAGTAGAGGCCATTTATTCCAATTTTCTGTAGGATTTTGAACATGAATGAGTGTTGCATTTTGTCAAAAGCCTTTTCTGCATCAATGGAGATGATCATGTGGATTTTAGTTTTCACTCTATTGATATAGTGTATTACATTTATAGATTTTTAAATATTGAAACATCTTTGCATCCCTGGGATGAATCCTACCTGGTCATGGTGTATGATCTTCTTGATGAATTGCTGTATTCTATTTGATATGATTTTATTGAGGATTTTTCATCTGTGTTCCTGAGGGAGATTGGCCTGTAGTTCTCACTTAGTTGCGTCTTTCCCGGTTTTTTGTATCAGTATAATACTTGCCTCCAGGAATGATTTTGGGAGGATTGCTTCCTTTTCAATATCATGGAAGAGTTTGAGGAGTATAGGGACTACATCTTCTGTAAATTTCTTGTAGAATTCAGCTGTGAGTCCACCCGGTCCTGGACTTTTTTTTTGTTGATAGGTTTTTAAATACATCTCATATTTCCTTGGCTGTTATTCATGTATTGAGAGTGGATATATCTTCTAGATGTAGTTGTGGTAATTTGTACTTTTCTGGGAATCTGTCCATTTCTTCTGTGTCTTCTATTCTGTGAGAGTAAAGATTCTCAAAGTAGCTATTGATAATCTTCTGCATTTGCACCCGGTCTGTGGTAATTAAACCCTTTTCATTCCTTATTGCTTGTATTTTAATTTTTTTTCTTCCTTTTGATAAGGTTAGCTAGAGGCTTATTGATTTTATTTAATCTTTCAAAGAACCACCTTTTTGCTTTTTTAATTCTTTTGTTCGTCTCAATTGAATTAATTTCTTCTCTAGTCTTTCTGATTTCTTCCTGTCTTTGTGCTCTGGGTTTGGTTTGCTCTTCCTTTTCTAGTTGTTCAATTGCAGCATTAGGGTATTATTTGTTCCTGTTCTGTTTTCCTAATGTGTGAGTTCACAGCTAT
>NW_004524792.1:2234620-2235730 GCF_000260255.1 Octodon degus
ATGACCTATGGACCAGTATGTGGTCTATTTTAGAAAATGACCTATGTGCAGCTGAGAAAAATGTATATTCAGCTGTGTTTGGGTGGAATACTCTGTATATGTCCACCAAGTCGATTTGTTTCAATCTCTGGCTCATTTCTGTTATTTCATTGCTAAGTTTTTGTCTAGTTGACCTATCTTTTGGGGATACAGGGATTTTAAGGTCTCCTGTTTAGATTGTGGTATTGGATATGAGATTTTTCATGTCCATTAAGATTTGCTCTATATAGTTGGGTGCTCCAGTGTTTGGTGCATACATATTTATGAGTGTTACCTCTTCCTCTTGAATTTTTCCCCTAACCAGTATATAGTTACCTTCTTTATTTCACTTGATCATTGTTGGTTTGTAGTTGAGACTGTCTGAGAATAGAATGGCTGCCCCTGCTTTTTTCTGAGGTGCTGGTATTATGTTCCATCCTTTGACTTTCAGCCTGTGAATGTCTTTATGAGTAAAATGTGTTCCTTGTATACAGCATATTGTTGGATTTTGTTTCATAATCCACTGTGCCAGTCTATGTCTCTTAATTGGTGAATTGAGTCCATTTACATTGATGGTTAGAATTGAGATGTATTTACTTATGATTGACATGTTATTTTCCTTTTGTCATTTTCTCCTTTTTCTCCTGTGTTTAGTTGTTTGCCCTATTTGCTTCTGATCTCATTCGTGGAGTTCTGATAATTTTTGTCCCCCTCTAGAACATCTATCAGTAGCCTGTGTAGGGTTGACTTTGTCATCACGAAATTCTTTAGCTGTTCTTTGTCATGAAAGTATTTCACTTCTCCAACAAACTTGAAAGAGAGTTTTGCAGGGTATAGTAGTCTGGGATGGAATTTGTTTTCATAGAGGAATTGAAGTACTCTGCTCCATGCTTCTCTTGCCTTCATGGTTTGTGAAGAGAAGTCGGCCATAATTCTGATGTAAATCAAATCTTAATGGACATGAAAAATCTATTATCCAATACCACAATGTTAAGAGGAGACCTTAACACACCCTTATCTCCAAAAGGTAGGTCAACCAGACAAAAACTTAGCAAAGAAATAACAGAACTGAACCAGAGTTTGAAACAAATG
>NW_004524792.1:2235830-2295922 GCF_000260255.1 Octodon degus
TTTTTGTGGAACCGAGGTTTGAACTCACACCCTTGCAATTGCCAGTGCTATAACTTTCTGCTGTTGCTTATTTACTATCGACACTATTAATTCGTACATTTGAGCTGAGCTAGTAGGAAAGAATTCCACTCTGAGTTCCTCTCTGACTTTCTGCTGTTGCTTATTTACTATCGACGCTATTACTCCATGCATTTGAGCCGAGCTAGTGTCCTCCGCACTTGTTCTGGGTGGGCATTCGGCTTCCTCCATATGTTTCTGCATTTGATTCTTTAGTGCAGATGTTATTAATTCAGGGATTTCTTTTTTCATATCCAATCTGAGTTCCTCTATACATTTCTGCAGCTGTTTCTTTATTTCAGAAGCCGTTGATTCATTGCTTTCAGCTGTGTGATTCTCAATTTGTTCTGTGTTAGTGTCCTCTGCACTTGTTATGGGTGGGCTTGGGTTCTGAGATCGCATTTTGCTCCTTCTCGTTGTCATTTTGTGTAGCACTGTCTCTTGACCTTTGTTTTAGATCTTTGTTGCAGTTATAACGTGAGCACCTACTGTAGTTCAGGTGTAGATCCACAAAGTTTGGATTTATCCTGCTGTGCCTGGCTTGGGTCTGGCTGCTGTGCTCAGCTCCTTCCTGCTGCTGTCCTTGGGGGTGAACCTATTGTGCCCCTCTGACAAGATGTTCTCCTGCTGGAGTAGCTGGGTGGTTCTGTCCCCTACACTTTCTGCAGTGACTGCAGCTTCAGAGTTTCACCTCAGGCCTGTATGCCAGGCCTGAGCTGAGTCTGGAGGGGACAAGGTAGAATAGGGGGGAGAGGCAGCTCTTCCACAAACTCATTGGGCCTGGGCTAGGACTGGATCTGGGGGTTCCCAGAACGTGGCAGAAATTCCTACCGGGTGGGCAGGGTGGGAGAGGTACTGTAGAGTGGTGGGGGTGTTCCAAGGGGGTGGAATAGGGTCTCACCCATGCTGCGCCTGGGCTGGGACCACTCCACAGGTTTTTATATACCATGTTTTCATTAGGTTTCACTTCAAAGTATTTTCTAACTTGTAATTTGATTCATTTGCTTCCTTATTTCTTGTTGTTTAGAAGTATATTTCAAACATATTTGTGTTATTGGTTTTAAGCTCAATTCCACTATGACTAAAAACTATTTTGTCTGTCAATTTTTATATTTTTTGTATTTGCTTTAAGATCTAGTATGTTATCCATTTTAGAAGCTGTTCTTTTTACAAAAGGAAACAAAGTGTTTTCTGTGGCTATTGTCAGTTTTTATAGGCAGCGGCAATGGCGGCAGTGGAGGAGCATGGTGGAGAAGTAAATATACAAAGGCGGGGGAGCTTTTATGAACTCTGAAGACACAGAGAAGACTGAGGGCAGGGAGATAGTCAGATCCTCTGACCGGAGACAGGGAGCCTGAGACTTTCTGGCCTTTGGCTGGGCGGACCTTGAGACATCCAGTTCAGTGACACACAAGGATTCTGATTGGGGGTCCTTGTGTGGGCGGGAAAGGGAAGAGGAGGTTGTGTTCAGGGCTGGAGTGGGGAGGGAGGAAGGAGTGGTCGTGGGGAGGAGGAGCCACTCTTGGGCGTTCAGCCGTGTTGACTCAGGGCCGTGATAACTCAGCAGTTTGTACTTGTGCCATAACCTACCAGTTGTTGGATGCAACGCCATGGAAAGAGGATAAATTTTATTAGCTTTGCTTATCGAGAGCCCTTCAGATTTTTAATCTACATGATATATGTGCTACTGAGATACTTGTTAAGCCTTAACTGTCATTGTAGACTGGTCTATAATTTTGTTTATATATTTTTAGGCTATTTCTAGTTGTTTCAACTTTATTCATTATGATTTCTTCACACTGCGAGTTACTGAAAGATATATTACTTGCATTTTTACCCTTTTTACTGTGTTTTTACTGTGAGAATAAGGCAAATGTTTTTCTTTAAAAGAGTATTACTCGAGTAGGTGTGTTTTGCTCTGTGTTTCCTCTGATGCCTCTCTTGCTGCTATTCTGTAGATTTCAAAACAAGCTGCAAGCTTTCCAGCTAAACCAATCACAGACAGATGAACTTCTGGCAGCTGCAAATACTTTGATTCCATAGTAAATTAACCCAAACCCTTACTTCATATTTAGGTATTGCGCACACTGCTCTCTTTTTCTTCTCTCTGTGGGTTGGGTAACTTGAATTTTGCCAGCTCTTATTGGTTTTTGGGTACTAGTGTATGACTTTAATCTAAAATCTTGGTGTTTTATACTGTAGGGATAACCTGACTTCATTCACTAAAATGAACTCATGTCAAAGTGAATTGAGATGTGTGATTCTATCAATAAATATGAGGAAGGAGTATATTTCACATGCTTTCCAGCTCCTAGTTTTTGAGGTAAAATATGAATCCTTTTTATAATGCATGTTGCAAGTTTTCTTTTAAATTTTTTTTAACAGTCTTGCTTGGTAGACATCCTGCTTCCTTTAAAAACATCCATAATTTGGAGCCTAAACTTGATGTAAATTTGATTTCAGTTTATACTCAGAGAAGTTTTATAGAATTTTGGTGGTCAGCAAAGGAATTACTGAGCTAGAAACATCACAGCTTCTGTGCTGTGTGCAGATAGTTACTAAATGTGAAGAAGGAATTACTCTCTCCTGAGCACATATTCTGAGCAATTAGGCTAAGTGCCAGCACCGTTAAATGCCAAATGCCTATAGGGAGGGTTCTGTTACAGGACTTAGCAACCAACCCTTGGCTCACTTACCAGAGGATGGCACTCCAGGCTTCCTTATAGCTGTGCCAGCCTGGCTGAGACTCAGCAGCTTCCACTGGGCAACTTCTGGCTTCTAGACGCTCTCTCCAGCACTGCCTCTGTCACTACCCTCCCAGCCCATCTGCCCTCCATCTGTCTGCCACTTGAGCAGCAGGGCACAGTTGAGGGCAGCCTACCAGTTGAGTCAGAACACCCAGCTGACCAACACATGCCATTAACCTTTCCTGTGTCTCTACCACCACCGCCCCCACCTCTTCTCCAGCTTGGCAACTTGAAAGGAAAGGGCTGCCAGTTCCTGTCTGATGACATTTCAGAGCCTCCATTCAGAGGCTTCTTGACTGCCCTGGAGCTCAAGGAAATGGGGCATGACAGTAGGCTAGGAAGACTCACTCAGGGGTTTATAGACATCCAGACACCCCTGGCCTGGACCCAAGGAATCGTAGGGAACAAGAGAAGCCTTTGTACCTCCAAAATTTTATCAACACGAACTGAAATCTGGTCTGTCCTTTCCCCAACCCACCCTGTTCTCCCTCAATCCCAAAACTACCACAGTGGAATATGTTTGAACAATTTGACTTTTATCCAAAAGTGAAACTGTATTTGTTAGAGCTAAGCACTTGGTCCAAGATTCTCTAATTCTTTCTGTGGGAACTGGAATTGACACCCCCTCCCCAAGCTCCCACAGAGGAAGCAGATGGAGATCTTGGCGAGGTCCAGAAGTCCAGGACTTGGACAGGTTGAGAGTTCTGTTTGCCAGGCTGAATTAAAAAGCCTCCTTGCCTGCCTGTAATTAAAAAGCTTATCCTTCTTCTTTTTTGCACTCCTGAACATCTGACGAAACAACAGAGTATTTAATCATCCATAGAAACAAATCCTTCCAAGTCAGTGAAAACCTGCCTGAGAAGCCAGGGCTTACCTGGCAGAGAGGAGCCTTGTAGCTAGGTAGGGTGAAGCCTTAAGCTTTCCTCTGGGGATTTTATGTACCCTATTTTAAAGGGCAACAAGAACAATCAGGATTCTCTGTGAGGGTTAGGGTCAAAATATGCAATCCTCCTCTATCTTTTCTCCTCTATTTCCTTCCTGCATCTCCTTGACTTTTGCCTACAATAAATACTCCCCGACTTCTTGGTCTTGTTAGTGACACTTAGTGACGCAAGATTATTAACGCTTATCTGGTTTCTAATAGAAAAAGGGAAATACATTGGTTACTTTTTCTCTTTGCTGACCCAAAATTAAGGAAGGAAATGTTTATTTAGGTCACAGTTTGTGGAGGTTTCAGTCCATAATCAGCTGGCTCCAAGGCAGGATGGCTGGCACAGGGGCAACTGTTCACGGCTGGGGAAGACAGCAGAAGCAGAGGGTGGAGGGACTGGCCTCTTTTCCTCCCTTATGTTGTACCTGGCTACCTGGCCACACCATCTCCTTGCCTTTCTCTTGCATATGCTCTCGATGTTTACAAAGTGAGGCCCCTGGGCCCTGCTGAGTCACTTCATTATTATTTTGAGCCATAGCCTAGCATAGCAGGCTTCACCAAACTCACTTTTCTTTTTTAACAAATGTTTTATTTATTTATTTATTTATTTATTTATTTATTTAGTGTGGCCAGTTCAGCCCACCAGGGGGCGGGGCTGGCTGGCATGTGGTGCTGGGGGATTGAACCGTGGTCCCTGTGCTTTGCTAAGCTTGTTCTAAGTAGGTGCTTTAGACCACTGAGCCATCTCACCAGCCCCGTGAGTCACTTCATTAACCTTCCGAAGATCTCAAGTTGACACAACATATCAAACACTACAGAAAATAATTCATCAGTCTCAACATTTTAATGTGTGAGGAGCTAGCTTGGTTCATTCTGGTCTAAATTGTGTTAATAGCCAGCTTTTACTGACATTGGAGAACTGAAAACAAAGTGACGTGTAACCACTTGTTGTTCCTGAGGTTATAAAGGCGCTAGGGTAGCATCAGAAATCAAAGGTTTCTCCAAAAACCTTCTGAAAGAGGTAGGTGGCTGGGATTTTTTTTTTTTTCCCTTTAGAAGCTCTTTTAGATAGTGTTGGTAATGCCCAGGGCAGAAGCAGAGATAGCAGTAGCAGCAAGCTGGTGGCCTGCCTGTGAGGAGAAATGAGGGATGTGTGTGTGTGTGTGTGTGTGTGTGTGTGTGCAGTTGTGCCAGCAGAGACCATTAAGCAAGGCTTGCTCACGTGCTGACTTCCCCAGGAAGCAGGCAGGTGTCACTTTAGAGCTCTTTGCTGGGCAGCTGGGCTGTGTGCTGCTTTGGGGGCTATTGGTCCTGAAGTCACACCAACTCTCACAGTCCTGACTCCAGCTCCGAAATCACACCATGGAAAGAGCCAGTATTGTAGCTGGCGTGGGTGGCTGTGCCTGTGTGAGCTCTAAAAACAGCAATGGGACAGAGGCTGTATTTCCTCAGGGAAAGCTTTGGCTTCCCAAATGGAGACTTCCTAGAAGACTGTGGAACATGATTACGGTCAGTCAGCCCAGCTCGGAGCCATGCTGAGGGGAGAGCAGCTGTAGCTGCGCTGTCCCATATGGTCCATGAGGGTGCAGGGAACATGAGGATGCGGTGTCCGTAAGGGAGCGGTGCCCAGGAGGATGCGGTGTCCAGGAGGGGGTGGTGTCCAGGAGTGTGCGGTGTCCATGACGTGGTGGTGTCCAGAAGGATGCGGTGTCCAGGAAGGGGTGGTGTCCAGGAGTGTGCGGTGTCCATGAAGGGGCAGTGTCCATGAGGGGGCAGTCTCCACCAGGGTGTGGTGTCCAGGAGGCACTGCCAGGCACTCTCAGGTGCTCCTGCTCGCGGTCATTTATGCAACTTCTGTTTCTTACAGTTTAACATGCGGGTCTGTCTTCTTCACCCTCACACACAATGAGATTTAGTAACCCACTTTAATGAGGCAATTATGTTTTGACTCCATTATGTGTAATTACACACTCTCTTCAATTGCTCAGCTGAGGCGCCCCGTGTTGATGTCTTCCTGGCACTCACATGCTGGGCCCTGGGGCCAGCCAGGCGGATGGCTGTGCGCACGCGCTGTTCCTTCTACTGCCCCTCCTGTGGCTCACAGGTGGCTTAGTGCTGCCACAGGGCAGAGACTATTGCCATTTCCTGGTCCACCTGGTGGGGCTCTTCATCGCCGCGGGGTGGCCTACGTTTTCTTCATCTGCTTTCTGTGCTGGCAGGATCATTTATCCAGGCCCCAGAGCCCAGGAAGTCCTCGAGCTTGGAGGGGCCCCAAAAACAAGCCTTGCTGCCATCATAGCCATGCACTTTGGTCTGCTGGTTTTTCTTTTTAGTCATTTGTGCTTTCAGTGCCTGGGGAGAAGGAGGAGGAGGAAGCTCTTGATATCCCCAACCGACTTTGAGCACAGTCTCCAGGGCAACTTGTGGAAAGAAACTTAATTATGGGATACCTGCTTCATTCAAAAATAATGTATCTTAATTTATATGTTAGTCACAAAGTATAATAAAACAGAACATACTTTGCTATCCCACTTAACCAGAATATTCCCAGTACCCCTGCAATTTATATATGAGCAACTATCCTGTGCCTGACTCCCTTCAGAGGGGACCACTTGCCAAAATTTTGTCCTTTTTCTTCATTGATTGAAGGTTTTAGTTCATATTATTCATTATTACTTATTATTGTTATTCTCTAGAGGTTTTTCTTGCCTTGAATCTGACTAAGCTGGAACTATCTAATAGGCAGCCTCTATCACTATTTTTTAACTTGGTATATTGTTAAAGGTTCATATCTCAAACAGTGTGCATAGAGTGGTGGTTCATTCCTCTTCACTGTTGTATAATATCCCACTAAATGCCAAGTTATCTATCCCCTCTCCTATTAAATAAACTTTTAGGCTTTACTGGGATTTTTTATTTTTTGGCCTGAAATCATTTAGTGGGAATTTTGTTCACATTATGAACATGTGTACACTACTATGTACACATGCTGGTGTAAGTGCATGAATATTTCTCTGCCTTGGGTATAATATCTGGGTTGCAGGGAATAGGGGTGATTAAGATCGTAAGAGTACCGAATTGTTTTCCAAACTGACTGAGCTGATTCATACTCTTTCTAATTGAGCAACAAGCATCCTCTGAAGTTTTCCAGATTCCCAGTGTTTTATAACCAATCTGTTGTATGGCCTTGTGACACCCAGTGTGGTTAAGAGCATTATTTGAAGATGAAGTTTAGCTGTTGGCTTGGAAATTCAGTTATTGCAAAGCCTATTTTCTCATCAGTAGAGTGAGATTATCAGTTCCAGGATGGTACAGTTTTAAAGGGATAATTAAAATAATCTGTGCAAAGTCAAATAATTTGGAAGAACAATCATGTCCAATAACTACTGTAATTACTATTTTATGTTAAAATTAAGAGGAGTAGAGGGAGATATCTGAATACAGCATTTAATGGTCTGGATGTTTGTCTCCCCACCAAATTACATGTTGTAATCAAAGCCGCAAGGTGATTGTATCAAGGGGAGCCACAGGAGGTGATTAGGTCATAATGATGACTGCCCTTGTGAAGGAGATTAGTGCCCTGGCACAAAAGAGGCGTGCGGGAGCTTGCTCACTCTACCACATGACGGGTGGTGAGGAAGTGCTGATGATCTTGGAGCAGCGAGCAGCCCTCCCCAGCTGACGGACTGGCAGCACCCTGATCTCAGAGTCCTAGTGCACAAAACCATGAGCAATACACTTGTGTTGTTTATAAGTTATTCATCCTGAAATTTTGTTTGCTTTTATTCGATTAAACCCACAGCCTCATATGCTAAGCAAGTGTTCTGGCACTAAGCGCTTGTTAAATTTATTTTTTTCTTTTGGACCGGGATCTCATTAAACTGTCGAGGCAGGCATTGAACTCACAATCCTCCCATTTTAGCATCTGGAGTGAATAGCTAAGATTACAGGGCCACAACACTACACCAGGCTAACATACTGTGTTACGGCAGCCTGAACTACCCAAAGCAAGTACTTAGCACATCTAAAGATGAAGACGGTATTGGTTGGCTTTTCTCTCTGGGCTGTCAGTGGAATGCCGTTCTGTCCAGCTCTGTGGCTATCCCAAGGCTCAGTCCGGTGACAGAGGTGTCTTTAGACACAGCCAAAGGGAACTTCACAAAGCATGTTCACATGTGAGCTCCTGTTTTCCTTGTCAATGAGGTCCTCAAAGTTACATGCTATTTCTAGTCACTCTTCTATAGAAAAGGAGGCAGAATTAGAGACAATGAAGTGACTTGTCTCTGGTGACAGAAGCTTGCTGAAGCCCAGATATTCTGTCACTGATCCATATATTTTACGCCTTACCCTTTCTTCCTGTATTATACTCCATAGTGTGTGTTTATTTTGCTTTTCTCTCCAATATTATTTTGCTTGATCCATTGTATTCTATTAAAAAGAAAATGCTTTGTGGCTTTAGAGGGTTATTGCCATTCTCCAGAATCACTGAGCAAAGTTCACTGTCAAATTTGCTTTAAGAGAAGTGTTCAAGAATTAATTGTAAAAGGTTTATTTTTAATGAAAAAGCCTTAAGATCTCAGCTTTCATTTCTTCCAATCAAGTTTTAATTACTGAAAAGTTTAGTAACAACTGAAGCATGTTATTACTATGCTCTTTATTGCTGATTTTTTTTTTTTAGAAGCATTTCCCCTGCTTCATCGCCTTCTCTTCTTGTCTGTACAAGACCTTGCTTGACAGCATTAAGCGTCTTTTTCATGTTCCCTTTCATTCCAAATAAAAACAAAACTCTGTTCTCTGGGGTTCCGGCACTTGCTGCTCCTTGGTAGCTGCGCCTGCTGTTGGAACAGGCTGCAGGCAGGGAAATCCACACAGACACATTTGGAACTGCTACACACCGCCACCACCCAGTGGGCAGAAGGGAGAAAGCCTGCCACCACCTGTGGTCACTGCATAAGGCTGTTGGGCAGAATAGCTGCCCCCAATAGCTCAGTGTATCACAGATCCAACTGTCCTTTTGATTTGTTTTTTGCAGATACTGAAAGGTACTCACACCATTCAAACCCATCGCAAAATTCCCTGTGATTGCTTTATATAGCATCTTCACGTCACCCAGGTCTGTGCCCCAGAGGCACATGGCTGGAGTTACCTGTGAGGTCACCAGTCCCTCTCCCTCATCCCAGGAAAACCTGGCCTACTGCTCAGGCCTGTCATGTGGTCACCACTGTGAGCTTGTGCTGGGCCCTGGGGCAGTCATGGAAGTGCACTGTTTCTGAGGACAGTCGCTGAGGTGGACAGTCCTTGATTTTAGACATTCCTGGTCTCCCCCCACATAGAGCTGTTTCCTTGGGGGGAGTGTGTTTTGCTCCATCTGTTCTATACCTATTCTCCAGAGGAAGGTGAGACACATGGGAAGTCTACCTACATCTCCATGTAGCACTCTTCCAAAACAATGTCCTGAAAGCTTAGTTGCATGGAGTAACTGAAGGCACATATGGTCTTGCAGTTACTGAAAATGGCGGTGTGGCCTCTCACCCACCCTCCTGCCTGTGCGGCCTTCCCTCTCATGAACAGTTCAGCACATTCTGGGTACTGTACTTAGTGTGTGGGCAAAAGTAGTGAGCAAGGGACGGGAGGAGGAGCCTGCTGTGGAGAAAAAAGAAAACCTCCACCTTTCTGCTTCACACTGCCTCAGATTTGGAGTCTGAAGGGCTTGGCCTCCTGCCCAGGGGTCAGGCTCCCATGAGCGTCCAGGAAGGCCCTCTCTTCTCTGGTGGCACTGCTCTCCACAGCAAGCTTAGTGCTGAGTGTGAGCAGACCTTGGAGTCTGGGTCCCTAGAACGCAGCCCGTGCTTTACTTCTGTTCATGCTGTTTCCTGAAATCTCTCCTCTTGCTCCCATTTTACCCCACTACTGGGGATTGAACTCAGGACCTTTACTGCACTGAGCTACATCCCAGCCTACCCACCCCCATGACCTCCTCCCCACCACCACCACTGTGAGACAGGGCCTTGCTTAGCCACCAAACTGACCAGGCTTGGCTCAAATTTCCAATCCTCCTGCCTCAGTTTCTCAGACTGCTGGGATCACCACCTGTGTGACCGCATCCAGCTTTCCCTTTGCTCTGTGTTTCTTAAAAGCTAACAATGTTTTCATCAGACTTTTCTTGATTTTTTCTTCTAATCCATAAGTACTCCTCCTACTTTTCTGAGCTGCCAGAGCATATTGTATCTGCTTCACATTGTAATTCTTCTCATGTTTTATTCTGTCAACATTTCTTGAGCTTCATTGTGTGTGGTCAGTTGATCCCGCACCAAGCGTTTAGTTTTAGAATAGATGTAGTTCTGGTCTCAGGTCTTTATTTCCTAGCTCTAGGCCATTGGAGGGCTGGGTATTCATCCCCTTTGTCTTCTCTGCAGAGACACCCAGCCCAGACCTGTTTATCAGTTGAATGGACTTGGTTATCTGCAGTCAGAGGTGTTTCCAATCACTCTCTCAAGTATGTTGCCCTAAAGTTAACTTCTTGACAGTAGTGTATCATGACACTATTTTCTGGCCCAGGGACTCTGCTTAGATAGTAGCCTGGATGCTAAAGGATGTTCCAAGCAACCTCAAACTTGATTCATCTTTGATTGCTCTAAAAAAGAGAGAGATCCCCCTTCCTGGCACCTCCTGAGGACCCAGTGGGTTTGTCCTACCACTAGTGTCATAGTTAGCACCAGAGCAGGCAGAGATACGCCCTCCTGAGCTGTTCCCAAGGACTTCTTCTTTTCCTACTCTGGCCTTACTGAGTCACTAGTTCCAGGTCAATCCCTCTGTGTATCTTATGGCTCAAGCTCACACCAGCCCCACAAAGTAAACATAGTCTTGCTGCTTTTCAGATAAGAATCAGGAACATCTGAGTGATGGAGGGAGGAGGCTATCCATGCAGGTTGCAGACTGTGTGGGATAAGTCCACACACTTTTATCTTGGACAGGCTAGGAAGCAAGTAACATAAGCACTTTCCTCAAAGTTCACCTTCCTCAAAATTTTGGGGAAGGATCTTTGTATTACTTGGGCCGCCCCAACAGTGAGTGCTTTGAGGTAGAAATTTTCTGTTTCTGAGGTTTCTAAAAGACCCAGAGGAAGAGCTTTTATATCATTTGTACACTTCCTACCAAGCAACCAAAAAGGCTGGCACACCATAATTTTCGAATATTAGAAGCTATTATCTATTTCTAGAGCCTATTATTTGTTTTCTGTTTCTACCTTTGCTTCTAATAGCATAAACAAGAAACAAAGCCCCGAGTTGAGGGTTGTATGAGCTTAGAAAGACTGCACAATAGTAGAAGACTGGGGCCCTCTTGCCTATCAGTTACTTAAAAGAAGAATCATCTGCGTGTGGAAGCTGGGGCAGCTGGAATCCGTCAGGATTGTGTGATGCCTGATCGTTCTATGGAAACAAGTAAATCCCCTTCTATCTCCATCTACCTCCTAGTTAGCTACTTACTGCATGAAAGCAATGCATTTCTTAGAATAAGAAACGCTGCGGTTTGCCTGCAAAACCTATCACTCAGCACGCTAATTAGTCCAAATGGAAATTGTACATGTTGATGTTTTTTGTTTACACTCTTTTTTTTTTAACACTACAATGTCTAAATATTGGCTAAAGTAGATAGAGAGATCAGTCACTCAGAAGGACCTGAAAAGTGCCAGAAGAGCCCATGAGTGGGTGCTCTGTGTAGCAGCGGGCCTGGGGCTGGAGCCGCTCCTCGGTCCACAGACCACAACTGCTAACTGTAGGGAAAGCCTGGCCTGGTGCTGCTCTGACTATTTTAGGAGGCAAATCGGAGCATGTTATTTATAGAATGCTCATCAATCAGCCCCAACTTCGGATCTGCCAGAGGAAATCACAGTCATGACTTTCAAAGTCTTGCGCAGCATCTATTGTTTCCTAAACTGTGTATAATTTTAAAACTTTGAGTGGAATATACATTTGAAAGCTTCTTTTTGCCAGTGAAAAGTCATTATCTATAAATTGTTAGGGCAATTGTTTCTGGTATTTACAACAGAATATACATACTCATTAGATGCGGTCTTGGAAACATTTGAGAACTATAATTAGTACAATTTATATCATACTCAAAAGCTCTTCTGTTTGATCTGTGATTTTGGATATTATGAAATTTTTTCATTTCTGTTGAGTTGTATGCTTTTTTCATAGATGTTCTTGTTCATAATTATTTATATCACTGGTTTGGGTAAAATTAAAAACAATTTATCTGGGTAGCTTATAGAGATCAGAAAAAGTTTAAAGTTTGTATTTTCACATCATTACAAAATCAATGTGGCTATATTCAGAAAATTCCAAGTGAGTTTGCAAATTCAATATTAATGAGTATGTGAAATAAATGCTATGAAATGTAAAGTGACAATAATAACATTGAAATACCAGCTTTTAAGCAGAGGACCAGGTGTTCCACCTGTTTTCCAGTCCCCAGACAGATTTGCCTATTGGCGGAGGTGGTGGGTGCTGCACTTGAGCTGATGCCTGGCGTCCTGTTCTGTCACTGTCCTCCATCACCTTGGCTTGGTTACCCCGGGCAGTAGCTGGTGTAGCTTTATTGTGCTTCAGCTCCTCACTACTAAATGGGGAGGATGATGCTGTGACAGGGAAGTTAAAACACATAACAGATGTAATGAAGTGCAGGAGCACAATCTACACTCACAGAAGCTAGTGCTTCATGTTTTCATTATATTTCTATTTCTGGAATTAGATTGAAAACAAAATACAACTCTTCTGTCTCTACCTACTTAATCGTTAGTGAAAGAAGGACATCAGGGACCCAGTCCCATTCTTGAGGCCTGACTATGCATCCCTGGGACTCTGTTTCCTCACCACTAAAATGAGAAGGCTGTTCAGGACACTCCCTTCTCCCTGTTACCTCTCGATCCCATCATCTTGCCCAAGAAGATCACGAAACCCCTAATAATTTAGCTAACTTCTTAAGATAGTGTTTCACTTTAATACAATATTCAGACAGAATAAAACATCCAGAAGCAAACTAGCATTTCCAGCTTTCCACATTTTAGACTATTTCAGAAATAGTCTAAAATAATCTTTTCAAGGATACTTCTGAAAGATGCTTTCTGCAAAAAATTCTGATCAACAAATAGGTTGGAAAAACATGCATATATTTAAAATGCTGGCCAAGAGTGATGGTGTATATCTGTAATCCCAGAAGTCAGGAGGCTGAAGCAGGAGGATCGCTGTGGGTTTGAGGACAGCCTGGCTTACAAAGAGAGTTCAAAGCCAGCCTGAAAAAAATAATTCAAAGAAAACAGTAGTACCTGCTTTTTAATTTTCAAGTTTGGCTTTGTTTCTAGGAACTATTGCATGAAAAAGATAGGGGGAGGCAGAAGACAAACAGGAGAAAGTATGACTTCTTGTTATGTGGAGCTTTTATCTCAAGGAAATTTATTCTGAACAATTTTCGCAAAGAATATATTAGTAAGCATCTAAAAGCAATACACTTAAGTTTATATTATTATTATTACCAATGCAGACTTACTTAAAAATCACCAAATTGTATCAAAAAATGTTTTTGAGAAAATGCAATTTCTGTCTTCCCCGGTGATATTGTTAATACTAGCCACTCCATTCCTGCAGGTCACCCTGCCTGATAATATTAACTAAGTAAATATTAATATTGTACAGTTTTCCTTGAGAAAAACAGAGGTGAATAAATGGGGAAGGACATAACAATGGTTTTGTGGCCCTATTGTAAATATTTTAAGAATGAATCTAAACAACTGAAAAAAAATTGACGCCTACTAAGTCAGCCATTGTTCAGCTGCGGTCTGGGGCTGCACACCTTCAGGTGGCTTGTCTGGGTTGGTCTTTGGTGACTCAGGTCTGGGGCACCTACCACTTTCTCAGTGGAGACTGTCTAGCTACTAAGAAATGTCAAATTCCCCTCTCCTGGCTTAATTTTTTTGTTATTCTCATTTGACCTGGCCTATTTAATTGTTTTTTTATTGCTGGTGTCTTCAGAGTGTTAGTTAATTTCTATATTTCTTTTCTTTTTTCTTTTCCTTTAGCTTTTCTCTCTTTACTTGATATAAGGAATAAGTGAGCAGTAACCACTGTTCATCAAGAAATTAACAAGGCAACAACAGAAACTGAGCAATTACTATGTCAAGTGTCATCTAAATAACTTGCGTATATTATTTTACTTTTTAAGCACCTACTATTTGATAGACACTGGGAGTAGAAACTTGACTATAATCCTGCAGTTTTTGCCCAGACTTTGTGATATCAGGCAGATAGAAGACTTCAATGGATAATGAACATCAACACGACTCATACAGTGCTTGGAGCAATCTTCAGTGTAACTCTGGAGCAGGAAGGAGGAGTTCCACCCAGTAGTGAGGCTGTCAGGTTAGAGGGGAGGGCAATATCCCAGGTGAGATGAGTCCTAGGCTGCACCCTGAAAGAGGAAGAATTAACTCAATTAGAAGTGGGATGTAAAACAGGAAAGAATAAGTGTGCACCAGTCTACATAGAAATCAACGTGATTAGGTTAAAAAATATGAGACTTATTGGGAGATACGATAGAAGAAAGTAGGACTTTTTTTGCATTTCTAGAAGAAAAACTTGAACTTTGGCTAGAGTGTAAGCCGGGGAAGGGTGTGGCTGCTGTGTGGCAAACATACAGGGGTGACAGCAGAGGGACTGTCTCATCTGTCTTGTTGAGGGACGCTGCGTTTTCCAGGGTCAGTTTAGCTCTTCTTCGTTCTTCCTGGCACATCTTGGCACCATCTGTTTCCCTTGACTCTAAGTAATTTTGAGATTACTTACCAAGCACCTCCTGGATCTCTGAATAGATGTTTTAGATACCTTGATGCGAAAGAGAAGGTAATGCAACTATGTGTCTGCTGTACCAGGAGTTGGGGGGAAGCGCATGGAAAATTATGGTCATTCTGTTTTATTGAAAACTGCCCAATGTTTTTGATGCATGAACACTAATGTATCCCTCACTTCTTCAGTGGAATAAAGATAAGAACTGTCATTTTTTGCATAGCTGTTCTGCAAAGTCTGGTGCTGTGGGCACCGGCATTTACCGTATCACTAAGGTGGTAGCAAAGCCAACCTCCTGAGGATTAAGCAGCACCAGCTAACGTGCAGCTGGAGGTAATTACTTGCAAAAGTGGTCCAGTATTGATAAAAGAAGGTTAATGCTTGAGGTCCATAGTTTTTTTTTTAATATATACAATTTGGTTGAGGTGACTATACTGATATATATATATATATATATATATATATATATATATCAGAAGCCATAGGCAGATTAATGATATGATAACAAGCTTATCTGAGGCAATGTGCTAGTACATAAATATAGCATCTGCCTGAGTCTTAGAAAAGGCTGGATAGGGTAAAACGTCTCAGCAGGACTATTTCAAAATATCCAAGTATAGTGACTACATGTAGCCCAGGTGGGTGTCATGTTCATCAGGGATTTTAAGTGTGTAAAAACACATGAAGGTTTCCTGCAGGTTGGGAAAATATTTATTTAGCATCCATTGTTAGAATCTGAATTTATTACACAATTTTTTTAGTACTGGGACAGGCAAAGTGGCCTGTGATAAAGGGTGGACTGCCTTCCGATCGTCTTGGCTTTGCTGCATTGCAGCTGTGTTTTAGCTATCTAAGGGTATATAATAAATTATTTCAAACCCGGTGGTTAAAACAATAAACTTTTATTATTCCTAGGCCAGAAATTTGGAACTGGCTTAGCTAAGCGGTTCCAGCGCAGCATCTATCGTCTGGCAATGGTTGCTGTCTGAGGGCTTGAGTGAGGAAGGAGGCCCAGGTACCTCACTCCCACTGGCCTGCCTGTTGGTTTTCCTGGTAGGTTGTTTACAGGTTTCCATGTTGTCTGGCTTCCCCCAGGGGAAGGAGAATGCGAAAGAGCCAGGCCAAAATGATACTCTTAATTCCCATCCTAGGAAGCAGATGTCATTTGCTAGAATTGGTTCCCTAAATCTGGCTCAAATCAAAGGAGGAGGAGAACTGAGCTTCACTGTTTGAAGGAGTTTCAAACACTGTGCATAAACATTTGACCCTTCACACTATATGCCCTTGGACAATTTATTGAAAATCACTGTGCTCATTTATTCATCTGCAATGCAGGAATACATTTTCTATCTACCTTATACAGAGCTGCTGTGAGAAGAGTGAATTACTATACAAGCCTTAAAACAATGTATGAGTAAGTGCTCGAAGGGCAGTAGCAAGTGCTGTGCTGATTGCTAATTCTTTTTTTTTTACTTTTAAAATAATTTCATTAGTATGTGCTTATAGTATGCAAAGTGGATGTTCCTCATGAGAAATTGGCATATGTACAGATACATCTTAATTCCTTTTCTCCTTCCCTTTCCTTATCCTCCATCCTCCCTCCCTCCATTTCTTGATTCCCTCCCATTTGGGAAAGATCTATCTCCTTGTCCTACTACCTATCTTTTATATTGCTCTGTACTTATATTCTTTGGCTTTCTTAAATAAGAGAAACCATGAGCTATTTAAACCTTGTGTCTGATTCATTTCAATCAAACTTACGTCTCAAGTGTGTTCATTTTCCTACAGATGCTCATGTTTGTCTTTCTTTATGCCAGGGTAGTACTCCATTGTGTTATATGTTAAATTTTCCTTATCTATTCCTCTGTCGATGGCCATATAGTTTGCTTCCAAGATTTAGCTATTGTGAATTGCACTACTATGAGCATATGTGTGTATGCATCACGTGATGTAATGTCTGGAATGTACCTAGAAAGGGGGATAGCTGGCTCAAATAGAATTTCTGCTTTTAGAATTTTGAAGAACCTCCATGCTGATTTCCTTAGTGGTCGTACCAGATTATATGTCCACCAGCAGTGCATAAGGGCTCCTTTACCCCCACAGCCTTACTAGCATTTTTAATTTTTGATTTCTTGGTAATGGTCATTTTTTGCTATTTCTATTTTGAATTTCTGTTGCCTGTGATGGAGTTAGTCAGGAAGCAAAAATGCTATGGGCTGGTATCATGGTAGAAACCTTAAATCTGCCATTCTTATAAGTCACATATCTGTCAGACTTCCAGGAACATAGACACTGTTCTCAGTTGGCCTGGGGGTCCAGAGTAGGTAACATGCATTGTTCTTTATTACAAAGCCTTGTTACTCTTTCCTTACCAGAGGAAGTAGCTTGACAAAGGGCTAGGGATGTCTCATGTTCAACAACATGGAAGCAACAAGACCAAATGATACCCAGTGCCCTAATGAAATGAGGGGTGTAAAGTTCACCCCAAGTCCTGAAGAGCCACAAGTAGATAATTCCAGATTCTTAGTGTAGCTTCAATGAACAAGGGACTGTGGGAGATTCTGGGCTGAAGTTACGTCAGAAAGCTATGTCTCTGACATCACAGGAAGGGCAGAGGGATAGTAATAACTCCAGCCTCCCATCTCTGTTCACATCATAGAACTGAACTAGCAGAAGAACATATTGTAAGAACATTCCCCAACAGTGTAGGTACTAAATAGTCCATAAAGATATTATCCAAGATTATACCAAACTAATCTTCATTAGGTATGTACTATGGGCAAAACACAATATTTTCTAGTTTTGAAGACTTTCTGATGGTCAGAGTTTATAGACCATATAGATTTTTTTGTTTTTTTAATAATTTTATTGATAAACAAATAGCAGTGAGACAGTTTCAAATAAAATTGGTATGACAGTTTCAATAATTAACCCATTGCATACATTCTTCCTAGTGGTTAATTGCTGTACAAGATGCGGACATGATGTCCTATTTACAAACACCATTAGAACAAATCACTCTATTCATTAAGAGAATGTAACTATATATCTATCCTAACTGCTTTGAATATACAGATACAAAATGGACATTCATCTCTATACCCTTTTTTTGTTAAGTTCCGTTATTTGAATATTATAGGTATGTAAACTCAGCAAAATATTCTAAAAGAGTCCAGTAGTCCATAATAGTATTGGGTCTTCTGCTTGACTGGCAATGTCAGAAATTGTTGACCTGAGTCTCCTACAGCTCAACACAACAGCATGGCTTTACTTCTTATATTTCTTTTTTATACTTTTCTGCTGGATAGTTAAGACCAAGGTAAAGCAGGACCTATGCAACAAGAGTTGTAGCTTTTGGGTCCGATAAGGTCAGTGAAATCCTTTCAGGAATTATCCTGCGATCCTGTACCTCAGATTGTAGAACCTTTGTCAGTGTCAGCCATGTGGATGAGTCACGGCTATTGCTTGGCCAATGTGCTCTCTGTGAAAGCCTGAGAGAATGTTTTTTCTCTATGTGACTCTCCTTAGGCACACTCTACATCTTTGATCACTTTCCTCTTTGGCCCCATGATCTCCTTGATCAGAAAATTTGGGACATTACTGAGTTACATGATGTTGCAGTACAAGTTCTCATATGTCCTGAGTCTTAATTGACCTTGGAAGGCTAGGGCCAAAATGATGGCTTTCCTTGCAGCCCTCCTTTTTCTCTAATATTGGTCTGCAAACTTAGGTTGTTAACCATCCAGAAGACAAGCTTATTTTTATTACCATACAACTTAGGCTGTTAAACTTAACCTCACTATCTGTCTGCATATCAAACATCTTAGGCATAATATGGAACAGGTATTTTTCCTCAAGTTTTGATATGTTGAACTTTAAGTCCCTAAAGAATATGATAAACTAGAATATATTTTTAAAATAGACATAAAGAATTATATACTTCTTATGTTTACACATAAGTTCAAAAATCTCACCATATACAACCTTGAAGCAGGACAGTCCCACAGTATTCCTTTTCCTGTCTCTTGCTTTCATTCACCACCCCCTTCTTCTTGAATATCCACCGACCCGAGAGACATCATAGCAGCAACTGGCATGTCATGACAAGCAGCCTATATTCAGAAGACCAGAATGACAGACACTCCAAACATGAAACTATTATTACAGATTACCATCTGCAGTGCAGTAGCTTGACCATATAGATTTGTAGACAAATCAACTACTATCTTTCTTTGGGGGGGGGAAGGGAAGGTTGTACAGGGTGTTCAGGGTCTCACTACTAAGTCAGACTCACAGTTATGATTCTCCTGTTCACAGTGTCCCAAGAACTGGGATTACAGGTGTGTACCACTATGCCTCAATTGCTATCTCAGTGTACCCAGGTACAGGGCCAGCACAGCAGGCCTGAGGATCAAAACTCCTGGCCCCTGTGCTTCTTACAGGCACTTTAATCTGCTGAGCTATTTGGCTGGCTAGATGAACTACTATCTGTTGCACTCAAAACTCACAGGGATGCCCAAGAATATGCTTCAGGTTTTTGACCTCCATATATATTAAGTTAAAACTGGAAACCAGAAGTAATCTCTGGGCCAGGGAGATAGCTCATTGGCGTAAGCACCTGCCTGGCAAGCACAATATCCTGAGTTTGATCCCCCGTACAAAAAAAAGAAAGAAAAGAAGAAGTAATTCTTGCTCTTCCCAGGTACATCCTTTAGAACAGACATTTGCCTTGGAAAGTTAGAATAATGGAGCTGGGGAGATGGCTCAGTAGAATAAGTGCTTGCCTGGCAAGTGCAAGGGCCTGAGTTCAATCCCTGATTCCACCAAAAAACAAAACAAAACATACAAACAAACAAAAAACCTTACAAACATCAAAAAGTTAGAATACTTCAGCTATTAATACCGAACCAAAATAAATTCAGATGTTGCAGAATTTTGCTTTGGACATATAAAACAATGTAGTGGAAGCCTAGAGCATCAGAAAACATAGGCTTCATTGTCTGGCACATTGCCCTGATAGCTGATCCTCCTCTGAAAGACACGTCCTTTCCAGCTGAGATGAAGTAATTTTTGGATATTAATTCAACAAATGAAAATTACTATTTCTGGTCATACGTTCATATTCATATAGAAGAAGTGAGAATGGAAATACCCTATTTCTCAATGCCTTACCCTTTGGCTAACTTAATAGAAGACTTAACTTCAGCATACACATTGTCTGCTTCATAGACACTAGCCTTTAGGGAGGCTTGAGGACATTTAGACAAGGAAGATCATCACCAAGTTACAGCCTTTATTTTCCAAGCAAAATGTACCTCTCTAAAATGGATGACAAGCCATCTGACTCCCTTGTGTTATTCACACGAAAGACCAAAGAATTCAGGCAGCCGGGCAAAGATAAGAACTTGTCTTTTCCCTGCACAAAAGTCTGCACAAAAGTGAAGGCGGATGCTCTCAGCACCATGCACAGATGCATGGCTGTGAACCACATGGCTTTCTTTTCTTCTTGGAAAATAGCCTCAAATTAGCCCAGGACATTAGGTGAACTGCTGCTAACTAAGTAAAAAGTTCATTACTCTCTGCAACAGTGAATGCCATTGAGTTATATCCGCGATTCTGAATTCTTTCTCTTCCAGGGGCCCCGTTTGTCCTCTAATTCTCTTTCTCAACCACTCCTCCCCTCTCTCAAAATGTTTCCTATTCACTGTAAGGCTCTCATCCAATGAAAATAGATGGAGGTGAACAGGGACCCAGAGGGGGAGCTGTTTTAGAGAAGAGGAGGGGAGGGGGGAGCAGATCCTGGAGACTACACGGATGCTTAAGGGAAGGGTGGAGGACACTTTACAGAGCAAACATCAGATTGTGTCCAAGCATTCATCCCAGTTCACTGCAATGTGCAAAATCTGTTGGCAGGTTAAAGAAGAAAGATTGCTAAACATTATTTTTCCCCCTGAAAATATGAAATGACTATGGATCGTATAAAAGAAAAGGTAGCTGAAAAGGAAGCTTGGTGGGGCTTGGGGTAGACGAGAAATTAACAGACGGGAATAAAATGATTTCATATTTGTGATGCAGCCTGTGATAGCTGAATAACCTTATTTTGACTCGCAGCTCCACACAATACCGGCTTTCATCACATGAAGAGCCACAGCAGAGGCTTTTGGGCCTTTTTCTCCTCTTCTTCATTATCAAAGCCCCATCCTTCCCCCACCCCGTGTCCCATTTCCTCTGTCTCTGCTTGAATAGCTGAAGTGTGCCTGTGGTATGGAAGTACAGTACTACACGTATTGTTACTTTACTTTTTCCAAAAGCACCTGGCAGGGTCACCAGCCTGCCGACTCTCCCCGTGGAGACCGGCTCAACTCTCTGAGTAAGTATCCAAATCTATTTTTCAAATAATTTGAACAAATACATTTCTGCATTGGAAATGTTCTAACACGTGGTTTTAATAACACTTTTAAAAGTTGAAAGAAAAAGCCTCTCCTGTTTTGTCCTACCACTTTCCTTTTATTTACTCATTTGTGTTTATACCCTGTTCCATGGGTTCTTAGAGTTAACATGTGAAGGAGTAAGAGGCGGGATCCTTGATTGATTCTAAATATATGCCTGAAAATGCTTTGTATTCATAAAACTAGCAACCATAGACATTGGGTAAAGGAAAAAACATTGCCCATTACATCAAATACATGAGAATAATCAAATATGTAGTGTTTCTAGAGATTTTATTCTTCTCAAGATGCAGAGCAGATCTCTTTAGATTTCTGTTTTCAGCCAACACAAAGGGACTAGTTATATTCTTCTGTCTGAAATAACCAAAACTAAAAAACTATCTGAAATAATAGTTTCAAGATACTGGAGAACAGAAAGCTTAAGAATACTGAAAGCAGATGCAGAATTATTTCAGAAGCTGTAGTGTAGGCCATAAGTGGGGCTTAATTGCTTAATGAGGGTGGATGTAGAGTTTGGGACATGCTGGATACAGGAATCTATGGGGGCCCCTCCTCTCATCTGAGCCAGACAGGAATCTTCCTTAAATAGCACTTGCCATAGTTCTGCAAGAAGTCCATGAGAAAAGGATTTAGAGGAGGAGAAAAACCTCAGTGTCTCTTTTCTTTTCATCTGGATTGAATTATGTAACAGAATCCTAGCTTAGTGAAGATGCAGTTCAGACCTGTCCTTGAATGGATATGAGGATTAAGTCACAGAAAGAGGCAGGAGCTGCAGAAGGCCAGGACTGCTGCCTGCCCCCACCGTGGCAGCAGTGGCTCTGGAGGTCTTCTTAGGAGCAGTTCCTATACCAGGACGCCCAGGGTATAAGAGCACATCTGACACTCTCTTCCCCTAGGCTTCCTTTCTCCTAAGACTTGTGACTAATACAGGGGTTAAAAGGTAAGACTTCGGACCCAGGATTTAAACGCAAGCTCAGCTCATGAGCGAAGCTTTCAGAATGCTGCTGCTGTCCTATGTCTTGGGCTGGGTGATGGTGACGCAGGGTGTGTCCTCATTCTGCTGTGCATCAGTGACTGAACTTTTCTCTGTGTACAGTATAGTTCATGGCGGTTCAACTTGATTATGCCTTTGCTTTGGCCCTGCTTTGATCAACTTACCTTTTTATGGAAGAATGTATTACTAATGCACAAGCAGTGATTATACTTCATATTTTTAATGACTACTGTAAAAAGCTTAAAAATTTTCAACTAAAAAATAAGAATTCGTTCTTTTTATTCCTGCAGGTGGAGACAAAGCTGTATCATTCAATACTAGGCTTTCTGTTCAATCTTTATTTCTCAAATAGAAATAAATATCTTTGACAAAATCATGGTGACCATTAGGCTACTAAGAACATGTTATTTAGACATTTGTTAATGCTGGGCTGCACAAAAGCCTGGAGTTAAAAAAAAAAGTTTGCTTATCTTTTATATTTTCATTTTTCTATTCCTAATGTTGTAAGTGAACACGGTCCCTTACTTTAAAATTGTTTTACTCTTTTGCATGTTTCATGTAAAAGTCGTAGAGTTGGGGGACTATGTCTTCTATTTTAAAATAATACTACTGTTAGCAGTGTTACTGGAGCCTGTGAGACTGCAAAAGACAGGACTTCCCAGAGGCCTTTTTGGAATACGTAACAATTAAAATTAAACAATAGGGCTGGCCAGATAGCTCAGTGGAATAAAGCGCAAGCTTATGCAGACACAAGGGCCAGGGGTTTGATCTCCAGCGTTCCATGCCAGCCCCACCCCCAGGTGCGCCGAGACTGCAATTGAGACTGGGCGTTGTGGCATGTGCCTATAATCCCAGTGCTTGGGAGGCTGAAAACAGGAGGTTCACTACAAGTCGCACCTTTGTAGTGAGACCCTGTACACCCTGTGCTAAGTACATTAAAAAAAAACCAAAACAAAACAACTAAGCTTAGATAACCAGATATTCCATAGTATGGAATACAGTCTCCAAATCAGACTCTGAACCACATACTAACAAATGAACCAGAGTCTGTTTCAGTTTAGTCACAGGACATCTGAACACCATTTACCTGTCAGCCTCAGTCCTCCTTAAGCTAAGAGTGCCTATCTACAATTGCAATAAAATTTTCATATAAAAATCTAACTTCTGACCTTATGAAGAGAATTTTCCATTTTCCTTTTGTTGAGTGTCTCCTGTAAATAGGTAAGCCCATGTCAACTGAGGGAAATTTTCATTCCAACTTGCAAGCAGTGGAAGTTGGGGACTAGAAGTGGGCTCAGATTACATAGATTCAAGGGAGAGAGAAAGTTTTGGCCTAAGAAGCAAGCTGGTTGCAGCAAGGCTGAATAGAGGGCCTGCTCAGTGTGAGTTCCTGGATAGAGGGCCTACAGTGTGAGTTCCTCTGGGCAGCACATCTAACACTGAGGAAGGATAGTGGGAGAGCTGTACTTGAAGAAGCTGCCCTCAAAGTGAGCTAAGAGGTTTCACTCAGGGAGCTCAGGCTATGTCTCTGAGTATCAGTCTGACTAGATCAGAGTGCAGCCCACTTGACATCTGCAAACAATGAGTTGGTGACAGAAACTTTAGGGGCTCGTTCTATGACAGTAGTTGTTATGGTCTGGATTTTGAATTGTCCTTCTTAACTCCCTGAATTTTCACTAAGTGATGAAACTTAGTCTCCAGCCTATGTTACTATTTAGGAGATGGTGCACCTTATAACAGGTGAGACCTACTGGGAAAAATGCTAAGTCACTGGGAAAATGTGCTGAAAAAGACCCTCACTCATTTCTGTCTCTTGCTATGCTTCTGGTCAAGGAGTTGAGTATCCTTGGTCTACCATGTTCTATATCATCATTGCTGCCTGACCACAGACCCAAAGCAGTGAGGCCACTGTCCGTAGACCAACACTTCTGAAACCATGAGCCAAAGCCAAGTATTTGTCCTCCTGATTTTCTCTGGTGTTTTGTCACAGTCATTCAAAGCTGACTAACAGAAAATTGGCAGGGAAAAGTGTAATTACTGCTAAGACTATACCTCATAATGTTGTTCAGAAGCTTTTGGAATTATTTGGTGGGAAAGAATTTGGAAGTTTGGAGATGCAGGCTAGAGACGGCCTGCAGTGCTATAAGAGGAGTTTAACAAAGGGTTCTAGGGAGCTCTCAGAAGGCCTGAATGCTGATAGGAATGTGAACCCCTAGCAAAGAAAAACCCCTCAGATTCATGAGGTTTCAGATGGAAATAAGAACTCTATTGGGAATTAGATTAAAGACCAGCTTTCTTGCCTCTGAAAAAGAACATAGTTACATGTTGTCCTTGCCCTAGGACTTTGTCTTTAGGTGAATCTAAAGGTTCTAAATTGGTTTCTGTTTCTTGGTGTTTTGTTTTGTTTTGTCTTATTATTGCTGCTTTGTTGGTGGAGGAAATAACAAGACAGCACAAAATTTAGGCTGTGGCATGGGTATTACTGGATGCTTTTGGCCAAACTAAGTTAGAATCAGGAGCCAAATGTAAAGTTGAAAGATTTGAAAGTTTGACCAGAAAAGAAGTTCTGACTAAGGAGAGGGCTAAAGAGATGAGCACCATTAAAAAGAGCCCAGCCAGGTTGGGTGGTCACAGCTGCAGTCCCAGCACTTGAAGCAGAAGCAGCTCAAGTTCCAGCCTTGGCAACCTGGTGACTTAGATCACAGCTTTTAAAAATGTAAAAAAGGATGGGGGATGTAACTGTGGAAAGGAGCTGGAATTGATTTCCCATGCTATAAAAAAAGAAAGCAAAGCAAAGAAAAGAAGGTAAAAAAGAAAAAGATGAAAACAAGTACTTTGCACAGGAACAATAGGAAAGATGCCTAAAGGACATTTCAGAAATCAAAGAAACCCTTTCCATCACAGGCACAACAAACATGTAAAAATGTGAGCCTGTTTTAAAGACTTTTCTTAAGAAGAGAGCCTCAGGGATCTCTGCTTGAGATAGCCATTAAGGGTATTTCTTTTTTCTTTAGATTTTTTTTTCCTCTGGACTTCCTCATGTTTAGCCATCCCTGAGAGATTGCTGCAACTACAGCTCCAGAGCACACCGGTATAGTTCTCCCTGGTGTCAGATCTTGAAATCATGCAAGCGATGCTAGGTTTTTAGGCTTGCAAAATTCAAGAATTATCATCCCGTAGAAACTTTCTCCAAGAGTTGAAAGGAAGGCTAGGCTAGTAGGTACTGTATGAGAAGACAGGTAGTCCCATAAGCAGTCCCTGAGAAGGCAACGTACAGTGAAGCCATGAAAGTGGAGGTAAATCTTCCCTGGAGACCTGAAGAAGTTGGAGACAACAGGATACAGAACGCCTCCCAAGGAAGGCTGTAGATGGTGAGCAGCACCAGCCAGGGACATGGACATGTGGACAGCAGCAAGCAAGGCCACAGCAGCAGGCCTGCCCAACGTCTTTGGAGCTAATGTCACACTGCCCTGTGCCCTGGGCACTGGACATGGAGCATAAGGATTTAAGGCTTGGTTGGCTGAGGTTTGGCTTTGCTTTAGCCTATCCTTTCTATTTATTTACTCCTCCTTTTGGGCAGGGGAATATTTGTTACTCTGCACAGTTGTATCTTAAAAAATATGTAACCTATCATTTTTATTTTTATGGGTACTTACAGATAAGAGTTTGCCTGAGTCAGAGATTTCAGATTTGTACTTCAAGCCATGGTGGAATTGTTGAGACTTTGGGAACATTTGGAGATGGAGTGAGGGCGTTTTTCACTGTGGAGTAGATAGGAGTCTTCGGGGCGGAATACTATGGCTTAGATCTTGAGAGTCCCCCACAGGCCCATACATTGAAGGCTCAGCCTCCAGTCCATGGGCCTAGTGGGTAGCAGTGAAACCTTAAGAAATGGGTCCATGTGAATGGAATTGAGGATGTTGCCTTTCAAAGTGTATTGAAATCTTGGGCTCTTCTTATCTCTTTGCCTTTTTGGCTGCAATGAGGTGAGCATCTCCTTTGCCATGTGCTCCCACTGTGATGTACTGTGCTACCCCAGGCCCAGGCCCAAAGGCAGGAGGGCCACCTGATCCTGGTTGGGACCTCTGAAACAATGAGCCAAAATGAACCTTTCCTTTTTATAAGTTGATGTGTCTCAAGCATTTTCATAGCAACAGAAAAATAACAGAGTAATGGCACTGCCTAGGAGAGCTGTGGTTATTGAGTGGGATAATCCTGAAGCACAGGCTGGAATGAGTTAAGAAAAGTCCACCAGGCCACTGGAGAAGATCATCACCGCCTCAAAGGAGACGTCCCAGGGCAGCAGGCCTGTTCACCTGTTCGCTGGACATCTATTCTGCTCCAGGAGGGGCAACCATTAAGTTCAACAAGACAAGCATTGAAGTGAGCAAGATCTTCACAGGAAGGTCATCGTTTGGAAGACAGTAGGCTTTTCATTGCATTGGAATTAGTGGAAACTGTGAATAATCAGCCTTTAGTTTCCTGTGAAGGAGTGAATAATTCACATGGTAATTATCCAGATGCCTGCCAGATTTCCAATTCCTGTTCTCTCAGTTTCAAAGTTAAACAAACCAGTTTGGATGAAAATTATGTCTTGAACCAAGGCTCAGGGATAGGGACAAGAGTGAGGCTCTCGAGAAAATTCCCTAGGAAAGAGGAAGAGGAACCTATGGTTAGCTCCTACACCAAGGTAATCTGGTGGCCTGAGGCAGAAAATGAGTGAACACTCTCACATCAAACTTGGGTTCATTTGGTTGTGGGAACTTACAGATGAGTGTTATATTGGGAAAGAGCAAGTTGAATTTGATGAACTGTGATAGACCCAATAAAAACTGGAGAGAAGTCCAATATCAGGCCCTTAGTCTTGATCATGACCACCTGCAATATGTTTCAGCCTGCATTGATGGCATGGCCAACAGAGGACTTTTTTGAACTATCTGGAATTCAGGATGCTCTACTCTTGTTGGTAAGGTGGTTGCTTTGCAGTAGCAGTGAAAGTAACCAAAGGGAGCAGCTCTGTGTCTTTATTCCAGAAGTATGATTGGAAAGTTGGGCAATACCTTCAGATTCTGGAAAAGATCTAGGTATTCTGGGCTATGCTAGAATATATATGGTAGTGATATGGGGAAACTGGAGGTAGAGGTAGAAAGAAAATTCAAGAGGTTATATTTCCCTGGTATCTGACCATACATTAAATTTGGTATTTTACCTTGAGTGTCTTCTGGTAAATGTTGCTTTCCCAGATTTAAAATGAGTTTACCTTTGTGGTCATTTTCTAGTTAGTATTCAGTAGTCCTCTCTGGTATGCCAAACATATTTTAAATTATTAACAGGTATATTTATACGTCTCCAACCGATAAAGCATACAAACAAAAGACCACAGAATTTTTTCCTACCTTAGGTACGTCTATGAATCCTTTTATTTTTAAAATTATTTAATATTTTTAATAGAGTACTCCAAAGAGATTTCAGCTGGAAGATTATACCTCATGCAACACTTTGCTTTTCTAGCTAATTAATCATTGTCTTCAAAAAATCCTTCAGATTAGAGATTTAACCAGAAAGAACACGCCCTAAATTAAAATATGATGAGAGTAGGGGGTAGAGTACATGGAGGATGAAGGGTTTTTCTGCTTTGTTCAGCTTTGGGGAATGAAGGAAATGATATATCAAAATAACGACAGAGGGACAGACCTCAGTGCCCTGGGACATAAATATGATGTAGTGTAGGACGATGCCTATGCCGTGTGGCCAGGGTAGGGACCAGCAGTGCCTCAGCTGTATGCACATGCCTAGCTCAGGAAATCCTGCACTCTGACAGCAGGAAGCCCAGAAGCATGTTGAGATTCTAGGGTTTGGAGGGGCTGTCTTGCTGGTGGAGCTGGGTTAGAAAGCAGAGCAAAGGAAGCTATATAAACCAAGTGAGAAAAGAGGAGGAAATCAGTTACCCAAAACAACTACACTCAGAGGCCATGCTAAAGGGAGCTGACTCCACCCCCACGAGATTACAGGAAGCTGGTCCAGACCTCTGCAGCCTTCTGAACAGGCAGAGGAAGGAATGTGAAGGCCGATAAAGAGGGCGGCTGCAGCACTGGCTTGGCCCGCTTTAACCCATGTGGCACTGAACAGAGAAGAGTGGAAGCCTGGAAGAGGTTCCGTGGCTCTGGGTGACAGACTGCAGAGCTTGCCTTCAGCAGGTGGGAAGTAGAGGAAGGAGGCACCCTGGTTAGAACGGCACAATTTAGGAATCACATTTCTACAGAATGACCACCCTGCTGGGGTAAGAGATGTTCCAGCAAATTTTACAGAGAATCAACAATACTAATTCACACTTGCATTTGTAAAATTCTACTTTGTGGCATTTCAGAAAAACCTATGAGAATTGTTCTCTAAGCACTCTCACGAAAAGCTAGTTGGTGATATCAACTATGTTTATTTGCATTGATTCAAAACCTCCAGGTTCTGGAGGTGACGCTGGATTTTCCGCACAGTATCAAAGTTGATTCATTATTGGATTAAAGAAAGCATGTTTGTTTGTTAATTGGCTGATTCCTGTGACCCCTTGGAGATTCTAGCACAGGTGGTAGAGAGACCAATGGAACAGTGTCCTATTCATGAATCAATGATTACATGTTCTTAAACTATTTTATATGGAATACTCTAGATGACCGGCACATGTACATTATTAATGACATATTTAAGCCCTATGAAATTGCTTACTGGAAAGTATTTTGAGAAATTTACAGATGGGAAATGGAAGGCACCGCAAGTCTGCTGGGCCTCTGCCCGTTTTTTGTCAAAGGTAGGAAATGTCCCTTTTCATTGTGAGATTGGCTCACCATGTTGTGAATTGAAGTGAGTAGATTGGGTCAAGGGTCAGGGAAGCAGAGTGAACAAAAGAGTGGGTGGTGAGCGCACAAAGGGCCAGTTCCAGGCAGAGCAAGAGCCTTCAAGTTTGGTCTCAGCGACTTTCTCTTGCATTGCCTGCCAAGAGGATAGGACTAATTAGCTAGGAAAGTGTGAGGGGAAACGGATCTCAGTGGAACATTTAATTGAATACCACAGTATTTAACTATTTAACTGGATTAGGCATCAAGTGGTGTGTTTGACATTAACTTTTCACAACAAATGTGTGAAATAGAACCACTTACCAGTAAGGAACTTTAATCTTGCCTGAGAGTACAGTCTTAGACAGAGGCATAATAAAGCTTATAACAAATATCTGACTGACTGCCAGCATTTACTTTTTAAAAATAATTTACTGTTTATTTAGTGGCAGCCATATATAGTAAGTCCCAGAGTTACAAACATTCAAGTTGCAAACTTTCATAGCTACAGTGTATAAGACTCACTTTGTTGGCATACAGACAAATCCAGTTTATGAACGGTTCTCCCAGAATGGAACTTGGAAGTCAAGGACTTACTGTGTACAATTATACATTTATATTTATTACTGTGATGTATATTTTATTTATTTTCACTTAGAAGTTGAAGTTGGCAGGTAGGAACGTTTCCTACGCAAATTTCAGATACTTAGAGAAGGGTAAAGAAAAGATAATTTGTCACGGAAACTTCTCTGAGTGTCATGCTTACAGTGGCCCTATGGGACAGCTGTCAGCACTATAAAATAATTAGTAACAATCACTGCAAGCCTAACTGTCTTTTCCACACATCCTCTCCCACAAGGTAATCGGTGGATAGCCTGTATACCTCTGTATTTCAGCTCTCCCTGAGAATGCCCTGGAATGTGAAGTATTCAAAGCAGGAAATTGCACCCCCCCAACATTGTCTTTGATTGTTGATATTTGCTTCAGGCCAGGCCACCCTCAGGCCATCATGATCATCGCAGGACCTGTGCAGGACCTGGCCCTTTTGGAGCCATTCCAGGGTCGGAGGTTACTGCTGCATCCGAGCACACTGCCCTGAGGCCTGACTCATAGGAATGTGGCCACATGGATTTGTCATTATTTTTGCAGTGACTCTTTATTTTATGAAAATGCCATGAGGCATTAGCTAAATGGAAACTCAGATAAACTCTGCAGAACAATATGCCATGTGAGGCTCTCACGATGGTTCAATTGAGTATAAGTATATGTAAAGTACTAAAAAGAGGACCTGGCAAATTGTAAGCACCAATCAAGCACTAGCTATTATTATTTCTGATGTTCTCATTTCAAATGTGTGTTACATCCTAAATTAATTCAGTTTGTGGCTGATTAAAAGATAATGTGATCTAAAGGAAAGTAAGCCCTGAAATTTCATCACTGACAACTCTTGGTCATTCTTCGATTTTCTCTTGAACTTTACTGTTCTCTTTTTCATTTGTCAGAAGTTGATTGCCTCCATGGGCAGAAATACAATTAGGCAGAGAATGACTAAAACGTTCTCATTTGAGTTGGTTGGTTTTAAAATCCATTCTGTAGGGGCTGAAGAGATAGCTCGATATGTAAGCACCCACCTGGCATGTGCAAAGACCCGGGCCACCAGAACCGGGCGTGATTGCGCATGCCTATAATCCCAGTGCTGGGGAGGCTGAGACAGGAGGACCACTATGAGTCTGAGCTGTGCAGTGAGACACTGCACCAAATAATAAATAAGTAAAAGATTTAAAATATAATTAAGTAAAATCCCTTCTGTATGAAATGGGAATAATATGTACAGTATCAAATATTCAAAAAATATAAGACAACAAATGGAAACATCATTGAAACTATCTAGTTCATGAGCAAAAGAAAAAAAAAGTGAACACAGCTTGAGGGAAATCATCCAGCTGATTAATATATACATTTTAAAAATTATAGAAATCTGGGCATAGGAATACTACTTGAAGAAACAGTGACTGAAAACCTCTCAAATTAGTTGATGTATTTTACATGTATACATTACATACTATAAATACGCATACTTGTATCCTTTTATCTTGCCAGAACTACTCTGAGCTCTTATATTTCTTTTTTATGTTCTTAGTTTAGATAAGTAGTTCATTTTCGAGGATTAAAAGTTACAGCGACATATTTGGTTAAAATATTCTTTATTAAATGCAATTTTTGTTCCTGGTGTCAGTGCATTCTCTTCTAGTAACAATTTCTGATTTAATCTTTTCCTGACTCTGACTCCTTTGTGGCATCTTTGAAGGAAGTGAATTAGTTTGCGATATGCAGTATGTAAGAGTTTGTATGGAAAAGGGGTTGGCATCGTGTCTCAGGCTAGCAAAATCTGTCTTAATAACACATGGTTGTCAGTGTATGCGATGGATTACTGAGACTTATCCGTCTCCCAGCTAAAATCAGTATTTTACCTCCTAGTCTCATTGACAGACTGTTTCCTGCAGAAGTAGCAGGTCTTTGTCCTCATTCAATTGTAAGCCTGTTCTTCCTGAAGCTACCAAGAGTACCCCCCCATTTTTTGCAAACGAGATTGTAGGTTTTACACATTTAAGGGACAAACCCTGGAAAACTGTATCTTCTGTTTCTCTGCAGTTCTATAGTTATTCAATTCTCTACTTGTGCTGAGGTTCTTTTTTTGCAGTTCATCTGAAAAAATATACAAGGACCTCCTAGTTTGGCCATAGATGAAGCTTGCATTACCAGTTTTCTCCTTGTTGTTTTACTGTACCATCTTTCCCACAATGTCAGCAGTATTTTAAATGATCTTTTCAAAATCCCTACAGTATTGACATTGGTATTTTCTTTTTTCTCAGAGATCTCTGCAAAATTAATCATATTTATTATCATTTCATGTCATTTATTGAGTATAGAGAAGCATCTGGAATCACTGAAATTCTGGATAAACCATATGCAGTGTGTGTTATGGCTTGTGTCCAGGTGTCTTTCTAAATCCTTATATGAGCATAGGTGGGATTTTCAGAGGGGGCAGGACCTAGAGAGTGTGGTTCTGGGAATAGATGTGTGATGCTAGAGTCAAGGGCATGTGATCTACAAATTAGTTCACTGACTGCTTTGGCAGAGTTCTAGGTGTGCATAGTAAGAAGGCCCACCCTGGGTGTGAATGGTGCACACCCAGCAGTGTGTGCCCTGGGTAGAATGCAGGGGACAGAAGGAGGGAGGCTGGCACTGCCTGCTGCTTCATGCCTCACTGCTTGCTGCCCTGCTGTCTTCTACCTTCGGCTAGCCGTGGACCACCCCCCTCTGCCATGCCCTCACCATGGACCACACCCTCTGCCTTGCCCTCACCATGGACCACCCCCTTCTGCCATGTCCTCCTACCTTGGAGCCATCAACCCCGAGCTGAAACTTCTACAACTGTAGGACTTCAATAGTCTTTCCTCCTCTAACTTTGGGTGATGAATATTTTGTCTCATTGATGAGAAAAGTAACTAGGACAATATTTATAACTGACATTGGGTCTAATTGAGCAAGTATCTGCTGTGATGACTTCTGATAAACATGTTTTCTGTGATGCTGGGGATCAAACAGGGCCTTGTGCATGCAAGACAAGAGCCTGCCTGGGCCGCATCCCCGGCCCTCCATTCATTTCTATACAAGTTTTGTTATATTTTATCATTTTGTGACATACTTTCAGCGTTTTTCCTCTCCCTAATACAAAGTAAAGATTTTTTAAAAAATGATTTGAATACTTTGGCTAATGTGGGTAGCAAATTTGTGAGAGGCAATTTTTTGATACTAACCTACTGAACTAGCTTTTTTCCCCATACATTCTAGGTATTACTATATTGAGACCATGGTTTCTACATATACCTGTTTTTTTTTTTTTTTTTTTTTTTTCTCTGACTTAAACCTGTGTTGGCCTTTGCTCTTATCCAAGTATTTTATTTATAAATAGAGCCCTCTGATTCACATTTTCTATATTAACACCAAAGTCGTGGCCATACACTAACAGTAAATGGGACTACTTATGGAGGATAGCCTTGCCTTTTTGTGTGGTTTCAGGGGAGTGTCTTTCTCAAGAAACAAAAGCTGTAGGGTTGGAGATCAGTAAACTCATTCAGAACTCATTGATGGTAGCCAGTTATCCTTCTGTCTAGTCAAATCTAGTTCATGTCCATTCTTCCATTCAGGATTAAAGAAACAAATGAAAACACACTCTATTTAACCATATCCTGAACTATGGTAAGTAAATTGGTACTGAGATTACAGTAAGATGTCTTTAGCTTACTCATATCTTCTTTCTTAATTTAGATGAAATGTATCTACCCTATCTCTGATACCTCAAGATTTTCTTAACTGATAAATATTTTCTTAATTCTTAATATAAGTCTGGTAAGAGTCTGTATAACCTAACATTTCTGTCAATAATGGTAACACTTGATGCACATTTGCCCTGTGATTTCCATTTCTGACCTCCCTGAATCCTCAGAACCACTCTGTTGAGTTGGAACAATTAAGTGAATGATGAAGACCAGTAGAGAACACAGCCAGCCTGAATTCATGTGTGTGTGGGGAGGGTGGGGCTTGTGAATGGGACCATCCTGGATAGCTCCAAAGGAAAGTCAAGCCCAGTGTATTGAGTGGGGCCTGCTATGGATTAGGTACGGGGGGACAGGCTTAGGTGGGGTGGTACAGAGGTAAGGAGTGATGTTGAGGACTGAGAATGTGTACATGGCCATACTGAGGGGCTCTGTGACTGGCAAGTGGAGTGGACATGTGATAGCCTATAAGAGTAAGGACTGTCCCCAGGCTCAGGTGTCAGGAAACAGAGACTCTGGTGGCTGGGGAGGGGAGGCTGGAAGCCAGACTACCAGTAGCCATTAGCATATCAATTCATAGCTAAAGGAATTTAAAAATGAGAGAAAATAAGCATGCTGTATTGTGTAAGTTCACACTGTTAGTGTTAATGCCAAGACTCTCAGCAAGTTCACCATGAGCAACTCTTATCGCCTGTGTACTCTCTGCTCTACATTGTGCTTCTGTAGTTTATATCCTGCTTCCCTAACTGAGTGGTTTTTCAATACTGCCTGTAGCTTGGAATCACCTATTGAGTTTTTAAAATGATATTAATTTTCAGAGCTACTGATTTAATTGGTATGGATGGGGTTTAAATTGGCATTTTAAGTTTCCCAGATTGAGAACCACAGCTTTAGCTATACATATTAATAAAGGCACTTCTCAATAAGTTAAATAACCATAGATTGTTAATATAGTTTAATTCATGGTACATTTGTGCCCAGTGGAAAAAAAATGTCTTAAATCAGCATTTCCTTTCAAGAGTTCTGATTTCATTCTTGGTCTCTTTTCTTTTCTTTCATTTTTTTTTCTTTTCTTTTTTTGGTCAGAACTGAGGATTGAACTCAGGCCCTTGTGCTTGCCAGGCAAGCACTTATTCTACTGAGCCATCTCCCCAGCCCCTTGGTCTCTTTTCATTCTTGGTCTCTTCTGCACATAGAGTAGAGTTTTCCTGAGACTACAGAATGTGAAATAACTTTTTTTGTTCTGACATAATCAGATGTATGCTCATGTATTCTTGTATTTACATTTTTTTCAATTTTAATCAAATGCGGTAGAGATAGAAGAGGTATGGTCAAAAAGCATGGTAAATGATCAAATTAGGAAAAATTTATTATAGTAAAAGATACATTAGTCTCCCTATAATACTCCCCTTGCTTTGGGCACTTGTCGTATACTTCTTGCCACCTCCCAAAGCCATTCTGGAAGTCTTCTTTCCTGAGTGTCTTCATAGCTGCCTCAATGTCCTGAATGGACTGAAAAACATCAGGACATTTTCTGTCAAGCAAAAACATTACAGTGTGTCCTCTTCTACCTTCATCGCTGGATCTGGTAATGTGCAACTTCTGATCCTTCCTAAACCAAAATGAACTGAGTGGTAAATGTTTTTTAGGACATCAAAGTACCCAAAACAGAGCAACTAATGACATTCACAAAGGAGGACTTCCAGAACTGCTTCAGAAAATCTCAAGAATGATTGGATAAGTGAGTCTGAAGGGAAGGAGAGCATTTTGAGAAGAATTAGCTGCTGCTTTATTATCATAATAAATTTTTTAAAAGTTTAAGCATTCACTATATATTTAGGTTCATAAATTCTTCAGATTATAAAATTGGTATTAAGATCATAAAAGGGGTTCTAATACCAAATATTTGAAGACGACCATTTTAAGGGATGTCTTAGTGGTTTTGTTGAATAAATGCACATTCTGAACCTTATATTCGGGGCTGAAATCACTATAAAACTTGCTACTCAGTGTAGTCCACCAAAAAATATTATTATATTTGGCAACTTGTGGAAAATAGTTCTCTCACCTGAGTCAAATCTGTATTTTAACAAAATGCTGTATGATCCTGATGCCCATTAAAATCTGAGAAGTGCCAAGTTAGAGAATTGACTGTATTGATTATACTTCTTAGTAAGTGCAGGCCAGGGAGACAGCGCAGCAGTGTAAGAGTCTGCCTGTTAAGCACACTGTCCTGGGGTCAATCCTTGGTACCAAAAAAATAAAAAGATGAAGTCATTGCCCCACATTTTTATCATATTAATGAAACATAAGACTTCCTGCTTGTTTTTTTTTCTTTCACTTTGAGTATTGTTATTGCTTACCCTGATGTAGAAGTTCATGAAAGTGTAAGCATCTCAATTTAGAGACAAACAGAAACAAAAAGCTTGTGATGTTTGAAAGTCACAAACCTAACCAAAATATCAAATTTGATAGAGCAACTGACCAAGGAAATGATATATTTCCTATACAGGACAGGAGTGCAGCCCCAAACCTACACTTCATATTATTTACAACCCCAGAATTTTGGGATTATAATGGCCCAAAATGTGAAAATTACTCACTTGATAAATGTAAGGGTTACCTCCTCTGCATTCATATCATAGCAGAAAATGTCCCTTCCCAGCCAAGTTGCTCAGATAACTTCAGGTTTACATCAGCTCCTGTTACACTTACTGCTGCTTCTGATTCTTAGAAGTGGCTGGTCACTGTGACGCACATGTAAGAACCAAACCCCAGGAACAAGCCACTCTGCCTCTGTGCTTTCGTTGCAACCCCATGGAAACCTCCCTCTCTGAGCCTTGAGGGCCTGATCCTTTGGGAAGGAATCTGCCCTAGAGCTCGTCAATATAAATGAATCTGCCTCCACATCCTGGGTGATGGCCTGCTGTTTCTGTTGCTATGACATCTGCTGTGGGCTGGGAAGACCCTCTGTGCTGACCTCTGTGGTCCCAGTGGCCCTCACAGAGGGATAAGACCCTGTCCAGGTCCTGGCGGGAGGGCATGCCCTTGAGATTTCTCAAGTGCCCCCAGAAGTCTGGAGGAGGATTGCTCACTTGCCATTCAAGGGGCTCACTAGGACCCAAGAGGGAGTAGGATGCCGTCTGCCTGCCTGTTCCAAGAAGACTCCTGGGCCACTTTAGTTCATGCTTGCTCAGCTTGAGCAGAAGGGGGCCTCAACTACCTCTTGTTAATTAGGCCTCCCTGTGATTTGGGGGAGAAAATGTGTTAACCTCTGAATGCTTTTTTATTTTATTTGCAGTACCAGGGATTGAACTCAGGACCTTGCACTTGCCAGACAACAGCTTATTCTATTGAGCTATCTCCCTGGCCCTATTTATTTTATTTTTATTTTTGTTTTTGATACAGGAATCACTATGCAGTTTAGACTAGTAATGACCCTCCTATCTCAGCTGCCCCAGCTCTGGGATCACAGACATGCGCCACCACACCTCGTTTCAGGGCCAGCATGTTGTTCCCAGAACACCATGGAATGAGGTACCAGGGATCAAACTTGGGACCCTGTGCTTGCCAGGCAGGAGCTTATGCCACTGAACTATCTCCCCAGCCCCATGAACAACTATTCATTGATTGTGTGGACATGTTTGTAATGGACAGTGAAAGCAATAGACTGTTTCGTCTGTGCTCCCCAGTGAGGAGGAGCCCCTCTTGAAGCTATCCAGCTTGATTGGGCCTCAACCTGTGCTTCTGGGGATGCATCTCAAAAGGACAAAACACAGAATTGACTGATGCCTCCCCATGTATACATGACCCATCATTACTGAGAGGCAAGCAGCCAGGAGGGTGTCTACCTGGTCTTTCTTTCTGATGGGCACCCACCTTTTGTCTGATGTAGCACCACTCAAGGGCACAGAGCACACATGCAGGAAACCAGCAATGGGAACTAATTTGTCCAAACCCAAGGTCCTTGACTAAAGGCCCAAGAATTGCTTTTTTATTAAAGGATTTTCTGGTGATTAGAGTTAAAATGAAGCCAAGCTGCTGCTTCCTACATCTGATTAGAGGAGGATCCGTTATTACTAAGGATTATACCCTGGCAGATGAATCGCCCCTCGTGTGCTGCCATGGTTGCTGCCAGCACTTACAGCTTCACCGGTGGGCTCTCCCATCCCTAGCCCAGATTGGTTCACTTCCTGCCAGTGGAGCCAGTTATCCTGGTCAGACAGTGCAGTCTAACACCTCCTCCAGATGACTGTCAATTCCTTTTGATTCTGTGCAACACAAAGACATTGAAAAATTGTTCTCAAGGGAGAGATTCCTCCATGGACTGTCAGCCCTGATGACTGGGTTGCTCTGGCCTTTGGGGAAGGTCTCCCTGCCTATGATCGCAACACTCCAGCAAAAAGAAACAAAGAAATCCAGTCATGTGTTTCTCAAGAGGAAACAAAGGGTGAGGGAGCATTAACATGAAGTTACTACTGTTGCTCAGAAGCCCGATGAAGCCTTTCAAACTTTTATGATAGACTCCATGAACCCCACAGGGTCCACACTCCTTTGACCCCAAAGCCCCTGAAAATCTACAGATGATAAATTGCAGCCTTCATTGTGCAAAAAGCACCTGATATTCACAAGAAAATCCAGTCTGATAGACAATCATATCCTCCGGCCAAAGATCAGTATAAAGTTAGGACTATGGACACTAAAAAATAAATGTCTGTTGAGGCTAAAAGAGAAGGACTCTCAAAAGCTTCAACCTGGATCAAATGACAACCCTTGCCCTGGCCTGATGAGCTCAGACTAGGCCAGACCAGGCTCCCTTCTTCAGCTGGGTCACCAGGGGCTTACAGTCCATGTCCATACTGAGGATCAACCTCTGATAGTGAACTGAGCACTGCATAATTATTCAAAAGTCCCCTCTGTCAGAAAATGTTACCATCAGTGGGGCAGCTGGGACTCTTGCCTCTCATCCCTTCTGCCAGGCACAGACCTGCAGCCTCAGGACAGCTCACCAAGCGTGGACTCCCATACATGTCAACATACCCCATACTGCTTCTAGGAAAAAGCCTCTTTGTCAAGTTAAAGGCAGTTAGCCTCCCTCGCATTTAACCCTGCACTTTGAAAGTGGGTCCTAACTCTGGTGGTTCTTCAAGAGAGAATGACAAGGGCATCAGCCTGAGACAGATAACCCACAGTCCTGCAATTCTGAAAACTCTCCTCCCAGAGGTATGAGCCAAACTCACTTCTACCAACCATGCTCCATAGTGACTGAACTTTACAAGCCACATAGCTGTTGGATGACGTCCTCTGTCCCAGGAACCAAAGAAGGTATCCAGCCGCACATCAAATGCCTGAAGCAGCTCAGGAGCTTGATAGGCTGTCAGTCACCTTAGAATGCTCCTGTGCTCCTGGTGAAAATCCCAGTATGGACTGCTGGCCAATGGAAGATCTTCATTTCATCAATGATGTAGCCATCATCTTAAACCCTAATTGGTGTTTCTGTTTGCCTGTTGCAACATAATGGTTTGTGATTTGATCTACTAAAGCATTGCTCATCGTATATTAAAATTATTGGTTTATATATTAGCTGCCAAAGCTAAAATCTGTGATTCTTAAGATTAAGGATAATTTATTTATTTATTTTTACTCTCAGTATTTATCCCAGTCCCGGGGAAATAGGTACTCAGTAAATTTTGTCTTAATCAGCTAAGGCTATCATCATAAAAACCATTAATGAGGTGGCTTCAACAACAGAAATTCATTTGCTCACAGTTCTGGATGCTGAAGTTCTCTGATGAAGGTGCCAGCAGGGTTAGTTTCTGGTGAGGTCTCCCTTTCTGAGTTGTAGATGGTCACTTTTCTTTTGTGTCCTTATATAGCATGTGAGAATTAGTGAGGGAGGGAGGTGTGGTGACAGAACAAGTTTTGTGGTGTTTTCTCTATTTGAGTATTTGTCATGTTCTGGGGATTCTATTCTATGACATCACCCAAACCCAATCATCCCCCAAAGGCCTCATCTCCAAATATTCTCACATTCGAGCTTAGGGTTTCAACGTATGAATTTGAGGGCACATAAGCACTCAGTCTATAACAGATCCACATTGAATAAATGAGGAAAGCAGGCGTGAAGAGAAGATTTCAAGAAAGGAAGTTGAAAAGTTAGGCAACATTCTGGAAAAATGATGTATAACTAAAAATCTACAACTTTGTTTTGAGCCCAAGGAAATAGTTTTAGCCTTGGGGAATTTCTTTCCTTCCTAATCTTAATCTCCAAACTTCCAAAAATCACTAATTTATCAAAATATTATATATGCTTAATTAACAACCATATTTCTATTACCTCAAATAATTTTACTTTGACTTAGAACATCTTTTCTTGGGAATGAGAAGCAAATTTTGATCAAGAGAACAATGCCATTGTTAGATCTCAGGCTAGGAGTCGTGGGAGGTAGTGGCATGTGCACATGAAAACTGCAGGACTGAAGACCTGACCTGAGGACATCTGGAGATTAGATATTATGGGCATAAAGTTATGTGTCAGAAGGCTAAAAATAGAAATTCCATTTGACCCATTCCTTACTCTTCTAAGTATCTTTCTTTCTTTTTTTTTTTTTTTTCCGGAACCGGGGCTTGAACTCAGGCCCTTGTGCTTGCCAGGGAAGCGCTTATTCCACTGAGCCATCTCCCTGGCCCTCTAAGTATCTTTCTGAAAGAGTTAAGGATATAGTATTGCAGAAATGTACATGCTTATGGGAGCACAATTTATAGGAGCTAAATCCTTGAAGTGCCCCATACATTCATCAACAGATGAATGAAAAAAAATGTATTTACACATCAAAGGGTACTACTGTGCTATGAAGAAGAACTGAGTCATTTGTAGGAAAATGTACATACTTATAACTCTAATGTTAAGTTAAATAAATCAGAGACCCACACTTAACTATTGCATTGTTTCTCTTATATGAGAAATCCAGAGTAAAATAAAGAACAAAACAAATAATAATAGGAAGTAGGGAGATAGATCATTTTCACCATTGAAGGAGATGAAGAGATAGAGGCAGGAAAAGGGAGGGAACAGATAAGGGACAAAAAAGAAAAAGAAGAATTGAGATGAGCTGTGTACATATACCATCTCCACTCAAGGAATGAAAACATTATATGCTGCAAACACATTGAAAATTAAAATGAAGGGGACCAAGAGATGCAGGAAGGAGAGAAGGAAGGGAGGAAAAGAAGATGAAAACACAAAGTGAGATGTGTTGTGGACACACACCAGCTTCCCACAAGGAAAGTAAACATGTACTAATAAGCTAAAATTTTTTAGAAAAGAGATTATAGACCTAGCACTAAAATAGGGCATCTAAGGCCACAAGAAGCTGAGAGCTTTTAGGAGTAAAGATAGTTAAAAGTGTTCATTCAAAATCACAGAGCACACAGGGGTTCATACAGGCTAAGACAAGACAATTGCCCAGAAGAGACCCAAGAGCACTATAAGCCATCACCTCAGACTTATCTGGTAGTTCAGAAACCATAAATTAGTGAAGAAGGGCAGGGAAAGATGCATTCCCAGCTCAACAAGGCAGACAGAAATAAAAGACAGATAAACTTCCCCATTCTTCAGTTTTTGTTATATTCACGTCCCTGACAGTTTGGATGATACCTGTTCCAGCTGAGGAGGGCCATCATCTTTACTGAGGTCATTGGCTCTGAAGAACTAACCAAGAGCAGTTGGACCTATGGACATTGGCAGAGCTCTATAGCCCCCAGTGACAGGGCACATTCTTCTCCAGTTCAAATGGAACATTAACCAGGCTGTGCAATGTTGCACACAAGACATCTTAATAAATATAAAAGTATTGATATAGGACAAAATCTTTTCTGATCATTGTACAATGAGACTAGAAATCAACAATAAAATAAAAACTAGGAAGAATGTGAAAACTACACAAAACATTCTTAAGTGACAAAGGAGTCAAAGAAGAAATCTCAAAGAAAATAAAATGATTCTCCCACAGCTGTGGTCATGAACTGAATTGGATGAGAAATGAATCATATTTCCCCAGAAGGTCAACACTGAACCTAACCACTGAATTTGATTCAGTTCTTGTCCAATTGGGTGTATGACCAGAGTCATAGACAGAATTAAGTTTGTAAACTGAGGTATCCCTGTAGTTTAAGAAATTATATTAGGAAACATAAAATAAAACAGTGTGGTAAACTGTGGGAATCAGCTATAGCAGTCCATGAAGAAAATTTATGGCTATTAAAAAATGAATAAAGAAAACAGGTCTTCAATTGATGACCTACCTTTCTTCCCTAAAGAACTAGAAAAAGCTAGCAGGTGGAAGAGAGAATGATTAAGACAGAGGTGAATAAAATAAACCATAGAGAAACAATAAAGAAAAAGAAATGAAAATAAAAATTGACTCTGAAAAGTTCAACAAAATTGACAATGACTTAGGATGACTAAGGAAAAAGACTCAACTAAATCAGAAATGCAAGCAGAGACAACACTCTTGACATTAGAAGAACAAGAGGTAGAAGAGAATATTATAAACAATTGTATATCCAAAAACAGGATAACTTACAAAAGTGGATAAATCCCTAGAAATACATAACTCATCAAGACTGAATCATGAAGAAATAGAAAATCTGAATTGAGACAAAGTAGTAAGGAAGATTATGCCAGTAATCAAATCTCCCAACAGAGCCAGGGAGATAGCTGAGTGTCACAGTGCCTTCCTGGCAAACCTCTCAAATTCTTCTAAGAAATTTAACAGAAGCGAACACTCTTAATACATTTATTCTGTAAATCCACTATTACCTTGAAACCAAAACCAGTTACAGGCACTACAAGTAAGGAAAACGACAAGCCCATGTCCTTGATAAATAGGGTTGTGAAAGTTCTCAACAAAATACTAACAAGCTGAATTCAATAGCATATGGAGAGGAGAGCGAATCATGGCAAAGAATTCTCAGAATGTAAGGATAGTGTACCATGCAAAAATCAATTCATGGGCTGCAACACATCAATAGAATAAAGAGTAAACACATAGATGCACACACATGTGCACACAAAGCTGCACATGATTATCTCAAATTAGAAAAAATTCCATATTCTTTCAAGATAAAAATACCTAACAAGGAATAATATGAAAGTATGTTATTGTAATGAAGATAAGTTATGAAACCTTTATATCTAATGTCATACTCCATTGTGAAAAATGAAAACTTTTCTTTTAAAATTAAGAGCAAGGCTAACATGCCCACTTTCACCACTTCTATTCAAATAATATTGGAAGTCTAAGTTGGAAGAATTAATCAAAGAAAAGAGAGGGGCCAGGGAGATTGCTCAGTAGAATAAGTGCTTCCCTGGCAAGTGTAAGGGGCTGAGTTCAATCCCTGGGTCCACAAAAATAAATAAATAAATAAATAAATAAATAAATAAATAAATAAATAAATAAAATGAAAATCCCAAGGCTCAAAGCCTTGTGTTGCATGCTTTGGGGCCGGGGAGATGGCTCAGTAGAATAAATGCTTCCCTGGCAAGCACAAGGGCCTGAGTCCAATCCCCGGTTCTGCCAAAACAAACAAACAAACAAACAAAAAACAAAAACAAAAAAAGAAAAAGAATAGTGAAAAGATGAATTGCTTTTCAAATTAGAAAAGAAATAAAGCAATCGCACAGGTGATTAAGTCTTACATGTAGAAAATCAAAGTCCCCCAATCCTATTATCATAATAAAATTAGCAAAAGATACAAAATCGACACAAAAAATGAACTGCATTTCCATGGACTCATAAGAAAAGTCATATAATAAATTTAAAAATAATTTCATGTATGATAGAGCAAAAAAACACATTGCAATGACTTTAACCAAGGAGATGAAAGGTTTATACATTGAAAACTACACAATATTGCTGAAAGAAATTAAAGATTCTACTAAATAGAAAAACATCCATGTCTTAAAATTAGAAGATTGAACATTGCTAAAATATCAATAGTACCTAAATTGACCTAAAGATTTAATATAATCTTGTTAAAATTCAATATAATCCTTGTTAAAATTCTGATATTTTTGCAAAAATAGAAATATCTATCTTAAAATTTTTGTGGAATCCTAAAGGGCCCATAGTAGCCAAAACATTACTAAAAGAGAAAAATCTGAGGTTTTGCCCTTCTTGATTCCAAAATTTATTACAAAGCTAGAGCAATCAATATAATGTAATACTGGCATACAGACAGACACATAAAACAGTGTGATACAGAATAGGGCCAAAAGTGTATGGTTCAATGATTTTTGACGAAATGTCCACGTGCAGAAGAATGAGGTTCGATCCGTATGTTAAGCAATATAGAGACACTAACTCTAAATAGATTAAAAACTGAAATATAAAAACCTAGCATTGTAGAAGTCTCAGTAGAAAACATAATAGAAAAACTGTATAACTTTGGATTTAATCCAGACAGTGATTTCTTGAATGAAATATCAAAAGTACAGGCAATTAATGAATATATATGTAAGTTAGATTTATTGAAATTAAAATTTTCTTGTGTGTAATAGGTAATATGACTAGAGTGAAAAGGTAACCCATACAATGGTAATAAATATTTGTTAATCCTATATCATATAAAGAATTATCTAAAATAAAGAATTTATACAAATAAACAATTAAAACTCATCAAATAATGGTCACAGGACTTGAACAAATATTTCTCAAAAAAGATACACAAATGGTTGGTAAACACATAAAAAAATCCTCACCACCATCAATCTTTAGAAAATACAAATAAAAAACACAAGAAAATGTCACTTTATGCCCATTAGACTGCCATTAGGATGATAATTGAAAACAGAAAATATCGTGAAGCACTTGGACAAGTGAGAATCCTTGTGCAAAGCTGGCAGAAATGTAGAATGATGAAATTGTGGGAAACAGTATAGTGAGTTCTTAAAATTTAGATCAGTGAGAAGGTCCTGGGCCAAAGCGTTTTTTGGTACTGAGAATCAAACTCAGAACTTTGTAATTGCCAGGCAGGCACTGTGCCGCTGAGCTGTATCCTCACCTCCTTCTTAATATGTACAAACGAAATTACCATATTATGATAGACAACTTGAGTTATACAAAAATCAACAGGCAGCCCAAGAGGTACGGGGCCCTTGGCGGGGGGTGGTCAGTGGAGAGGGACGAGACACACCAAGATCCCGGATCTAAAGAGAGCCAGGGTTCAAGACCGAGACACAACAGCCGGCTCCATTAGCCTCCCTAGGCATGGTGAGGCTAACAGCAGCTAAAGCGGCACCACGTGGCACAGTGAGCCCTACAGGGCATCAGGGCACAGGTGAGCGACCAGAGCATCCGGACGGCGACGACGAAACTTCTGGGGCTTTCCGTGATAAGCTCCTGCTGCAGCACATGCGCCACAGGTTCACCGCCACTGGTCTGGACCCATACTTCATGAATCTTGAGAGATGCCTTTGTTCTTTCTACTGTTAGAAATTGTAGGTAAGCTCAAGTCAGTGATATTTACCTCTGTGCCTTTTTCCCCATATTGGGTCAGTATTAGCTACACTATTATATTGTAATCATTTAGGTTGATTATAGTTTGATCCACGTTGTACTCACATTGTGATTTGGCTGTAGTATCAAACATCAGGGACAAAAAGCCCAGCAGCCACCCTCTCAGGACCCTTGCTGGAAATCCAGGAGCTGTTATTATTATTATTTCTAATAAAACTCTCCTGATCCCTTCATTTGGTTTACAACTTCATTCCTCAACGTTGAGACAACAAACTCAGCACCCTTGACATCTAACAAGTTGTAAGTGGTTTTCTTATAACAATGTATGTTGCATTTGTGTGTGTGTGTGTGTGTGTGTGTGTGTGTGTGTGTATTAAGAATCAAGTTCAGGACATCATGTTTGGCAGGTAGGCACTGTGCCACTGTCCTAAATCCTCAGCCCTTTCCTTACCATCATGTAACTCAGCAATTTCTTCTCTGGCTTCATTTATGTACAATACCAGTATAGATTACATCAGCCACAAGGTGGAAATGATCCAGGTGACATGGCTGAAAGAATAAGCAAAATACAGTATTATGAATACAGTGAAATATTACTCAGCCTTCACAAAGAAGGAAATATTGCCACATGCTGCAATATGTACAAACTTTGTGGACCTTCATTATGCTAAGTGAAATAAGCCAGTCATAAAAAGACAAATATTGTACAGTTTCACTTAGATGTGATACCTGTATTATTTAAAATCAGATAAAAGATATACAACATGAAATGAAGATAGGTCTTTTGTGAAGGGAAAAGAGACAAATGGAGAAAGGGGAGAGGAGAAGGGGAATAAAAAGAATTAAAATGTTAATTATATACATCACTGAACTACACACTTAAAAGATTCATGTTATTATATGTATATTTTCATAATAAAAGACAAAATACCCCAAAAGGAGAAAGAACCCCAAAAAATCACATTTAAAAATTAGTTTCCTTAGGTCAGATGACCCAGCAGTTTCCTCTTTTTTTTCTGGAAATCTCCCTCCCTGGGCCTTCTTTCCCTTCCTCTAATCTGGATGTGTTGCTCTCTGGGGACCCAATGTTCATGTAAGTATATCCCTTCCCAGCTCTATTGTTGGAGCAGCAGCTTCCTTTTCTACTCCTTGATTTATTTCCTTGTTTTGATGAATCATATTCTCTATGGAAGGATGCATGTGTATTAAATCTTCTGAGTCCTTGCATGTTCTGAATGTCTCCATTTTCCCCTTTGTACTTTAGTTCTCTGAAGAATACTCAAAGCTCTTGGCCATTTCCTTTGGGCTTCCAAGATAATGCATTCTAGCTGTTCCATTGCATTCGCGTTAGTACACCTCAGTTTCTATAAATGAACTTTGTCTTTTAGGTTTTTCTGAATTTGATCTCTAACCTGAAGATTGTCTCTATATATTTTTAAAAAATGAACAGGACACCTGATGATACCATCTACTGATATTTTCTCCCCATGTTTACCTACTGTGTTTGATCCTGGGTCCTTGTGCTGCAGAGGAAATTGTTGGGATTCCAGCAATCTAACCTCACTGCATGAAAAGGAACCTCATAAGGAGCCCATGGCCTTAAAGTTTGCCTGAGTTTTAGTTTCATTTTACAATAGTGTGGGAGTTGGATTCCTTGTTTATTTTGTTTAAAAATTAGTGAATCCTTAGTTGAGCAAAACATCAACTAAATAAACATCAAATTTGACTGAAACTTTTATTTTTTTAGCTATTATGTGTTATCTTCATATTTGCATTTTTGTGTCTTTGAATTGAGAAGAAACTGGTCATTGTAGAGACTGGGTCCAGCCATCTCATACAGCACGTAGAGTTGGGAAATATACTTCAGATATCATTTCACTTTTCTTTTATAAAATTGTTTTGTTTTGTTTTGTTTGTACCTTTGTATGTGTTCTCATCTAAGTGTTTTCAGTTTTTAAATAAATATTTAAGACCCAGATCTTAATTTGGATCCATGCATAATCAACATCACCTTCAGTTAAATCTGTTTTGCAACAAATGGCAGAAATTGACCTTGATATTTTCCAAGAGGACAAATACATAAATATGAGAACAGAAAAGAAATATCCAGCACTAAGGTAGGAAATCACTCAGTGCAGCTTCGGTAGTGAAATGAAGACAACTCACATGGCCAGCACATTTTCAAAAAGTACAATACATTATGTAATATTTCAAAGAAGTATCACAGCATGCACCTGAGCCTTTTTTTGGTGATGCCAATTTTAATGTTCCTAACATTGCACGTGCTTCACCTTCCGTGGTTTTGTTCAGAAATGCTAGACATTTTGCAGAAACTGCAGCATGAATTTGTCATTTCAAATCCCGCTCTGTGTGCAAAAGAATAAAGCTAACGGGCTTTTGCCCTTGTTTGTTTTATAATGCAAAGATAGTTTCAGGCTTTCTTTTCAAAAGTGGCCAGTACCCTGTCTTCCTGACAAGGAAGCAGGTTAGTTTGCTGCTTCATGATGTTTGTTTTATTTCTTCACCATCTTTTAATACCCACAGGGAGAGGAAGAAGTAGGAAGTAAAACAAGCACCAGATAACAGGTAGATAGAGACAGAGGCATAGTGTAATACACTCTAGATTTCCCTCTAGGAGCTTGTCCTGGGAAACCAGGCCTTTCTAGCACCCGGCCAACTTCTCACTTTCGGCCTCCTCTCCTTTCCCAGAAGATTCAGTTTGTCTTTTTTGTTTTTAGCTGCCTCCACCACTTTGCTCCAGGATGATGATGATGATGATGATGATGATGATGATGATGATGATGATTTGTCATTGGGGTTTGAACCAGGGCTTTTGCCCTTAGGTATATGCCTGGTCCTTTTTAACTTTTTAAAAAAGTGAGTCAGGGTCTCCTAATAAGTTGCCTCAGCTGGATGATGAGCTTGTGACTCTCTCTCTTAGCTTCCCAGAGTGCGAGGATTACAAATGTGTGCTACCAGGCCTGGCTGGTCCCTGGATATTTTCATCAGTCTCCCCCTCTTCTCAAGCTTTAGAGGGGAGTGGACCCAATATGGAATCTGTCCTGTACTATACCTAAAACAGGTGCATTTAGGGTAAAGGCACATGATGAGCCACAAGGCACCTCTGTATATGATAATCATAAGCCCAGGGGCAGCTTGTCCACTGTCTCACTTTATCCTTTTGAATCACCACTATATCAGTCAGGGTCTTACTGCAGAAGCAGATATAACACAGGGTATATAACTGTATAATAAATAACAAGATTGGCTTATGATGGTCAGCCACAGAGTTGAATAAGGATGTGTGCAGAGGGTGTCTGCACACTGGAGACTGAAGCTTTAAGTCCAAAGTCTTGAGCTCATTGCAGTGTTCCATGTAAGTGCATTTCGAGATGCTGATGAATCTGCAATGGAAGACTGATGAATCTATGCCAGAAAGCCAAAAGATCCAAAGAAGCCAAAGAATCTGCGAGAAGCCAGGAGATGAAGGTAAAGACTATAGTGCCCCCCAGGAGCAGAAGCCAATCCATGCTTCCAAATTTCCCTTTTATACTGTCCAGGTGACAAGCTAACCTGGGCCAGGTCCTCTATACCCCAAGGTGTAGAGTTTCTGAGCTTCTAAACACAATCAGTCAACCAATACATCTTCCTATAAGGCATTATTGCATGTTATGTGAGGCAAGCCTCTGCAAACACTTCATCATCCATGTTTTTCACACTACATAGTATCCTTTTGGCCCAGGTTAGAGTTCAACATCTCTAACTATTAAATTTTAAAAAGTTTCTGGTTCTCAACTGGAAGCTCTCTGGATCCTCTCTTCCCCAACTTTGATTCCTATTATTTTACTGCACAACTCTGCTGGCCAGAAGCTGTGACCAAGAAGGATATGGCTTTACTGCTTTAGAAGTTGCAGGTGGTGGTGTGAAGTAGTAGATGCATCTGGGTCCCATGAGCCAAGTGTGGAGTATGGCAGTGTGGAGTAGTAGAGGTGGTCAGAACCAGTGGACCAAGTGTGGTGGTGCAGACCCAGGAGGAGGGGGTGAGGACTGAAGCTAGTCACAGTGAACTGAGACATACTTCTAGGCCCACTGGGGTCCAGACCAATGCCCCAGACCTTGGGGCATGGAGGTGGCAAGAAGTAACTTAGGTGAAAAAGTCTGCCTGGAAGACTCCAAATACATGAAGCGGAAGTGCTCAGACAGAACTCAGTGAAACTAGTTTGCATACAAATTCCCAATTTAGAGTCAACTTTGTTATATATAGTGTTAGCTCCTATTGTTTAAAATACAAAGCCTGGGGCTGGGAGGTAGCTCAGTGGCATAAACACTGCCTGGCTGTGCAATGTCCTGATCCTCAGTACCACAAAAAACAAAACAAAATGAAACAACAACAACAACAACAACAACAACAAAAACATTAGTTAACAAAGTTTGTCAATTCTAAAGTTCACTTGCTATTATTACTATTGCTAATTGTACTATTGTAACAAGGATACCCTATTTGCCTTAAACACATGTTCTCTCTTGCATAACAATATCAGGAGGCACTTGCGTAATAACCTTACTGAGGCCCTACACCAAAGCATAGAGAACAGTGCCAAACAGAAACCAATATCCCACTCTGAGTCAACAGAGAAGGCAAAAACTTGGAACACACACAAAGCAAGAATCTCTCACACAGGAGAGATACCTAAGAACAGACTCTTTACAGAGAGGTTCTGATTGAAGTGACACAGCTACCTACTCTCAAGCTTTTACAAAAAAGCATCACAGAAATAAAAATACAGAGTACTCTCTGAAAATGACAAAATAGAAAATGACAAAATGAAGCAGCAAAATGCAATCTGAGGCCCCAAGCCCACCAGAATAAATCCAAGTGAAATCAGCATAGAAGATATTGGAAATCACAAACCTGAAATATCTGGAATAACTGAGGTAAGGAAACAATTATAGAAGGTAATCAGGTCAGAAATATTCTCCAAGGTAAAAAATGAAATGATAAATATAATAAAAGAATTACCAAGTATTTCTCAAGGAGACACTGATAAAAAATAGAGAAGAACTAGAAAAATTATGGAAACCTTGAATGAGAAATACAAGAAAGAAATAGAATACAAGAAGCGGATTCAAACAGATATATAGGAAATTAAAAACTCAATTAAAAATTCACAAATCCATTTGAATGAAAATGAGATGGACTTTCAGACCCTGAAGACACCACTGCATCTATTGAACAGGTAAGGAAAGATATCTTCAAAACAATAAGGATACAGGAAAAAATAATTAAACAGCTGCAAGATGATGCAAGGATGAACAACAAGATTAATAGGCATCAATGAGAAAGAACGGGTCAACAAAACTACATAAAAAGAATATGGGCAGAAGTAATAACAGAAAACATCCTAAATATGGGGAAACAATTTGGCATTCAGTAATTGAGACATTTAGAACTCTGAAAAGTATCAACACAATTAAATCTACACCAAGACACATAATAATGAAGATCCCAGAAGTTCAGCACAAGAACGGCATACTAAAAACTGCTACAGAAATGAAATAGATCATATTTAAAGGAAAAACCCATCAGAATAACAGCAGATTTCTCATTACAAATCATCAAGTCAAGAAGAGCATGGAGTGAAGTATTTCAAGTCCTACAAAAAAGCAAATTCCAACCCATACTGATATACCCTGAAATATTCTCTTTCAAGTTTAGTGGAGAAGTAAAATACTTCGGTGATAAAGATGATGACCAAACCAATCCTATAGAGTACTAAAAGACTTGTAGAAAGGGATCAAAATGAGCATAATGCTAAGAATGACAATAGAAAAAAACCACCAAATGGGGCAAACAATGAAACACAGGAAAATAGGAACCAACAGCAGGAAAACCACATGACAAACATAAGCCAATACATATAAATTATAATCATCAATGTAAATGGACTCAATTCATGAATTAAAAGAAACAGATTGGCAGAGTGGATCAAGAAATAAAACTCAACACTATATTGTATACAAGAAGTACGTTTAACCCAAAAAGAAATTCATAGGCTGAAAGTCAAAGGATGGAAAACAATACTACATGAAGAATCTAATAGCCAATAACACAATTTTGACAGGGGAACTTAACACTCTCTTACCTCAAAAAGACATGGAAAGTAGGCAAAAAAGTAGCAAAGAGGTAGCAGAACTGAACCAAACCTTTGAACAAATGGATTTAGTAGACATTTACAGAGTGTTCCACCAAATGACATGTGAATACACATTCTTTTTAGCTGCACACAGGACATTCACTAAAATACATACTACTCCATAAATCATTGTTAAGTAAATTCAAGAAGATAAATTATCTCATGCATATTATCTGACCACAGTGCCATCAAACTGGAAATTAACAACAAAAGAAACTGCAAAAACAGTTGTTTCCAAAATCTGTTGGTTCTTACTTTTCCTGTGTTTAATTGTTTATCTTTGGTGAGTTATATAGTTTGTTTGTTGATATGTAAGTATTGTTTAATTTCATCTGTAACCCATTGGTTGCTGAGGAGGGTGTTATTTAATTTCCATGTGTTTATTTTTCATGTCCTTTAAATCTTGTTTTTTGGGAAGGGCCAGGGAGATGGCTCAGTGGAATAAGCACTTCCCTGGCAAGTGCAAGGGACTGAGTTCAATCCCCATTTCCGAAAAATAAATAAATAAGTAAAAATAAATAAATAAGTAAAAATAAATAAATAAAAATAAATTTTGTTTTGGGGTTTGCTGGTTAGCTCAGTTGGAGGTTTGCCAGTTAGTTCAGTTGTTTAAAGTGCTTGCTTGGAAAACTCATTCAGTGCAAGGGATGTCAGTTAGGTCCCCAGCTTCACATGCTACATCAGACCTGCCCTTAATGCAGCTTGAGTGAGCCAAAGAAAAATCCTTCTAAAAATTTTGTTGTATATAGTTGGGCTCTTCATTATTTGGTGCATACATATTTATGACTGTTATCTCTTCCTCTTGAAGTTTTCCCCTAACCAGTAAGATCAAATACAACTTGCTGGAATTTGTGGGATGCAATCAAAGCAGTTCTCAAAGGGAAATTTATAGTGGAGAATTCACACATCAGGAAAACAGAAAAAGAACAAATAAACACCCTAGTACTGCACCTTAAGCTTCTAGAAAAAAAGAGGAAACTAAGCTCAAAGGCCAAATGAGGCAGGAAGTTATAAAGATTAGAGTAGAAATTAATGCAACTGTGACAAAGAAAATAATACAAAGAATTAATAATTCAAAGAGAAAATTCTTTGAAATATTAAATAAAATTGATAAACCCTTAGCCAATCTCATCAAAAAGATGAAGGAAAAAGCTCAAATTAAAGGAATAAGGATTGGAAAGTGTGCAATTACTACAGATCTTGTGGTAATACAGAAGACCTTTCTTTCTTTCTTTCTTTCTTTCTTTCTTTCTTTCTTTCTTTCTTTCTTTCTTTTCTTTTGGTGGAACCTGGGATTGAACTCAGGCCCTTGTGCTTGCCAGGGAAACACTTGTGCCACTAAGCCATCTCCCCAGCCCTGAGAAGATTATCAATAAAACCTTTATTCTCACAGAATAGAAAGCACACAAGAAATGGACAGCTTTCTAGATAGGGAAAAATTACCAAAACTGAATCAAGAAGATATAAAAACTCTGAATAACACAATATCAGCCAATGAAATTGAAAGTATAATAACAAAAAACAAACAAACAAACATACAAAAAACAAAAAAACAACTTAAGAACAAAAAAAAGCCCAGGTCCTGAGGGATTCACAGCTGAATTTTATAAGAAATTTAGAGAAGATTTAATCTCAATACTCCTCAAACTCTTCAGTGAAATTGAAAACAATCCTCCTAAAATCATTCCTGGAGGCAAGTATTACACTGATACCAAAACCAGGGAAAGATTTAACCAAAGAACAGAATTACAGGCCAATCCCTTTCACGAACACAGATGCAAAAATCTTCAATGAAATACTAGCAAATAGAATGTAGCAAATCATCATGAAGATTATACACCATGACAAGGTAGGATTTATCCTGGGGATGCAAGGATGGTTTAACATATGCTAATCTATAAATATGATGCACTTTATAAATAGAGACAAAAACAAAAACCACACGATCCTCTCAATAGACACAGAAAAAGCTTTTGACAAAGTATAACAATCACTCATGGTCAAAGTCCTACAAAAACTTGGAATAGAAGGCCTATACCTCAATCTGACAAAGTATCTATGACAACAAAACAGCCAACATCATCCTAAATGGCGAAAAACAGAAAGCTTTTCCTCTAAAATAGGGTGTAAGACAAGGATGATCATCACCACTCCTATTCAATATAGTTCTGGAAAAATTATCCAGAGCCAATAGACAAGACAAAGAAATAAGAATAGGTAAAGAAGAAGTTAAACCATCATTATTTGCAGATGATATGATAGTCTACATGGAAGACCCAAAAATCTTCACCAAGAAGCTGCTAGAATTAATAAACAAATTCAGTAGCATAGCAGAATACAAAGTCAAAAGGCAAAAATCAATAAGATTCCTCTACACATATAACAAACTCACTGAGAGAGAAATTGGAGATACCATACCCTTCACAATGGCATCCAAAAATGAAATACTTAGGAATTAATTTAACAAAGGAAGTAAAAAAAAATCTATACAATGAAAATTACAATACTCTGAAATAAAAGATCGAAGAGAATTGCATATAATGGAAAGATATTTGTTTCCCCTAGAAAGGAAAAACCAACATTGTGAAAATGGCCATAATCCCCAAATTTCTTTATAGATTTAATGTAATCCCTATTAAAATACCTCACAGATTTAGAGAATACTTTCCTAAAATTTATTCAGAATCAGAAAAGACCTAGAATAGCAAAGGCCTTCTTGGTCAACAAAGGCAAGACAGGCAGCATTACGATACCAGACTTGTAATTACACTTCAAGGCTACTGTGATTAAATCAGCATGATACTGGCAAATAATAAAATAAAATAAAACAAAACAGACCTGAGGATCAATGGAACACATTAGAAGATGTAGATACAACTGAAAACACTCTTGGCCATCTTATATTTGGAAGAAGGGCCAAACATGTTCAGTGGAATAAAGATAGCCCTTTAACAAATGGTGCTGGAAAAACTGGCTCTTCACATGCTGAAAACTAAAACTAGATCCAAGTCTATCAGCATGTACTAAAGTCAAAATGGATTAAAGATATAAACATTAAAACAGAAACACTAAATTTATTGGAAGAGAAAGTAGATAGAAATCTTGGAGACATAGGGGTAGGCAAACAGTTCATGAATAAAAACCAAACTGAGTGGGAAATACTTCAAAGAATCAACAACTGGGATCTCATCTTATTGAGAATTTTTTGCACATCAAAAGAAATCACCAACAGCAAAAAACAAAAAACACCCACAAGTTGGAAAAAATCTTACACAACTATCATTCAGACAAAGGACTTCTATCTAGAACATATAAAGAACTAAAAAAGTTAAGCCCCCAAAATTCAAAGACCCAACCCAAAAATGGGCATCTGCAATGAATACACATTTCCCAGAGGAAGAAATAAAACTGGCAGATAAATACATCAATAAATGTTCCACAGGACTGGTCATCTGAGAAATGCAAATTAAAACAACACCGAGATAACATCTCACCCCAGAAAGAATGGCTGTCATAAAGAAATCAGCTAATAACAAATGCTGGAAAAACTGTGGGGAAAAGGAACTCTTCTCCACTGCTGGTGGGATTGTAAACTGGACAACCACGATAGAAATCAGTCTGGAGACACCTTAAAAAATTAGGATTGAAAGTCCCATTCAATGCAGCTATACCCCTTGTAGGTATTTTACCAAAAGAACTGGAAAAAATACTATGGTGATATATGTGCAACCATGTTTCTAGCAGCACAATTTGTCAAAGACAAATCTTGGAAATGAGTAAAATGCCCATCACCTAAGGAATGAATAAAAAAGATGTGGTATTTTGATATAATAGAGTATTACTCAACTATAAAGGCAGACAAACGTGAGGGCTTTATAGATAAATAGATGCAACTAGAGGCTATTCTCATAAGTGAAATAAATCAGACCCACATGTGTACATATAGTAATGCTCCCTAGTGTAAGAACCTGAAAGACTAAATAAAATCTGAAAGGAATAATAGATGTAGTCAAATGGAAAGAAACAACATAGGAATAAAGATGAAGGAAAGGGAAAAAAGATAGGAAAAAAATAAGGGATAAAATCATGCAAGTATATATTTAGGATAGCTGAGATGATTGTAGTATTTATTTCCATAAGTTTTTTGAAAGTAGCAGTTAATGTTTAAAATTTTCATGTTGACTAACTATATGGTGTTATCTATATTTTGAGCAACTACATCAAAGACAGCAAAGTACAATACAAAAACCATGGTTGAATACCTCTCATCTCGTTCTTTTAAATGGGTACCATTTCTGATGTCTTATCAATTAGTATTTTCTCTTTAAAATAAATTTTTAAAAATTATATAAAGTAAAAAAGGATAAGAAAAATTAGACTTTATTGAAAGTAAGCATTAATGCTTAATTATTGAACTAATTTTGCATGCCAATATCTATTAATCTGAACAACAGATTTGATGATGAAAATATGTAATATAAAACCCATTGTTAAATTTTTATTCTTGTTTTGAAACTCTGTACCATTTGTGCTTTCTCTTGTTACTCTTTTTGTCTTTGTTTCCACTATTTGTTTTTACTCTAAAATAAAATAAGATAAATCAGAAAAGAAAAAAAGAAACACACACACACACACTCACACAAATAAAAGTTGCAGATGTCAGCTTTGAGGGAACATGTATAGACCTTGCTAGTCTCAACCGGTGCCAGGAGGGAGATGATAACATTTTTTCCCCCTACATTTTAAGAATGTGATTCCCCTTAGCACTCCCACCTTTCCCCTGCTTACTGTCCTCTCAAGGAGCTGGTACCTGATACTTGTCAAACGGTTGAGTAAAATTCCTCAAGGTTGGCACTGAATATGCCATTTTCATTAAAATGGAGATATGAATTTTATCAAATGAATGTTTCATAGCAAAGAACATTTTTCTGGCTGTGAGGCCTTAGTAACTGCAATTTCATATTCTGCCAATAATCTCCAAATGTTGAATGTAACCTAGTGAATATTTGTAGGCAGAGCTCATTATAAAATTATGAGCCATAACTGTAAGCTAATCTATCTCCACTGCAGGACTGCAGGTGAGTCTGGAGGAGAGACAGGGTACCCCAACCCCATGATCCATTGTTCTGGAAGTGTCTTGCTGGAAGGCAATGAGTAAAACTGGAAACTACATCACAACAGCTCAGAGAGTAGAGGCAGGTGCCTGTGTCCTGACAATTGTATGTACATTCAGGGGAGAGAGGCCATTTCCCACATCTGTATTAATACACTGTGTGCTGTAAGCCTTTGAGGACCTGACAGAACAGAGATCCAGTGTGCCAACTTTATCTCCTGGATCAGAGGAAGGAAAGTCTAGTTAAGACTTACATGTCTTAAGTAGCTGGGATGCTGTAACAAAATATCACAGACTGAGCCACTAAATGAATAGAATTTTATTTCTTATTTAAAAGTTGAGAAAAATTCCTCAAATTTACTCAACAATTCCTTTGGTGGTGCAGGTCTTCTTTGTTATTGCCTCATTAGGTGCAGGGAGGGAGAGGAAGGGAGAGAAAGGGAGAGAGAGAAATAAAGACAGGGAGACAGAAAAGAGAAACAGAGACTGAAAGATGTCACTTGTCTCATCTGTAGGGCCACTAATCTTGTCACAAAGACCCCTTCCAGACTCCTGACCGAGTATCCCACCAATAGTTCCACCTCTGAACGTGACCATCCTGTGGTAACACAGGATCCCATGCAAGGCAGGTGGAACAATGTTGGACAAGGATCATGCAGGACCCAGCTCAGGAAGCAATGAATGTTAGTGATTGCAGTGGCCCTAGAGCCATGGTGAGACATTGTCCAATGGTGGGTGCCAGAGGCAAAGATAAGAAGCTTCCTGCAGCCAAAGGGAATTGGGGCCTGGAGAGCTGATGGTCCTAAAGGGGGCTCAGAATGGAGAGGAACTGTCACTGCTGTGAGTCCTGCAGAGGAGACGCAGCAATGTCGGGGAGCACGGAAACACCCCAGGGATTCCCATGTATAAATCAAAGGGTATGAGGCATTTCCCAGAAGTACAAGGATTGATCTGAAACAGCCAGAAAAAGATGATTAAAATTAATGTGATTCTACTTTGAATCTCTGAAAAATTAGGTTTCGAGCTATCAAAAGGAAATACTGGTGTAACTTATGTCCACTGTCACTTACTTGGGAGAGAAGAATTGTTCCTACAATAATCAACATTTTCTTTTAAGTATTTTGCAAATGTTAAGTGAGATGATGAGTGTGAGGAGCCTAGTCTTGGTGCGTGGTCAATAAATATTTGGCATTGTTTGACTATTAGAAGAATTACTAGTTCTCATATGATTTTGCCCTGGCATAATGGCAACAGCCGGCCTTCCCGCAGGTCACACCAGTTGGCACCATTCTGCAAGTGTGTAACCTGGACCAGCAGCTGAGAGGATGGGGCTTACTGACTCAGGCAGCTTTCTTCATCTCCAGCTGATGATTGTGACTCAGAATCATGAAGAAAGAGAGGAGAAAAACTCATTCCATGGCACAGGTTGTTGAGTATCTACCTTAGCCTCAGGGGTGGGCCTACACGGTCATGCTTCATCACAGGTCTGATGCGTTGTCCTTGTTATGTGAGGATCTCACAGCCAAAAAAGTTTTCTTTCTTTCTTTTTTTTTTGTACCAGGGATCAAACTCAGGACCTTGAACTTGCTAGACAAGTACTTAAGCCACTGAGCTATATCCCCAGCTCCCAAAAGATTTTCTTTTAACAACCATAAAACAAAATATTCATCTATATGTATGTAACTCTTTGGCATGTTCAAATTAATTTACATATATTTGCCTATCCTACTTTTCAGGTAAGGAAATTAACATCCAAAGAAGTGATTTGTTTTCTCCCCATAAAGAAGCTCAGGAAAAATATAGTTATTTTGACATCTATTTTAAAAAATCTGTATCCTATAACATTGCTGTCTTTTCTTTAATCTCAGGTTCTGATGGAGGTGGCATCTTTCTCAGAGCTGTATTTTTTTCACCTTATGTATTTTATTTTATTTTATTTTTTTGCTTTTGGATAAAGTTACTTCACTTATTGACATGGATTATGGAGATGAAGTAGTAATTTAAAAACTTATTATTTCTCCCCTTTGGTTTTGCATGGCAGAAAATATGTATTTAAAGAAAACTAGTGTGGAAATATATAATTTGCTTTGAAAACGTTCCTGTCCTTGTCAGATGTAAGGTAGGAACAGCCCGGAATTATACTTTCAGCTTCTAAAATTCTTATCACTCCTTGTTCTCTACTCATTTTTGTAATGGTCAATAGTGTACATCTTTTTTTTCTTTTTTCTTTTCTTTTTTTTCTGCAGTGAGACAGTTCAAAATCAAATTGGTAGGACAAATTCAATAATTAACCCATTGCATACATTCTTCCTGGTTATTTGCTGTACAAGATGCAGACATGACATCCTATTCACAAACACCATTAGAACAAATCCCTCTATTCATTAAGAGAATGTAACTATATATCTATCCTAACCATTTTGATTACACAGATACAAAATGGACATTCATCTCTATCCCCTTTTTTGTTTAGTTCCACCATTTGAATATTATAGGTGTGTTAACTTAGCAAAATATTGCAAAAGAGTCCAGTAATCCATAATAGTATTGGGTCTTCCACTTGACTGGCAGTGTCAGAAATTATTGACGTGAGTCCTCTATAGCTCAACATAACAGCATGGCTTTACTTCTTGTACTTCATTTTTATACTTTTCTGCTGGATGGTTAAGACCAAGGTAAAGCAGGACCTATGCAAAATGAGTTGTAGCTTTTGGATCTGATAAGGTCAGTCGAATCCTCTCAGGATTTATCCTGAGACCCTGTAACTCTGATTGTACAACCTTTCTCAGTGTGAGCCATGTGGATGAGTCACAGTCGTTGCTTGGCCAATGTGCTCTGTGTGAAAGCCTGAGAGAATGTTTTCTCTCCATGTGACTCTCCTTAAGCACAGTCTACATCACTGATCACTTTCTTCTTTGGCCCCATAATCTCCTTGATCAGAAAATTTGAGACACTACTGAGTTACACGATGTTACAGTACAAGTTCTCATATGTCCTGAGTTTTAATTGACCTTGGAAGGCTAGGGCCAAAATGTTGACTTTCCTTGCAGCCCTCCTTTTTCTCTAATTTTGGTCTGCAAACTTAGGTTCTTCACCTTCCAGAAGAGAAGCTTATTGTTATTACCATACAACCTAGGCTGTTAAGCTTAACCTCACTATCTGTCTGAATATCAAACATCTTAGGCATAACATGGAACAGGTATTTTTCATCAAGTATTGATATGTTGAACTTTAAGTCCCTACAGAATATGATGAAAAAACATTTAAAAATAGGCATAAAGAATTATATAATTCTTATGTTTACACATAAGTCCAAAAATCTAACCATATACAACCTTGTAGCAGGACAGTCCCACACCATTCCTTTTCCTGTCTCCTGCCTTTATTCACCACCCCCTTATTTTTGAACAGTCATCTATCTGAGAGACAGCATGGCAGCAGCTGGCATGTCGTGACAAGAAGCCCATATTCAGAAGACCAGAATGACAGGCACGCCAAGCATGAACCTACTATTACAAATTGCCAACTTCAGTGTAGTTGCTTAGTTCACAGGTGTCTGCATATATCTAGTTAGTCAGGGTGAGAATCATTCCAATTAACTGCTAGATTCAAAAATCTTCTGAAGATTCTCAGGATCATTGCCTTATCCATCTTCTACATATAACTGTACGGCTTGGCTCTGTCATGATTCCTAGCTCTTCTCCTTGCTCTCTTTTCATTGTCTAGTCCTCAAGTTCTTGCTTCCTTTTAGTTGTATTATACCTTTCTATTTGTATTTCTTCTTTTGAGTTCCTATACTAGGGAAACTATGTGATATTTACACATGTGTGTCTGGTTTATTTCACTTAGGAGTATATGCTCAAGTGGCATCCACTTCAACATAAAGACTTTGAGTTTATCATTCTTTTTTTTTCAAAGTTTTATTCATAAACAGATAGCAATGAGACAGTTTCAAATCTAATCAGAAGTACAGTTTCAACAAATAATACACTGCATATATTCTTCTCAGTGGTTAATTGCTGTACAAGAAGTGGACTTGTGATCCTATTTACAAACACCATTAGAACAAATCATTCTATTCAT
>NW_004524792.1:2301762-2317310 GCF_000260255.1 Octodon degus
CCACACTGATTTCCATAACGGTTGCACCAGTCTACATTCCCACCAGCAGTGGAGATGGGTTCCTTTTTCCCCATAGCCTCTCCAACATTTGTTGTTGGTTGATTTCTTTATGATAGCCATCCTTTCTGGGGTGAGATGATATCTCAGTGTGGTTTTAATTTGCATTTCATGAATGGCTAGTAATTTGGAGCATTTTTTCATATATTTATTTTCTTCTAAACTCCTTAGATAAAGTGGAGTAGTGGGGAGAGAAAGCTCTTCCACACACTCTCCAGGCCTGGGCTAGAGCTGCATCTAGGGGCCCCAGAACGCGGCAGAAATTCTCACTGGGTGGGCAGGGTGGGGGGGTGCTGTGGAGTGGTGGGACGGATCCCAAGGGGGTGGAAAAAGGTCTCACCCACGCTGCTCCTAGGCAGGGGCCAATAGTGTACATCTTATATTATTGGTACGAATATAAATATTGACCAGTAATTGAGAAGTTGCAAAAGACATATATATGCCTATGTGGATAGAGTCATGCACATATAATACATTTATGAGCAAACGTATGTGTATTTACATATAGAAAAATACAAATAGCTCTATTGGGATGGTATGTCACTAAATCATTTTTGTGTGTTTTAGGCAAATGTCTTCTTTCTCAGAACTTATGGGGCTGATTTCTTTTATGTTTTAGAGAGTGCTGCTACAGTCTCCTGCTCAGCATAATAATGTCTGTAGGAAATTATTCTGATTGCTACCTGCAAAGCTCCGTGATTTCAAATTGTTTGAATTCATGGTGTTATTCAGATAACATTCAAAAATGCAAATATTCACTGTGGGAATGTCCACCAAAGTTATTTTCCCACATTATATTGAAGAAAAAATAGAAGCATAAGGATGATAAAAGTAAATTGGCCTAAGCCAAATCAGTGTTGGGGTGGTGACTGAATGCTGAAATGGGGGAAGTTAGGAGAGTCCTCTCCTTCAGAGACCCTTCAAATTATCAGCGTCTAATGTTGAATGCTTCAAACTCTGACTTTCGTGTAAAATCAAACCAACAGAGGATTTTCTGTGAGACTTTTGGATTCTACTTGGAGCATTTTTAGAGTACTCCCTAATGTTTATGATTAGAGATTCTACCTCTGGATAGTCTTTGAGTTGAGCTATTTTTAAGCATCTACACAGAATTTTGCTTCCTCGCGCTTAAGACTCCTGATTTCTGCATGTCAAAGTCAAACTTCCAGCTGTTTAAATCCTACGCAGGGGGCAGAATTGGTCCAATTACTAGAGAAGACTGAGCCTAAGGAGTTGATGTAGTTAAAAAGACAAGGAATGAGTGAAAGAAGCATTGACAGAAAAGACAGGACTCTTCCTGTCTACCTGCATGAGAGGAAGCTCTGAGCAGGAGACTGCCCTGCAGTGGGAATGACCAGTTTTAGGGACTGTGAAAGTAATTCGAAACGACTCAGTCGGTCCCCTTCTGTTTTTCTTTGAATAAAACAGAACGTAGTTTCTCAGCTATGATGCTATTGACATTTGGAACCAAATAATCTAGTTTTTGCCCTGTGTATACACAGTGTTAGCATTCTTGGCCTCTACCCAGTCGATGTCAGTAGTACCCCTGGTATGACAAGCAAAAGTATCTAGACATTGCCAAATATCCACTTGGCCCACTTATAAAATCATTTAAATAAACTGTTGTTCAGTGCACTTATTCATTAAGACAATTTTTTTCCAAATCATTTATTCCCAAATATCTTTTTCCTCTCCTCTTAAAAGGAAAATTGATAAAGCTTCACAGTTGTTCGTCCTCTGGTATTTACTACATTTTAAAATCATTAAATTGTCTTTATGGAACAAAGTGATCACATTATGAAGAGTATTTTTCAAAGGATATCTTTGCAGATTATCACATGATTCTTGCTTGCAATGTTTTGCTTTTAGTTCAATGGTCTAAGCACACACCTGGCAAGTGCAAGGACTTGGGTTTGATCCCTGGTACTGCATGCCCTGCCAGCCCCACCCAAAAAACCAGGTGTTGTGGTGTGCGCCTGCAATCCCAGCACTGTGAAGGCTGAGACAAGAGGATCACTACAAGTCTGAGGTGCATAGTGAGTCTATATTCTTATTCTTACTCTATAGCTTTCCTAGATAGCAAAAGGAACAGAAGCAACTGTTGCCTCTGTTAAGTTGAACATGAAATATCATATTTTCAAGTTTGTCTGTTAGGAGACAAGGCAGTCATCTATTTGGATAAAGAAGACTTTACAGACCCAATGTGTTATTTTAAGAGCCACCATTCATTTAATTTCATCAACATCAGCACTTGAATTAACCAGAATCTGTGGGTCTAGGGTATGTACTGTACATAAAATAACGCAATTTATTACTCAATCAAAATTGAATGTAGGTGATAAACTTTAGAAAAGAGAAGTTGAATTTCCATATGTACTTTGGAAGAAGGCGAAAGATTTATGTGATCTGAAGAGAAACGAGAGTATCTGTATGTACATTGGTAGAGAAAATTGTCAAAGGACTTTAACCACACTGTTCAAAACAAAGCAAAATAAAAATGCAGATGTAGAGACAAAAGATATAGCACCTGAATAGATTAGCTATACGCAATGGTATTCTTTTTTTTTCCATAATTTTAATGAGAAAAAAATGCAATGAGACAGTTTCAAACCAAATTGATAGGACAGTTTCAATAATTAACACATTGCATACATTCTTCCTAGTGGTTAATTGCTGTACAAGATGTGGACTTGATATCCTATTTACAAACACTATTAGAACAAATCCCTCTATTCATTAAGAGAATGTAACTATATATCTATCCTAACTGCTTTGAATACACAGATACAAAATGGATATTCATCTGTATATCCTTTTTTTTGTTTAGTTCCATCATTTGAATATTATAGGTGTGTAAACTCAGTAAAATATTCTAAAAGAGTCCAAGAGCCCATAATAGTATTGAGTCTCCTGCTTGACTGGCAAGGTCAGAAATTGTTGACCTGAGTCCCCTATAGCTCAACATAACAGCATGGCTTTACTTCTTATACTTTGTTTTTATACTTTTCTGCTGGACGGTTAAGACCAAGCTAAAGTAGGATGTATGCAACAAGAGTTGTAGCTTTTGGATCTGATAAGGTCAGTGAAATACCCTCAGGATTTATCCTGAGATCCTGTACTTCAGATTGTAGAACCTTTGTCAGTGTGAGCCATGTGGATGAGTCATGGCCATTGCTTGGCCAATGTGCTCTGTGTAAAAGCCTGAGAGAATGTTTTCTCTCCATGTGACTGTCCTTAGGCACACTCCACTTCATCGATCATTTTCCTCCTTGGCCCCATAATCTCCTTGATCAGAAAATTTGGGACACTACCGAGGTACATGATGATACAGTACAAGTTCTCATATGTCCTGAGTCTTAATTGACCTTAGAAGACTTGGGCCAAAATGTTGGCTTTCCTTGCACCCCTCCTTTTTCTCTAAGGTCTGCAAACTTAGGTTGTTAACCCTCCACAAGACAAGCTTATTGTTATTACCATAAAACCTAGGCTGTTAAGCTTAGCCTCACTATCTGTCTGAATATCAAACATCTTAGGCATAACATGGAACAGATATTTTTCATCAAGTATTAATTGTTGAACTTTAAGTCCCTACAGAATATGATGAAAAAATATTTAAAAATTAGAATATATTTTTTAAAATAGGCATAAAGAATTATATACTTCTTATGTTTACACATAAGTCCAAAAATCTAACCATATACAACCTTGTAGCAGGACAGTCCCGCAACATTCCTTTTCCTGTCTCCTGCCTTCATTCACCATCCCCCTTTATTTGAACAGTCATCTCTCTGAGAGACAGCATGGCAGCAACTGGCATGTGATGACAAGCAGCCCATATTCAGAAGACCAGAATGGCAGGCACTCCAAGCATGAACCTACAATTACAAATTGCCAACTTCAGTGTAGTGCTTAGTTCACAGGTGTCTGTATATATAGTTAGTCAGGGTGAGAATCTTTCCAAGTAACTGCTAGATTAAAAATCTCCTGAAGAACTATATAAAATCCCCTGACTAACTATATAAACTGATACCTGTGAACTAAGCTACTGCACTGTAGATGGTAATTTATAATAGTAGTTTCATGCTTGGAGTGCCTGTCATTCTGGTCTACTGAATATGGGCTGCTTGTCATGACACGCCAGTTGCTGCTATGATGTCTCTCAGGTAGATGGTTGTTTAGGAAGAAGGGGGTGGTGAAGGAAAGCAAGAGACAAGAAAAGGATTATTGTGGGACTGTACTGCTTCAGGGTTGTATATGGTAAGATATTTGGACTTATGTGCAAACATGAGAAGTATAGAGAAGTATATAATTCTTTATGCCTATTTTTAAAATATATTCTAATTTTTAAATGTTTTTTATCATATTCTGTAGGGACTTAAAGTTCAACATATCAATACTTGATGAAAAATACCTGTTCCTTATTATGCCTAAGATGTTTGATATGCAGACAGATAGTGAGGGTAAGCTTAACAGCCTAAGTTGTTCGATAATAACAACAAGCTTGTCCTCCTGGATGGTTAACTACCTAAGTTTGCAGACCAAAATTAGAGAAAAAGGAGGGCTGCAAGGAAAGCCAACATTTTGGCCCTAGCCTTCTAAGGTCAATTAAGACTCAGGACATATGAGAACTTGTACTGTATCATCATGTACCTCGGTAGTGTCCCAAATTTTCTGATCAAGGAGATTATGGGGCCAAAGAGGAAAATGATCGATGAAGTAGAGTGTGCCTAAGGACAGTCACATGGAGAGAAATTCTCTCAGACTTTCACAGACAGCACATTGGCCAAGCAATGGCCATGTCTCATCCACATGACTGACACTGACAAAGGTTCTACAATCTGAGGTACAGGATCTCAAGATAAATCCTGAGGGGATTTCACTGACCTTATCAGATCCAAAAGCTACAACTCTTGTTGCATAGGTCCTGCTTTACCTTGGTCTTAACCATACAGAAGAAAAGTATAAAAAATCTATATATAAGAAATAAAGCCATGCTGTTTTGTTGAGCTGTGGGGGACTCAGGTCAACAATTTCTGACATTGCCAGTTAAGAGGAAGACCCAATACTATTATGGGATACTGGACTCTTTTAGAATATTTTGCTGAGTTTACACACCTATAATATTCAAATAACGGAACTTAACAAAAAAAGAATATACAGATGAATGTCCATTTTGTCGCTGTGTATTCAAAGTGGTTGGGATAGATATATAGTACATTCTGTTAATGAATAGAATGATTTGTTCTAATGGTGTTTGTAAATAGGATATCAAGTCTGCATCTGGTACAGCAATTAACCACTAGGAAGAATGTATGCAGTGTGTTAATTATTGAAACTGTCTTACTGATTTGATTTGAAACTGTCTCATTGCTATTTGTTTATCAGTAAAACTATGGCAAAAAAAAAAAAAAGTTCTCAGGACCATTGCCTTACCCATCTTCTACATATAACTGTATGACTTGCTCCTGTATTGTTTCCTAGCTCTTCTCCTTGCTCTTTATTCTTTGTCTATTCTTCAAGTTCTTGCTCTCCTTTTAGTTGTATTATACCTTTCTAATTGTATTTCTTCTTTTGAGTTCTTATACTAGGGAAACTATACGATATTTACACATGTGTGTCTGGTTTATTTCACTTAGGAGTATATCTTCAAGTGGCATCCACTTCAATATAAAGGCTTCAAGTTTGTCATTCTTTATAGCTGAATAATACTGCATTGTATAAAAATACCACATCTTTTTGAGCCATTCCTCAAGTGATGGGCATCTTGGTTTTTTCCAAGATTTGGCTATCACAAATTGTGCTGCTATAAACATAGGCACACACACATCCCTATGATATGATATTTTCAGATCCTCTGGAAAAATTCCCAGTAGAGGAATAGTAGGTTTAAATGGGATTTCCCGTCCAACTTTTTTTAAGGTGTCTCCACACTGATTTCCATAATGGTTGTACCAGTCTACATTCCCACCAGCAGTGGAGATGGGTTCCTTTTTCCCCATAGCCTCTCCAACATTTGTTGTTGGTTGATTTCTTTATGATAGCTATCCTTTCTGGGGTGAGATGATATCTCAATGTTATTTTAATTTGCATTCCATGGATGGCTAGTGATGTGGAGCATTTTTCATATATTTATTCGCTTCTTTAATTTCATCTTCTGAGAAGTGTATGTTCACTTCATTTCTGGACTGGGTCTTTAAATTTTGGGTCCCTAATGTTTTTTAGTTCTTTATAAATTCTAGAGAGCAGATCTTTGTCTGAGTATTCATTTGTCATAATTTTTTCCAAATTTGTGGGTTTTCTTCTCACTTTGTTGGTAATTTCTTTTGACGTGAAAAAACTTCTCAGTAAGAGCAGATCCCAGTTGTTACTTCTTTCAACTGTTTCCCATGTTATTTCATCTTTGTTCCTGAACTCTTTGCCCACCCCTATGTATTCAAGAGTTCCTCCTACTTTCTCTTCCAGGAGATTTAGTGTCCCTGCTTTAGTGTTTAGATCTTTAATCCATTTTGACTGTAGCTTAGTGCATGGTGATAGACCTGGGTCAAGTTTGAGTTTTTGGCCTGTAGCGATCCAGTTTTTCTAGCACCATTTGTTAAAGACCCTTCTTTCTTCCAGTGAGTATGTTTGGCCCCTTTGTCAAAGATAAGGTGGCTGAGTGTGTTCATAGGGCCTTCTGCGTCTTCTAATCTATTCCATTGATCCTCAGGTCTATTTTGATGCCAGTACCATGCTGATTTTATCACAGTAGGCTTGTAGTATAATTTCAAGTCAGGAATTGTAATGCCTCTTGCCTTGTCTTTATTGCCCAGGATTGCCTTTGCTATTCTTGGTCTTTTCTTGTTTCAAATAAATTTTAGGAATGATTTCTCTAGCTCTATGAGGTATATTGGTGGTGGTCTAATAGGGATTACATTAAATCTGTACAACAATTTTGGGAGTATGGCCATCTTCACAATGTTGGTTGTTCCTATCCAGGAGCATGGAATATCTTTCCATTTTCTTAAATCCTCTATGATCTCTTTTTTAAGAGTACTGTTAATTTAGAAGTTTTAAGAGTACTAAGTTTCTATATTAATTCTAGTAGCTTCTTGGTGGAGTTTTTTGGGTCTTCCAAGTAAGGTATCATGTCATCTGCAAATAATGATAATGTAACTTCTTCTTTACCTGTTCTTATTCCTTTTATTTCTTTCTCTTGTCTAATGGCTGTAGCTAATGATTGCAGAACTAAATTGAATAGGAGTGGTGATAGAAGACATCCTTGTCTTGTACCAGATCTGTGAGTAAAATGTTTGTTTTTCCCCATTTAGGATTATGTTAACCATTGGGTTTTCATAAATGGCTGTTACCATCAATGCTATTCTTTAAAACAATAACTTTGTGATATGATTTGTATAACATAGATATGAAGAGATATCAAAATTCTGGGAAGGTTCTTCCTTGAGTGTAAAAAAAGCAAGGACAGAAAAAGTGTACATTCTTTCCTTAAGGTCTTTTATTTTAAAAAGTAAAGTTTTGACGTGCATCACCATTTCTAACATTTACAGTCTGAGGGTCAGCTCGTAATTGCTCTTGCACACCAGGTGGATACCACACAAACTGTGGAAAGAATAGTGTGTGCCTGAACATGCTGATTTGAGTACTCCAGATCGCAAGGCACTCTGAGATCATCAAGGTCTACACTGCCTGGGGCTGGAAGGCATATGTAAGAAAAGTCAACAGATTTCAATTTTTTTTAACCAGTTAAATTTCCTATGAGGTTGTTTTACCTAATTCCAGGTCTGTGTAAAATGAACAAATATGGCTGCTTGTTCAGAAAGCATTGAGAACTTCAGGACAATGGCAGCAGGTCAGTAAGCCAAAGGAGGAACTTATTCTATGAAGAGAAACACTTTTCTCACTCTACTTCTCTAGTCTTTCCCTTTGGTTCTCTATGATTCAGAGCATGTCTTTCAGAACTAAACATTTATTACATAGTTCATCTTGTACTGATAAGAAAACGTATCACTTCTGAATGATACTATAAACCAGCTAAATATTTTAGCCAAAATTGTATTTTATCAAATTCAGTTATCATCAATTGTAAGAAACACAACTGCTTAATGAATCATTAAGAAAGAGAATGTGCTGCCAATTAACTATGAGGCATCATTCATTGCAAGATGAGCAGTCCATTCAGAGGCATTAAAATATGATAAAATATTAAAGATAGGAGAATTGATGAACTTGTAGATCTCAGTAGGGAGATCTTTCAGTGCTATGAGCTAGGTACTGCTATTTCTTTGACACCCAGTTTCATAAAGGCTCTTTTGTTAAGGGAAATGGAACACAGAAGGTTAAAGAAATGTGTTAAGATCACATACTGTCTTAGAGTGAGATGACTTGAGCCCAGGAGCCTAGGCATTTTTCCCCATCCCCCAACCAGGCTGCCTTTTCTGCCCAGCAGGATCTTTCACTGGCAAGGAGCAATCAACTGTAAAGAAAGGACAAAATAACAGAAACTCAGATGAGAAAAAGGAAATGTGCCCACACATGCAAATGTTTTCTTTTTTGATATATATTTAAATATTTTGAAAGCAATATTTTTCATGTGAAATTTAACATGAAAGTTAAATAAGTTGGGAGTCATTTTAATTAGTTTTAAGCTGTTGAATATATATATATATATATATATATATATATATATTCTGTTGATTTATATGTGCATATGCACAGGCATTTTATAATTTTTGAATGAGATAGTTATCTCTGAGCAATAAACACCACAAAAATTTGATGTACATCCAATGTATGCCCATATGCACATGGCTCCATGTATAATGCCGTTCATTAAAATGAGAGGCAATTGAGTCAGTAAGACACTGGATCAAATAAGATGAGGTAAGTGCTGGCATGTCTGCCTGTGAAGAGCTCTGAATGTGAGCATGATGAGATTACAAAAGGACTATTTATATATACACTACAAATTACTTCTTCTTCATTCATGTCCATATCACCAACACACACACACACACACACACACACACACACCTCATATGCACATGCACAAGCACATGCTCCCTTCCAAAGACTCTTTTTCATTTTTCTTATCTCATAGTTGCATTTCTTGTGTGAATGAGAAAAAAAAAAAAAAATTAAGAAATTAAGATTTACACTTAAGCTGTGGTCTCAGAGAGATGGTTGTAATTTCAAAGAATGAAATCTCTAGAGTAGTCTTTGCCTCTAATTTCAACTCATCCTGCTTTGGGAACAGAAGGGCTAGGGCTAGAATGAGAAACGGAGCTATGGGAATTTATTTCTGTGCATGGGATGCTATAAATGGAAAGAAGCACTGCACTGAAATGGACAGCAGGGCAGGTGGCTCTACCACTGCAGTGGGACAATGGCGAGGGCTGCTGTGGTTTGTATCTGCGTGCCCGTAAGTAATGCTCAGATACCCAATCCAGGGAGCTAAGTGCCAAATGAAAGCCTATATTGAAGTTGATCCTTTTGAAGAGGAGTAAAAAGAAAACAAATTCAGAGAAAAGCTGATGGCATTGTGGTATTTAAGACTCAAGCAACCAACCGAAAACAAATTCAATTTTCATTCTTTTGAGATAATCTTTGGCCTGAAAGCCACAACAAGTAGATTTGCAAAATTCTTGGAGAGCAGTAGATTAAATCCGATTTATATGGGAACAATTGAGTAAGAAATGTGCTAAAAAAAATAAACTTTAGTTCTTAGCTTCCTCCTTCTCCTCTTCTTCCTTTTGATTTTCTTTCTCTTAGTGGAAGGAAAAAAAAAAGAAATCTATTCTATTATTCCCTAATTTTCATCTTGCAGCTCATTATCTCAATCAGCATATTACGGCTGAGTGCACTGATTTCTCAGGAAAATTCCAGCAGGTTCCCAAAACTGTTGATGAGCTGCAGTTAATCGCCACAGTTAGAATTTTCTGTCATTATCTGAAATGGATTATATGCATTTGATTGGCAGGAAGATGAAGGAAAGAAATTGCATACAAAAGTGCTGCGATCCTATTCTTTCTCAGCTCTTGGGATCTGGGGATGGGAGGCCAGAGGTCAGAGATCACGAAGCAGGAACCACCCAAGAGTAATTGAAGAACAATTTGGTTCGAGCCAGGTGGGATCCCAGAATATTAATGCTCCCTGAAGGAGAGAGGTTATGAGGTCCTGGGGCTTTGGAAAACAGGGTGTTCAGGTGAGAAAGGTGGGAACATCCAGTCTACAAAAGGAAAATTTCCCTTCAGGAGTGCTGTAGTCAGATGTCAGGAGCAGCACCCCTTGATTATTCATGGGGCGGGAAAGAGACCTTGGCAAATGTTAACAAAAAGGGGCAGACTCTGCTCTGAGATGCAGCCATGTGACAACTTGAGCCCTTAAATCACTGCTTACTTCTAGCCTGGTGTCTAAGTGCAGTCTCACTCTGCTTTCAAGAACTTCATCTGTGAAATGAAAGAAAAAGAAACAATTTACCCCCTAGGGCTTCTTCATAATGAAATGGATAAAAAAGGTTGGGAAAGGACAAATGAAGCAATCTGAGGACATTTTGGGCCAGAGTTAAGATGCAATGGTGGAGAATTAAAGTACATGAAGCTTGAAATGAGTGAATGTAAACACCTGAATTTATATAATGCTCTATTCCCAAAGAAGAAAAAAAAAATATAAGAAGGAAAGTTGAGCTGGCATGCAAGGCTGAGGCAAAAAGATTGCAGGCTTGCACCCAGCCTGGGCAATAGCAACAGAGTGACACGATCTCAAAATAAAAATGGGCTGAGGGTGAAGGCCTTGGGTTCAATCCCCAGTATCACCCCTCTGAAAGAAAGGAAGACAAGAAGAGAGGGGAAGAGCACAGCAGATAAGAACAGAGCAGAGAGGAGAAGAGAAGGGAAGTCGAAACCCAAACAAAGAGCTCAGTGCATGGTATGCTGCAGAGGTGGGGTGTGAAGCAGAGAGATCTGAAACTGTCTTTATGGGCCAAGGTCAGTGCACACTGGGACCTGAAGGAGTGGCAGTGGGTTAGGCACTAAGTGAGAAATGTATGTTGTCTGCCTGTGAACACAAGGTGACATGAACAGAAAGGGAAAGTAGAAGTAAGGCTCATGAAAGTGGAATATATAGAATGCATGCAAATTTAAAAAATGTAAAAACATTTTAAAAATCTCACCTAATTCAGAAAATCAAAGAAAACAAAGCTAAAATAGAACAAACAAAAAGAGCTCCTCCCTCTTCCCCTTAGCCAAATGCATAGTTTGCGTTACACAGACAGTTAAGCTGAAATGGTTGTCTGGTAGTATCTAGCATTACAGTCTTAATGAGCAGGTTTTTGTTGTATACCTGTTTGTTTTTCTTTTCTTTCTTTCTTTTTCTTTTCTTTTTTTTTTTTTTTTTTTTTTTTTTTTTCTTTATCTTAGCATATACAGGATGCCATTCTGGGGAGATCTAAGTAAACCCAAGTGAGCCATGGATTGGAGCCGTCCACTTTGTGTGCGAGGGAAAGCATCACAAAACCTGATGTTCTCACGCTGTCGCTGAAGGTACCGGCGTAAAGACATGATGTTGTATTTGGGAAAGGAGGCAGAGTAGGGCTGCCAGCGCCGCGCAAGTCTGCGCCACTCTGATGCAGTGGGCAGTACTCTGTGTATTTCTATGCAGAGCAAATGTGCCAACACATCCCTCCTCTGCCTAAGATTGCACCTGAACTCCACAATGCCAAGCAATGGCCCCTGGGAGCAGAGTGTAATAGATTACTGATTCAGAAACCAAACAAGAGCAAACTTTATTTTGAAGGCAATATGAATGAAAAATAAGGTTTTGGAATCATGGCAGAGGACTGATGCACGAGTTCTATGCATTTCAGTGTGTGATTAGACAGTCAAGACAAAAGCCAGTCAACCCTAAATCACCAGTGTCCACCCTGGTCATGTCAGGAAATACCTTCCTTACACGATCATCTTCTGTGGATTTTCAGAATTCCGGTGGCTCTCAGCCACACAGGAATTCTTTGTGGCTTCCTGGAAGGTATCAGCCTTGTTTGCGCTGCGCATGCGTTAGCTATTGAGTATTTTTATTTGAAACCCAAGAGGAAGACACAGCAGAAAGAACAAGAAGCCCACCCTCACTTCCTGTCACTGTGTCTTCTCTACCCTGATAATTCCACTTTCCAGAGTAAGCACAGCAGGTAGGCACATCCTGTGCAGATGGGCAAATACTCCCACATCTTCACAACGTGTTTTCCTCCTTGCAGTCTTTGTTCTTGAAGGAACAAATCTATCTAGCAACGAGGCCTTGGGTTAGAAGAATCACACATAGGAACATATCCCTGCTGGACTGCAATCCCTTCTCAGTGGAAAGTTAAAGAAGAGGAAGTCGGGTAGCTGGAGGAGCCTCCAACAGGGACCCACACAAAATGGCAGTGCTCACTCTTTCCTTCTCCTTGGGGCATATGTCACCCTTCCATGAGGAGTTCTGGCACTGGGCCTGGAAAAGTGGATTTTGGACACAGCTTAGTACCTGTCACCAAAGGCTCACATCCTCCATGACATATGGGTATTTTCAAATCTGCGCTAAAAGGGCTGTCTGTAAACTCAAAGTGGTAAGTGGAAAATTTGGGGGGATTCTCAAAGTCCTTACACTGAAGGAGAAAGGGATTCACAATCATGCCTTTTTAGGTTGAGCGAGAAAGAGCTATTTCCTAGAAAAATGGTACTAATCCTCCTGTTGGCCATTCACTGTATGTCCCAGCTGCCCCACCCGCATTACTCTTTTTCTGTGAAATATAAGTGAATCCGGTTTTCCCTGGAAGTGAGCCCTCACAGGCTGAGTTTTATGTTGCTTGTTTGAAATAAATGAGTTAAAATAAATATTGTTGTAAGCTCTGAATCCTTGAATTGGGCAAAGCTGCTTATAAACAGATATTGACATAGTTGATGACATACTCAACTCAAAAAATAAGCTTTCCTTCAGTCTAGTCCCCTGAAACAGTATTTTTAAATGGTGAATTTGTGTGTAAAGGAACAATTTCCTGTAAATCAATGTACCTTACTTTTTATTTCAGTTTAATACCAAAGGGGGGAGAAAACCAAACAACAACCAAAGTCCGTCCTTGGAGAATAAGTGGCGTACACATTGCTTATGAACTTCATAGGAAAAGGCCTTATGTCATTTGGGGTGATTTACCTAGTATTTCTCAGGATTGTTCCAGATAAATTAATGTGGCTGAATAAATCTAGGGTACCTGTATGATAAGAAACAGATGGAATGTGATTGAGCATTTGCACTGTAGGGGAGATCCTAACCAACAAATAAAAACAGATGTTTTTAATACTGCCATCGCCATGAAATAGTCTGGGGTCTTTAGTTTCGGCCTTCTTGGGTCTATTTTAGTTATTAAGGAGAAGAAAAGTAAACAAGGAACACTCCGCAAGACTAAAAACAAACATGACAGGGACAATCTACAGAAAATCCTTATTCAGTGTCAGCCAAAGGACCAGAAGCAGGAAGCTGAAGTTACTCTGTCTTTTCAGCTATATTGAGATCAATTTTTGGATCCCTTTGAGAGAGTATTTGTAAAATTGTTGTATGATTGTGCTTCTCTTTTTAAAGAGAATATGAGCAAAAACCATTTTCTTGCTAATAGCTTCTTGTACTTTCAGAAAGCAAATCCTCCTCTCCATAAAATTTAGGCATTAGACAAAAACATTGTTGTTTCTTGCCTCTTAGGAATATCTGGGTGAAATGAGAGGGGAATGGAATTCAGTAAAGAATTTTTTTTGTCTGTACTGGGGATTGAACAGTGGACTTTTATACCAAGCTACATGTCCAGACATGACCACCCCCCCATTATGCATTTAAAATTTTCATCTTGAGAGGGTCTTGCTAAGTTACTAAATTGCCCAGGTGCAACCCAAACTTGTCATTGTCCTGACTCCGGCACCCAGAGGGCTAGAATCACAGGCATGGGCCACCACAACACACTGCAAAGAGAGCATCTTGACTTTTCGGTGCTCAGTTACATGCTGGGAGCCTCAAGTAGCTTAGCTTCTAGGGGGATGAAGAGCCGCAGGGGTCTTGCAAGCTGCCTGGGCTGAACGCAGGTAACTAGATGTGCCGGCGCTTTCCATTCACTAGCAGAGAAGAGGACATGGCGAGCAGGGACCACCAGGGCTCCAGTTCTTGCTGCCACCTGTCCATCTTCAGAAGCACTGGTGGGGAGGACATTTCCTGGGTATTTTATACACTAAGACACACTTTTCTCTAGTGATATAAATAGGAGGACAACTTAAACTAGAATTTTGAAATTTGTTTAATATCGTACGTTAACCAAACATCTTATTTCATGACTATGTTAAATTTGGCAAGTTACTTATTCTGTCTTCATTTTTGCTTCCAGGGAAGTAATGGCAATATTTTGTATCTTAATTAACCTCAAATGGGCTTTTATAAAAACAACTGTGATCATGTACATAAATTATTTTTCATCTTTTATTAAAATAAATATATACTTTAATAAAATTATTATATTTATTTTCAATAACACGAATCCCAAGACAGTATGATTGTAGTATTTCACCTTTTATTGCTATAGTGCTGTATAAAAAGCTTATAAAGCTTGTTTTTACATAATCAATGGATATTTACAAAAATTCTAAAACTTAAACCATGTATATATTAACATTTTTTCCATTTTGCAAATAAATTACTGAAGGACCAAAACAGCTAAATGACTTATTTGGGTCATACTATCCAGAAAAGGTGACTTAAAATTCATGATTTATGATAATTGTCAACATGTCTTTCGCTACTCTTAGGTGCCAGTTCTATCAGATTACTAAATTTGTCTATATTTTCTGAACAAAGTTGGTGAAAAATCTTCATATTTTATTTTGCAAGTATGAAATACTAATGCAGAAATAACAGTCTGTTAGGCTGCATGTCTAGATGGGAAGGATTTGACAACATGGGAAAATTAAACCTCGCTGCCTTATAAACAAAGTGATTTAATAGGGAATTTCTATTTCCAAATTTATAATGGAAAGAAATAGTAACATTCAGATATTTCATCTCTGTAGGCCTCACTGAACTTTTCCCCAGTTATCTTTCAATAATCCTTGAGAGACTTTCGGTCCAGTATATTCTGCTGTTCTGATCCCTTGGCCTCCAGTGCGGTCCCAGGGTAGATTCCCAGTCAGTCACTCAGTCAGTCTGACTTGTTTCCCAAAGCATCATGGGCAGAGGGCAGATCCGGTTGTCTTTAGGGGATGGGCCTACCATGTCCCCATTTCCAGCAGTATGAGTATTATCACATGAATTCCAGAATTTAACAGTGGAAGACAAAGACAGAGAGACAGAGACAAGGAGAGAGATCAACAATAATTAAGATGCCATATGTATATGTACCACTTCCCCAAGCTAAATGTAATTACCATGTGTTATGGTTTGTGTCTAGTTGTCCCCCCAAAGCCTCATGCAGTCATGGGGTGAGGACTTCTAGA
>NW_004524792.1:2319480-2344631 GCF_000260255.1 Octodon degus
TTGGACCCAGCTGAGTATGGACTGAAACCTCCAGTAACTGAGCTAAATAAACCTTTCCTTCCTTCATTTTGAGTGTCAGGTATTTGTCCCAGCAATGAGAGAAGAGTAACTAAGACACCATGTATTAAAAACATACATATTAAGGAAAAAAATGTCCTAATCCTTGCTTCAGTGCCCTCCCAGGGATTTGGGGTGTCCTGTCTTTCAGATGTGAGATACAGCTCTGAAGCGTTATTGATATAAGAACTTGCATTTGATATTCTTAAAATTATCTTTCAATCCCACTGCAGCAGTTGTTCAGTCAGGCCTTCTCAAGCACATTTTATACTCAGCTCCTTTTTTTTTTTTTTTTGGTATGTAATTATATTTATACTTCTTTTTATTTTATTTTAATTTGAAGAGTGAACACAGAAGAAAAAAATAGAAGAAATGACAGAAACAGGATAATTTACACCATGTGTTATGAACACAGAGAGGTAGTGATGTAATTTTATGAAGGACAGGGTGGAAATTGAAAGGAAGAAATGTGGTCTGGTGGTCAGAGTGGCAAATGAGATGTCAGGAGCTGTGTTCCTGCTTTTGTCATGGTCATTGATTCTGGTGACTTGCTTATCTCCATTGTCACTGCTAGAGCTCAAGAGATGAATCAGTCCCCTGTTCAGGTGAATGTAGCTGTTGATATCTTGAGCCACCTCTGATAGCTGAGGACACCCTTAAAAAGAAGAGAAATCATAAACTCAAGAAGGATGAAGGCTGACTTCAGTTGGCTTGTTTTTCCTTCCTACAAAATAGAGGATCGTATCTAAGTCAGGCTTGATAGTGCTAAATTCAGTTATGGGGATCAAAGCCAATCTTTATCTTTATCTTATGATGTGGTTACCAAAAACTGGCAATTTTATCTGTGTCTTTGGGTTTTTTCCCCTTCATTTATGTATATGGTGCAGGGTCTCACCATGCAGCTTGGACTTGCAGTGATCCTCCTGTTGTCAGCCTCACCAGGGCTGAGATTACCAGGTCTGGACTCAATCGTGGCTCAGTGCACCCCAGGGGCAGGACGGGGGATCGAATCCTGGTTCCTGCACTTGCCAAAGCAGCACTTAGCCCACTGAGCTGAGTTGTTGGCCCATTGGCTGTGCCTTTGAATGCTGCTGCTTGCTCTACCTCCTGCCTCCTTCCTTCTGCTACCCAGAACACTCATTTGTCTCTTTAGTCCAAATGTCTCTGTTTTCCTTTAGGATTTTCTCATTAGTTCAAAAAATTTGGATGTTCCTATTTGTATTTGGTATGACTGTCTATGTAGACAATCCTCCTGAATAATTAAATACTACATAAAAATTAAGTAAAACATACAGGATGTGTGTTGAAAGTTATCTTTTTTTTTTTTTTTTTGGAACCAGGGATTGAACTCAGGCTCTTGCGTTTGCCAGGGAAACGCTTATTCCACTGAGCCATCTCCCTGGCTCGAAAGTTATCTAATGCTGGTAAAGATTCAAAATGCTAAACTAAGATAGAGATACACTGTGTTTACAGATTGGAGATGTCATTAAAGATACTGGTTCTTCCTAAATTAATCGTGTATCAATTTCAAAACGCTAGGGAAGGTTTTTGTGGACATATACAGTTATGTACAGGGAAATATAAACCTCAGAATAGCTAAAATAATCTTGACAAAGAAAAATTGAGGATCCTTCATTCTGTTCCATATTAAAACTTAAAAATAGCTATAATAAGCATGAGCACACATTAGTGCAGAAGGACAGATACATACGTCAGTGTAAAAAAAGACAGAACCTAGATACAGATCTAAAGAAATGCCCTTTTTATTTTTGAGGAGAATTTTTTAAAAAATCAATTAGATTGAGTGTAGCTTTTTCAAGAAATGATGCTGGATCAACTGGAATCTACAGGTAAAAAAATCAAACCTCAACCTAAATCTCATATCTCATTAAAAAAAAACACTGCAATGAATCACTGATTTAAAAATAAAATGTAAAATTATAAAACTCTGAGGAAAAAGGAGAAAAACTTTAGGTTCTAAAAATAGGTGAGGGGCCGGAGAGATGGCTCAGTGGAATAAATGCTTGCCTGGCAAGCACAGAGGCCTGAGTTCAATCCCCAGTTCTACGAAACAAAACAAAACCAAACAAAATAAATAAATGAAATAAAAAAATAGGTGAATATTTGTTAAATTTGGTACCCAAAATATGATCCACAGAGGGAAAACTAATAAGTTGGACTTCATAAAACAACAGTTTTGTTCTATAAAACTGCTAAAAAGATGAAAATACAAGTTACCCACTAAAAAAAATTTGGCAGATACATGAAATATTCAAGTACCATGAGACCCAGCAATTGTGTTTCTTCATATTTGCCTCCCCCAAAACAGAAATTCATGTTCACACCAAACCCTGCATACGAATGTCTGCAGCAGCTTTAGTCATAACAATACAAAAACAGGAGCAACCCAGATGCTTCTGTTTAGGGGACTGGTTAAGTATATTGCAGTCTATCCATATCATGAAATATTGTATAGCAGTAATAAGAAATGGTCTATTGATTTACATAGCTTGAGTGAATTTCAAGGAAATTATGCTAAGGGGGAAAAAGAGGGCGTCAAAGTTTGAATGCTATACCAGCTTTTTATGCTGCTCAGCCACCACACATTTAGTGGCCTAAACAATGCAGATTTAATATTTTACAGTTCTTGAATTCAGAACCCAAAGTCAGTCACAAGAACTTATAGTGTCAAGGTATTGGCAGTGTTCTTTCCTCCTACAGAGTTCTTGGAGACAATCCATTCTTTGCCTTTTCAGTTTCCCGAGGATGGTAACCTCCCTTGGCTTATGGTGTCCCATAGTATCCTTCCAAGCACTCCTCCCATCATCATGATTTCAACTTTTACATCTTTGACCTTCTTGTTTCCTTCTTATCAGGAAATTTGTGTTTATATCGAACCCACCCAGATAATGTCAGATACTTTCTTCCATTTAAGATCCTTAATTACATTCGTGAAGTGTCTTTTACCATATAGGGTAATGCATTCAGAGGACCTGGGGGTGGAGATGTGCATGTCTCTGTTGGACCTATGCCGCTTGATTCCATTTGTGTAACAGTGTAGAAATGACAGCACTGTACAAGCGGAGCACAGATTACCAGCTTTCAAGAGGAGAAGAGGAACAAGGCAGAGGCGGCTATGAAAGGAAAGCACAAGGGATCCACCCGGTGATGGAGCTGCTCTGTACCTCAGCTGTGGTGGTGTACACACACACATCTACATGGAGCTAAAGCTGCATGTAAGTAATTGTACACACACACACACACACACATACACCACAACACAATGCAAATGAGTATAAATAAAACTGGAAAAATTTGAACCAGACAGGTGAGTTGTGTTAATGTTAATATCCTGGTTGAGATGTTGTCCAATGGGTTTGCAAGATATTGAGGGAAAAAACCTTTTTTTTAAAAAAAAGATTGAGGAGAACTGGGTAAAGGATACTGGGGTTTCTTTGCATCATTTCTTACAACTGCAAATTCACCTATCTTTATCTCAAAATAGACTTAAACAAACAAATGTATAAAACAGAAGGCCATAAATATTGTTGTGGAAATGTAGTGATACTTTAGATTAGGGGAGCCTAACTCCACCTAGTAGTCATAATGATTGGTGGGAGAGGTTGTAACAAGTACTCCATATGGCTCCTTCTCAGAGCTATTTGACTGAACTGCATGGTGGAGAGTCCAGGATGTTTAACACTTCCCAAGTGATTTGTTAGAGACTAGGTCTAGAAACCACTGTAAATTCTGTATTACCTTCCCGCCGTTTTACATGGAGTAATTTTTTTACATAAAATTTCAAAAACCACATGGACTCATCTCATCAAGATGATAGAGAAGAAGACACAATCCTTTTCCATACACACTTCACATGAAATTCTGAGTAAGAATGAGAGAAACTTGAAATATTGGTGGAGCCATAATTGTTGAGCATATAGTTAAAAACACAGAGAGTTCTGCCAGTGATATTTCTTAGGCAATTAAGTAGAGAATTAATAGATTCAGGGATCTTAATGTACTGTGATGTGCCAGTCTCAAGGTATCTAATATGTGTTAATATTTTTATATTTATTATTTTAATACTATTCACTTTTAGTTTATTATAGCTAGAGTTCTTGAGAAGGGAGACATTCCTAATCTACTGGGCTGTTACATGAGAAAAACTGAAACAGTGTTTGGGTGAGATCCAGCAGAAATATATGTCTCTTGAAAGGTAACCTAAATATGTTGTACTTCTCTAATGGAAGAGAATTCAATGGATAAAAAATGAGAGAACTTTGCAGAGTATGAGAAGACCTTTTGCCAGTTAGTGGCAGGTCACGTGTGACCACATAGGGACCAAACCATGACAAAGAAAGTCAGTGCTCCTTCAGTGGATATCAGGGGTGGAGACTGGGAATTTACACAGTGGTTACCTTTGAGGAATAGTCTGGTAGCTCTTGATCCTGGTCCCTGATGTTGAATCCAAACTTCAGGAACAGAGGGGTGGCTGATTTTGCCCGGTAATTTTCTGTCTCCATGATATTCCATGTATATTTTTTAAATTCTTAGCACCCTTATTTAAAGCAAATCAGGGTCATGAAAAACAATAGATACTCAATTTCTCAGCCCTTGAAATACAATCCTTAATGACTGGCAGTTTTCAGAGTCATCACATAACTATCTCGATCTAATCTTTCAGATATGTAGGGTGTGGTACACAGCACATGGGCACACCCTTGTCATAACACAGTAGAGTAGAATGGTGGACCTTTAATCAACTAGCTAACAAAAGGTAAAGAATTTAGTGCTTTCTGGAAATGCCTACAATTTCCTACAGGTGAGCAATTCAGACAATGCTGTACTTTAAATTCCAATTACTGTTATCCTTGGGAGCTTATTATACATGTTGGGAACTATGCCAACATTACCTTTCCTTACCTGCCCTTTCATTACAAAGGAATAAAAGCCAAAATAGTTTCTCTCCAGTTTATTGTTAGCTTTCCTTTTCCTGAGTCAGAGGCTTTCCTTCAGCCTAAGAAGCTTAACCCAATACCATCACTCTCGTCTTGTGTTCCTGATGAACTTCTGTACTCAGTCTCTTGGGTGTGAAAGCATATTTAATCAAATCAGTAACAACTTGGCTGTGATCCGAATCATTGGTGAACATAGGACTGTGTCTAATAGGCCTGGCCTTTTTTCTATAGGGTTAATATGCTGAATAAGGCTGGAGATCCTGAGATGTGATCAGATTTACCAAAAACACTATAATTTATTTCTCCCAGGAGACTTTAAATAGGCCTGGCATTCTGTTGCTCTGGATGTTAGTTCTATGACAGTTATAGAAGTAAAGCATGAAGTGGATTCTCAGTGACATCTGAAAAGCTTGTCTTGTTTTCACCCCCTGGTCTGTATTTCTAGTAAGTGCTGGAGTTCAGCGTCACCATCACTGCCAGGAGCTTTTCTTTTCATGTTATTTCCTCATTGTGGGTGCTTTTTCACATTCTAAAGAGTTTTTTCCATAGTTTCTTTCAGATTCTTTTCCAAATGCTTTATTTACTTTGGAACAATCCCAGGAGAGGTGTCAGCAGCACCACTTTAGAATGTATAGGATATCACCCTTTACATATGGCAGTTTTCAAGGCGCATACTATTAGGAGCTAGCAGCATGTGCTTTTGAAAACTGATCATGACATTGCTCTGGGATTTGCCACTCTGTATGAGAGCCAAGAGGACATCAGCAAGCAAGTGATGCAGTACTAGACCCAAGGATGGGCACCTGGATTCCACCTCACTGGGCCTTCTGGAGTCTGGGGCTTTCCTTCTACATTTTTTTTTTTTTTTTTTTTTTTACAATATTCACTACTAATACTGAATTCACATGGCTTTTCCTCATCCATCCAGCAAGAATTTTTTTGAATACTTAATACACAGAGTTAATGTGCTAGCTTGTAGGATCCTTGGTGTATAAAGAAGTGTGCCTGCTGCTGTGTGTGGCTCACGGTCCATTGAGGGAGGTAGATAATAAACTGCAAGCAAAACCCATGAGTAAGAAAGAATGAGCAGTGGGAGGGAGAGGCAGGAAGCACTCCCTGTAGAGGGTTGTGACGCATCAGCTAAGCCCAGAAATGAGGCGTGGGGTGTCCTCAGAATGAGAGAGGAGCTAGAAATTTGCCACAAGCTCTAAGTTCATGCTGACTGTGAGTACAGAATGCATGAGAGGCAGACAGGAGTTGAAGGGTGGAAACAGTCCAGAGGGAAAAAGAGGGTCAGTAATGGTGGCTGTGAAAATGAAGAGAGGTGACACGGTTGTGTTGGAAATGCTGCATGAAGGGCAAGGAGCAGCAAGGCTGGATCATTCCAGGATTCAGTCATGAAAGCCAGTAATACAGCATTTCCAGTGAGTGTAGGGCCCCACTACCTCTTCCTAGCCAAGAACCAACCACCCCACCAGAGATCAAAAAGTTTGTGTTGGTTTTCTGTTGTCTTAAAAGACTTACATACCACTTTATAGACCACTTCCTTGGTAGTGGCTCTCTCAGACTCTCCTGCGCCGTCCCTCCCACTGGTTTTGAAATAAAAGATACTAGAATATATCATCAGATCAACACTAAAATTATACAATTTAACATTCTGGGAAAGTGCTGCTACAGCTTTTAGAGGGGTTGATGTTTTTCCTCCTGTGAAAGTTAAGCCATAATAATGAAAAGGAAGCACCGACCGAAACTCCCTTTCACAACTTTAGTGTCATCTAATATTTTACACTTCACTAAATATGTACTTACGGTCTCAGATAATAGTAACGTTGGGCGCACTTGCAAAGGTTAGGGGTGAATGCCTGCCTGACTCTTGCCTGGGCTTGTGGACCAAATGGTAAACGGTAGAGTTGCGCTGTTACAGAGCGCTCAGGACAGGCTGCAGCCACGCATCAGCTCACACGCCTGCTCAGTGTGCGGGCTCGACGAGGCTGCGCTGAGTGGACGGAATGGTCTTGGGCTGCATATAAAATGTGCAATATAGTTAATGCCTATGAGCAACAATGTTTCTCTGTATTTTTTTATTGCAATAATAAATAATAAGAGAGCAAGCAACCCATGGGGCACAGGTAGGGCATGGAAGATTTAGAAAGTATGGTCAAACTGGCAAGGGACTCACCAGGTAGCTGAAATGTGGCCACTGTCAGGCTCACGTGTGCAGGCAGTGAGGGAGGCAGAGCAATTTGAGCTTCCCCATGGGAGCTTGGGAGTAGGGAAGAAGACAGCTGGATGAAGGGGAAAGAGAAAGGTTGGTTCCTGGTAACTGTGACATCGATTGTTTGGCTGAAGATCTAAGGACAGACCTCTATACTCCCATACAGCGAATGGGCTTAGTAGACAGTGATATAATTAAGGTCCGATTGGAAATCAGTCCTAGGCCCGGGACTTTTGAGCAGAAACATTCAAAAGGACTGTGGCTGACACACCCGTGCAGTAGAAATGACGTACTCCCCTGGAGAGAGATGGAAGAAAATCTCAGCTGTTCATCATCAATATTTATGGGGAAAATCTTTTACTAAGAAAAATTCTGGGCTAGGGTGAAACGCATCAAAACACTTTCCTAGCATGCTTGATACCCGGAGTTTTACCTAGCACTATTAAAAATAAAAAACATAAAAGACAGTCTTCATATAAATGCGTCTAAAGTATAAACATGTTTAAAAAGTTGTGAAATCAACTTAGTAGTTAAACATTCTGCAATGACTAAAATAGCAAAACAACAAACACCGTTTATTCAGTTTTTCCACTCTGGAAACAAGAAACACTGAATCAATTCAGCCCATAATTGACGGCCTGTGATCCCAGGCTGCTTCTGCACGCAAGGAGTGGCCTGAATGGCGGGCGTCGCTGCCAGCCCTGTCGCCCGGTGAGAAAGGAGCGCAGTCTGGGGAAAGACCATGTCTAAACTGCTGCAGCTGAATCAACTGACTGGGAAACATGGTGAGCCCAATTAGCTGTGGCACGGCTCTCCGAGGAAGCCACGCAGTTGGGACATAAGTACTCGTTGGCTCTGCCCTGGTCTGGCATTCACTGATGATTAACCAGTGACAGGGGCCGTGTTTTGCTGCTGTTTTTAGTCCACCAGACAGACATAGCTCCTTTATTTCACAAGTCCCAAAGTGAAGATAAAAACTGCCAAAGAGTATCGCTGGAAGACGTGGAGCTGTAACAGAAAATGCCTCCACCTCCACCGGGAGCCCGTACACTTCAGTCTCTTTGTTGCCCGGGTGACAGGTCCTGTTCCAGTTCCGGGTGCTCCTGTCTCTTAGAAAGGGCTGGTCACTGTGATGCATAGCTGGTCACTAGGATGTGCATCGTTTAAGCCAGTCTCCACGTGTCCAGCCACTCTGCCTCTGTACTTCCGGCCTGCTTATTCCGTGTAAGTCCCAGACCACCAGAGCTCAGGACCCGATATTCAGGGAAGGAGCCTGGTCAGTGCCTGCCAGCATAAATAAATCTGACTCCACGTCCTGGGTGTCGTTTTGGAGCTTCTGGCTGCACAATGGAGAAGGAGCTAAGAAAGATTTCCTAGTATGGCTGCACGGGTCGGGGGATCCGAAAGTAGGTGCTGTCCTTTTTCAATGATAGGAGCTTATTGTGCTTTTCTCTGTCAAAGAAACACTGCTTGCTTTTTTCTTTTGAGCTCTGTGCTTAGCCTTGAAGTCCCCACCTTACTTATCAGTAATGTTTCTACTGGCTATTTTCCTTCATTTATCTAAATAAAAGCAAAGTGGTAAGAAAACCTTCCAGAGTTAATTTTAGAAAAATAAAGCCAATTTCAACAAAATTTCTTTGGATTTACTTACAAGCATTCTTTTCTCTACATTTTTTTAAGATTAAAAAATCATCACTATAATTCAGCTTCTTATTCTTTTAAAAGACATTTTTAAATTTATGCAGATCTCTCTTGGTAAAACAGCTAAATGTTGATCACCGGCATGTTTTCAAGTGTAAAAGGAAATGCCTTTGCCATTCTCATGGGCCGTGCGTACGCCGCAGCATCAGTGGTGTTCAGGGTGAGCTTCCGGGTGGCTTTCCTGTCCCAGTGAGGCTCCTGCTTTGGTGTCTCTTATATTTCTCACGGCAGGCAGGTCACAGAGGTGCTAGTTGGCCTGTTGCTGGCTGCACACAGCTAATAACATGCACCCTGGGTAGGGAAGGCTGCCCCGGGGTTGTGCTCTGTGCTAAAAGAGGAAAACAACGCTCCTTTCTACAAGTTCATAAATGTTGTGCCAAGGCCGAAGGGTATTCAGTGCGAACGTGGAACCCGAGGTCAATCTGATGTTTGCTGCTTGAGATATTTTTTGTCTTGTCTGTCTAGATCATTCTAATATTATTTCTTTAAAGTAGAATTTTGATGATGTTATAAGAGTAAGTTAAACTCATTATGTATGGTGACTGCCATATAGTGGAAATATTTTTCCACATGCATATATTCTTTTCAGTTCAGGAAGAGACACTAATGGTTGAGAAAGAGAGACCCATAAGAACTATATCACAGAGTTGAATAGTGAATGAATATGTATACTTAATTTTTAAAGATTTATTTAATCTTAGTAATCAGTGCTTAGCTTCCTTAGGATGGGATGCAATAAATGTACAGTGACTAAGTATACTGACGATTAGAGGGAAAAGAATAAATCACTAAGACTTTTGAAAAGGGACTTCATCTGGGAGATCTTCCTTCTCTTTTTCATCCACCACCCTTGCCCAAACTCCTGATACTCTGAAGATATTTCCAGGGTTGAAACCATTGGAGTGGGAGGGGTTGGAATGAAAACGGAAGACAGTAGCATCTGGCCTTTCACCACCAGCTTTGGAGTTGGTTAACCAGCTTGGTTAGGGCCCACTGTTCTCCTGGGAAGGCCTCAACCTATGAAAATGGGAAAAATGTGTATTTCTCCAAATTCTTGGTGCTAGTTATGAAGAAAAGTTCACAGCACTTCAAAACTTGCAGTCATCTAGCCTTCCAGTGTGGAAGCCATGACTCTGAGCTGAGGAAACTTTCAAGAGGACTGCGAAAATACGGGTCTCACTCTCCAGCTTCCACTTTCTTGCCACATTTTGTTTTGCAGTTAAAAGCTAAGTAGCCATCATTAATATTTCATTAGTTCTCTGATTCAAAATAACCTCTTTTTTCCCTCTGGGTCTTGTTCACCTGATGCTTTGATAGAAAGTGATGAAAGAGAAGCCTCCCCAAAGGAGACTGAAAAACTCCTGTTGCAAAATTTTTAATTTTCCATAGTTAAATACTATTCAGAATGCAGGCAATGCCATGAGTAGTCTGCCTGGTATTTGCCAAGACCAAGCTTCAGACAGATGAGAGGGGCTGACCACGAGCCATGAGGGCATGTGGGCCAAGGGACTCCATGTTTAGACAGATGGCTTCAAGTGCACTAGCCAGAGAAAGCAAAAGTCAGCCCTCAGTGCCACATCGCAGGGCAGGGAGTGAGAGGTTTGCACCAATCAAGTGAGGTCATGGACTGAGCCAGGGCTGAAGACAGAATTCTCAGTCATCACCAACCACAAAGAGTTCCTAGGAAAGGAAAGTAGCTCTAGTCATCAACTGGATAAATGACTTATTTTTCTTAAAGAAGAGTATTTGTGAAACTGAAGTCATGTGAAGAAGAATGTCAATATAAAAAGTGACAGATTGGAGTGGGTGGGAGTGGTGGTGGGGTCGTCCTCCTACTTCCTGGTTATCTCCTAATGGTCATGTGTTCTCAGTCTCCATCTGCTTTATTGACTGGGTTGTACTTCATGCATCAAAGTGTCTGAAAATTGATCGCTGCTGCCTGGCTCAGAATCAGAAAAAAGAAAATGGTATTGGGACTTGGTACCAGCCTTCCCTGGTCTAGAAATTCACTTCTCAGTGATGAAGAAGTTTACTTGCTTCAGCTTGAATACAGTACCAACCAGAGTTCTGTGACTCATTCGAAGCTCAAGTGTAACCAATGACAGGACTGTTTGAGGGCTACTGGGATCTGTGAAGTTCATTTGCTTATAACACTATTTTTAGAATCCAAATAAATGAAAGGAGTCAGCCTTTACCTTATTCATTGTTACTCATTCACTGTGCAAAGTTATCTAGATGATAACAGACCTAGTGTCATATTTTCACATTTGTAATACAAAGGTGTTCAATTCAGCCTATGGATTAGATAATTTTGTTAGTTGGGTTTTTATGATGTAATATCAAAGACAAACAGTGAATGATTTATTATAGAGAAGGAAGAAACACTTGAACCTGTATTGGATAGCTATAGCTATGTCTATCCTTTTTATAAAAATGTGTGAAATAGAGCATTAAACTTAAGTGGCGTAAGTCTGTGTTAAAACAGCTGCCTGTAACTAACAGGGCTTTTGATTGTAAGACCTTGAAAAAGTCATGTTAGTGTTAAGGGGCTGTACGAGTTTTTAACAGTTCATATAATTTTCTTATCACCCCTTATCATGAGCCCAGACAGCATATCGAAAGCTTCGGGATTGTTCTGCACAGTTTGCTTCTTTAAAGATGTGAATTCAGATCTGACAGTTTCCTCAGATGACCTGTTACAGAGCAGTTTGTAGGGCCTGCTGCTTATGCAAATTTTATGGTTCCTTAAGAAGAAAAATAAATTCTAAAAAGCTCTTAGTTTTGGGCTGGGGAGATAGCTCAGGTGGTATGAGCACCTGCCTGGCAAGCACAAAGTGCTGAGTTTAATTCCTGGTACCACATACCGTGCCAGTCCCAGAACCCCTGGTGGACAGTGCCTGCCACTGAAACAGGGTGTGGTGGCTCATGCCGATAATCCCAGTGCTGGGAAGGCTGAGACAAGAGGATCAGTATGAGTCTAAACTGCACAGTGCGACCCTGTATCAAAATAAATAAATAAATCCCCTTGGTTTTAAAAATCTTATATAAACTGGGCATGACGCAACACAGGTATAATCCTAGCACTCGGAGGCTGAGCCAAGAGGATCTCTGAGTTCGAGGCCAGCCTGGGCTACAGAGTGAGTTCAAGGCCAACCTGGATTACACAATGAGGCCCTGTCTCAAAAAACAAACCAAAACCAAAACTAAAAGACACTCAAACATATAAATATAGATACATGAGCAAGTTTTAAAGCCTCTAAGTTTTGGAAGAAACCTAAGAATGAGGAGGCCTGAACTATCAACTCTATCAGCTTCGTGGTTTTAGTAGTTAGTCCTTTCATCTCGCTTCTTAGTCCTGCTAGAATTAAAGAAATAGCTATTGTACTTGTATGCTTATCCAAGATAAGAAAAAATAAGAAATTCTAATTCTGTTTATCATATTTTTCTAATCCAAAGATTTTGTGAGTGGGCAGATTTTTAAAATTTGTGTTAAAGACTGCAATTATCTGTAGAAGGATCTTTAACACAATTGCATGCACTGTACAGAGAATAGTGGAAATCATTTGCTACTGGTTTCTACAATAAAATACTATGGCCTCTGAAAATATTTAAACCTATGATTTTCTTTTCTTTTTAATTTTAAAAAAAAATATTTATGTATTTATTTAAGTGGTACAAGGTCTTACTACTCAGCTCGGACTCGTAGTGATCCTCCTGTCTCAGCCTCCCCAGCGCTAGGATTACAGGTGTATGCCACCACACCCGGACACTGTGGGGTTCAGTGACCAGCACGGTGTGTGGTACTAGGAATTGAACCCTGGTCCTTCCTCTTGCCGAGCAGGCACTTAGGCCGCTGAACTATCACCCCAGCCCTTGATTTTCTTTCTATTGCTTTCCTGTGCCCTTCTCTTCTCTCTTTTTCTCTTAGATTTCCTTTTCTCCTCTGTGTTTTCTTTCCTCTTTCTCTTTAATTTCCTTTATTCAATCCTCTCCTCCAACTCCTCTCTTTCCTGATACAACTATTTTTCCTGTTTCTCCTCCTTTCTTGAAATATTTCTCTTCCTGACTGGAAAAAGGCTCATTGTTCCTAAATATCTACTTATTGTTATATTTATAATTTTTAAAGGAGTTGAACAAATTCAGATTAGTTATGATACCACAGAAGGCGCGCCACCATGCCTGGACACATTTGATATTGTCTTAAATCCCAAACAAAGAGAAAAATCATCAAAACATACAGAAGGGTAAAAAATTCTGTTTTTAATTTTCTTCTTCCAGTAAGTATTCTATTTCAGTTTTTCTCAAATTGGGTCTGTAGACATATTTAGGTGCTTTGTGATTTTTTTCTTTAAAAGTTGTTTTCTAAATACTCAAACTTAGAAACATTGTTTTAGCTACAAATTTAAATCATGAAATGCTTCAAGTCTCAGAAAACAACATACACACACTAAGAAAGCCCTGTCGATCAAATATAGCAGATCTGCGACGCTTCTTATGATCTCTAACTTTAAAAAAAAAGATATTTTATGTGAATAGTGAAAGCCCTCTGAGGGTTCCCTTTCTTTTTCTTCTTACTATGGAGTCCAACCTCATGTTGAATTCACTTTGCGGCTACATGGGTGTTTTCTGTGACTGCATTTCATTACGTTGTTTAAAGCATTCATTCTTGCACTACAAAAATGAATTAAATACCTATTGTTTATCCACCTATTTTGGATACCAATGTGAAAGTTCTCCCAGGCACAGAACAAGGGCACAGGAAAGAGATTAGTGATTAAGAGATTAACTAATTAATCACACATTCAAAGGTTTACCAAGTAGTCACAGGGTGCCAGCTCACACTTTTTTCAGTTGTATACAGTAAAGAACACGTGATTGATTCAGCACCTTTGATTCACAGAATCCTAACACTGTTAACCCTAACAGTCTTGATATTATTGTTAAGATCAAAATGTACTAGGAACTGATATGGAGAGTTTTGAATGCCTAAATTTGACTGATAACCTTGGGTAAAGTGGTAACCCTGGCTGTAGTGTAAGCATTGGTGAAATATAGAGAAAATCCACTACTTTCTTCATACAAGAGTATTATAAGCATAAGTGGGTACATTTACTTTGTATCTTTAAATAAAAGTACATTATACTCAGGTAAATGTGACTAATGTTGAATACTGGAGAAAAATAAACATTCTTTCAATTAGAGAACTTGCTTGCTGAGATTTGAGAAGGATAATTGTAGTGAATCTATATGTCTTAATTGCAGTCAACATATATATGTAAAATGTTGAGAGAATTGAAAAGGCCACAGATATGTATTGATGTAGGTTTTTGGACACTGATGATGTTTGCATTTCACAAAATGTACCAATAAGTAGAAAGGTTTTTTTTTTTTTTTTTTTTTTTTTTTTTTTTTTTTGTACTTTAGGGAAGGGTCTACAGGGTGTTCAGGGTCTCATTAGTAGCTCAGACTCATAGTGATCCACCTGTTTACAGCCTCCCAATAGCTGGGATTGTAGACACACATCACTATGCCCAGTCTCTAGTAGAAAGTTTTGTAGACGAATGAAATAATAATTATTTTAGTTACAAAGGTGAGGAAAACACCATCACATTAATAAAGTTGCTAATCATTTAATTTTTATTGACCTTATTTTCTAAAGCAAATAATGGTTAAGAATCTCCCTAAATGCTTTCTTTTCTCTGAGCACATTCCTGCTTTGCATCAGTAGCCATGTGAAATACATTGTACAAAGTAGTGTGTTGAGGTTGCACCGGAATCAAGACGTTGGAATGAAATCAGAATGTGTCGCTATTATTAAATGATTCAATGACATAGGAGAGATTTAAAATCATAACTCGTAACTTAGAATATAGACTTAATTTCTTTTTACTTTTTTAAAATGACAAGAATTCTTTGCAAGGAAGACTTCATTTTTTTTTTTAAATTTTATTTATTTATTTATTTATTAGAGAGAGAGAGAGAGAGAGAGAGAGAGAGAGAGTGGTGTGTGTGTGTGGCCAGCTCAGCCCACCAGGGGGCGGGGCTGGCTGGTGTGTGTGTGTGGCCAGCTCAGCCCACCAGGGGGCGGGGCTGGCTGGCATGTGGTGCTGGGGGATCGAACCGCGGTCCCTGATGCTTTGCTAAGCTTGTTCTAAGTAGGTGCTTTAGACCACTGAGCCATCTCTCCAGCCCAGGAAGACTTCATTTAAGTGACATTCATTAAATGAGGACTAAAGTTCTTATTGCATAATTTTTATCTTGCCACCAAGATGTTGAGCTATTGGCAATAATATTGCTTTTGGGATGCAATTTTTGCTTCATAATTTGCCTAAACTGAGTCAGAAAAACAAGTACATTTCTACAGATACACATGAGTGCTCCTTGGGGCTCTGACTGCAACTAGGTGAAAATACAGGAACAATTCAAAGAGACATGACTTCACAGGTCAGCGTTTTAGAAATTAAAGCCCTCAGTGTAGCCTTTTTTTTTTTTTTTTAATACTCTTAAGACAATCTGAATGAGCAAAAGATTTACAAGCTGCTGGTGTTAAGCCAATTTATGTACTGATTGTCCAAAATGATTTTAAGCAAGAATATTTTTCTCCGGAACTAAACAAAAAAGGGGATAGAGATGAATGTCCATTTTGTATCTGTGTATTCAAAATGGTTAGGATAGATATATAGTTACATTCTCTTAATGAATGGAGGGATTTGTTCTAGTAGTGTTTGTAAATAGGATATCATGTCCGCATCTTGTACAGCAATTAACCACTAGGAAGACAGTATGCAATGTGTTAATTGTTGGAACTGTCCTTCCAATTTGGTTTGAAACAGTCTCATTGCTGTTTGTTTCTCAATAAAATTATGGAAAAAAAGAATATTTTTTTCATTGTGTAATGCAGCACTGGTACTTCCACCAGTTCAACGTTGGAATGGCGCTGAAGAGTGTGAGGCTCAAGGACCAATATTTTCCCATTGTGACAGCAGCAGCGCTCTGGTGCTCAGCACAGAGACATGGGGACAAAGCCCTCAGAAGAAACGTTCACTGATGTTGAGTATCTTTTCATGAAGTTCTCAGAATAACACAGTTGTAATTCAGAACAAACTCTCAAGTTGAAAATTACAAAAGAGACCTATCTGTGTATGTAGGCAGGATGGTTTGGACAATTGTACTGTGGATTTCTGCTGGTCTCTGGAAAGGAGAAGTTCCTCCTTAATTTGTTTCATCTCCTTTTTTTTTTTTTTTTTTCAATTTTTTGTCCTTTTACTAGTCCTGATTTCTTATATATTTCTTCTTCCAATTTTGCATACATATACCTGGTAATACAAACAACTAGTTAGAAAACAACACTCTGCATTACAACAAATATTGTGAAATTCATATTATTTTGTTTAATGAAATTCTGTATCCTTTGTAATTTTTCTGTTTTAATACTATTTTGTATGCTCTTTTAAAAATAACAAAATTTAGGGCCGGCGGTATAGCTCAGTGGACTAAGCACTTGCTTAAGTAAGCTCAGGGGCCAGGGTTCAATACCTCGCTCTGCCTGCTGCGCCGGCCCCACCTTTGGGGGCGCTGAGCCAGCAATGGAGTCCGGGCGCGGTGGCACGCACCTGTAATCCCAGCACTTGGGAGGCAGAAATCAGGAGGATCACTACTAATGTGAGAAAAAAAAGAAAAGAAAAGAAAAGAAAATCCACAAAAATAACAAAATTTAAAAAGATATCTTTCTTTACCCATACTCCATCTATTCCTCTTTACTCCCTTGCACTCTGACTACAGATACATGTTCACAGTGAAACATCTCCACCCTACAGGCTGCCATGGGAGCTGAACCCAAAGTCAGGGGAATATTAATAAGTTTTCATGTCCATCAGTTTCCTTATGGAAAGGACAGAAAGGGTGTTTCATATCCAGGACTCAAGTTTCTTTCCATTTTGAACTCCTCATTCATTCTACATTATGCAGATGAGATATTTGTTACTAAAATATATATTTTCTGATGTTATGTGAGTATTATGTGGTTAATTTTGAAAAATAAAATGTCAAATAGGAAAGAGAAGAAATAAATAAAATAAAGCAATGGCTGTGACTCATCCACATGGCTCACACTGATAAAGGATCTGCAAACTGCACTATAAGGTTTCAAGATAAATCCTGAGGGGATTTGATTTATTTCATCAGACACAAAAGTTACATTTCTTGTTATATAGGTTCTTGCTCTATGTTGGTCTTAACCATCCAGCAGAAAAGTATAAACACAAAGTATAAAAAGTAAAGCCATATTAATATGCCGAGCTGTAAATAGCTCAAGTCAACAACTTCTGACTCTGCCAGTCCTATGGATAACCCACTAATATTATGGATTACTGGACTATATTTTAATATTTTGCTAAATTTACTCACCTACAATATTTCAATGACAATGGAATACCCTTCTCTGACAAAACGAAACAAGAAAGGGAGCTACAAATGGGCGACCATTTGGTATCTGTATATTCAAAATAGCTAGGATGGATATACAGCTGCATTCTCTTAATTCAATGAATAAAGAGATTTGTTCTAACAGTGTCTGTGGACAGGATATCATGTCTGCATCTTGTACAATGAAAAGCCACTAAGACAACAATATGCAATGTATTAATTATTGAAACTGTGCTAGTAATCAGTTTTGAAACTGTCTCATTGTTATTTATTTCTCAATAAAATTATTTTTTTAAAAAAGAAATGAATAAAACAAAAAGAGAATTTCAAAATTTGGTGGTAGTATCATCTAAAGGTATAGTCACTAGGCAGCCAGCTAACAATAGAGAAGTGATAATAAAAAAAAGTTTTTGAAGTGTTAGCATATGTGCTTTTTATGAGCAGGAATGACTGTTCAATGTAGCTTAAAACCCATGAAGGCAACATCTTAAGAAGTACTACATTGGGCATGTTACTTAATCTTCCATATCTTTTATCACTATAGACTGAGGATATATCAAACCTTATAATCCCAAATTTTGGGGACTGTTTAATGAATTAATACATATAAATCATTGGGACCAGATGCAACACCAACTAAACATTCAAAAGTTATTAGCTGTTATTATTTTTATTATTATTAGGAACAGTGAGACAAAACATCGATGAGAAAAGTACAATACAGATTCCAGGGCCCCAGTCTTAATTTAGAATGCTTTTTTACTTCTAGTTGGAATATTAGATCTAGCACATATAATCTGACTTTTTTTGTTAGAAGGGCATGATTATATATGTCAAAGAAGAGAATGATTCAAAGTTTAATTACAGTTTGGATGAAGAAGTTGATTGACTGTCTTTTGGCAATTGGAATTTCTCTCTAAATCCCTACACTTCAGAAAATTAGCTCTTAACCTCACTGTTGGAGCACCCACAATTTCAACATCATCTGATAATGGAATCCTAGTCTTGGTACTTTTTTTTAATTTTATTTTTTCCCATAATTTTATTGAGAAATAAATGGCAATGAGACAGTTTCAAATCAAATTGGTAGGACAGTTTCAATAATTAACACATTCCATACAATTCTTCCTAGTGGTTAATTGCTGTACAAGATGCGGACATGATATCCTATTTGGAAACTCTATTAGAACAAATCCCTCTATTCATTAAGAGAATGTAACTATATATCTATCCTAACCATTTTGAATACACAGATACAAAATGGACATTCATCTGTAGCCCCTTTTTTTGTTTAGTTTCCTTATTTGAATATCATAGGTGTGTGTAATCAGCAAAATATTCTAAAAGAGTCCAGTAGTTCATAATGGTATTGGGTCTTCCGCTTCACTGGCAATGTCAGAAATTGTTGACCTGAGTCTCCTATAGCTCAACATAACAACATAGCTTTACTTCTTATACTTAACTTTTATACTTTTCTGCTGGATGGTTAAGACCAAGATAAAGCAAGACCTATGCAACAAGAGTTGTAGATTTTGGGTCTGATAAGGTCAATGAAATCCCCTCAGGATTTGTCCTGAGATCCTGTACCTCACATTGTAGAACCTTTGTCAGTGTGAGCCATGTGGATGAGTCACGGCCATTGCTTGGCCAATGTGCTCTCTGTGAAAGCCTGAGAGAATGTTTTTTCTCCATGTGACTCTCCTTAGGCACACTCTACATCATTGATCACTTTCTTCTCTGGCCCCATAATCTCCTTGATCAGAAAATTTGGGACACTACTGAGTTACGTGACTTACAGTACAAGTACTCATATGTCCTGAGTAGGCTAGGGCTAGGGCCAAAATGTTGGCTTTCCACTTTAGAAAGTACCTGGTGAAGATAAAGTTGGTGTGCCAATAAAGATAATGCTTGCAACAGAGTCCCAGGAAGAAAACAATAGGGCACTCACATTGGATAATTTCAGGAGAAATAAGGGGACTTCTGATGTCAGGACTTCACAGTATTTTTTCAATCACACCTCACATTTTGTTACTACTTTTATCATTTATTATAGGTGTTGAGCCTGTAAAATTTTGCAGTATAAATTGCTAAGTCTTTAAAATAAGCAAAACATTATTCTTCAAACATTGCAATTTTATTGTATGACTGAGTGTACATTTTATTACTTTAATAATAGTGAGATACAATATACTCAAAAATATTGTCCTTAGTAGGTTGAGATGAAGTTTTACCTCTAAGTGGATAAAACAGAATAAAAATGCTGTGATCCAAGGGCAGGGGGTGTGGAAATGAAGGGCAGGAGGCAAAAGATTCAGTAAGGACATGGTCAGGCAAAGGACTGAAGAAGCCAAATGGGTATTTCACAATAAGCAGGCCATGGGGAAGTGGGACAACAGAAACATTGGTTGTACACATGGATATCTGGGATTAGAAGAGATTTTGTCCAAGGTGACAGTGAATACACAAAAGTGGAAGATTCCTGGAAGCCAGCATAAGGTCAGAGGACCGGGTATGGCAATGTGAGGGGCAGGCAGATACCAGAATTGTAACATAGAATGGTGTGTCCTGTAGGTCCTAGTAGGTTGTAGGATTTCTAGCTGCTTTAAGGTACTGGGATTCTGTATCATTTGAATGCCCTAATAGTCTATAGGTTGGTGCTTTAAAAAAGTTATTTTAGATCTTCGCAATGCTTTCAGTTATGTATCTGCACTAAAATTTATTTCACTTCTTAATGTAAAAATGGCTTGCTTAACAAGTACATAAAAGTCAGAACTAGTGGGAAAGATTAACTCCTGGGGCAGAGCAAAGAGGGTGACATAAAGACACACCGGTGAGTGCTTCCAGCTCAGTTCTGGAGACTAGGCCAGGGCTCCCAGGCCAGCCACAGCAACATCATCAGAGGTGTTGGGAGACTTGATGGCAAAGTCTCATGAGCGTTGACTTGTGCCCTTGCTTGGCTTCCACCTCAGCAAGCTTCTGGATTTTCTCTGTCGATGTGTCTATGGAAAGGCAAGTGAAAGAATAAGAGGATCTGATTCACTTGTATGCTGTGTTTCAGTGTAAATGAATATATTTTCATTTCTATTATTATATATCCATGACTGAGGGCTCAGTGTGAATTTTCCCAGAGATCAGGAGCTACTCTTGATGCCCTGGTTAATGTGATTTCTAAGCCTGCAAAGCTCAAGATTCCAGCCCTCATAGTGATGAATTTACCAAACTCACAAAGTCTTTGCCAAGTTCCACTCAGAGGTACCAGAAAGTCTGGGTTGTTGAGATAGCTTGGTGGGCTAAGTGTTTGCCTGGCAAGTGCAAGGCCATAAGTTTGATCCTTGGTGCCATATTCCATGCCAGCCCTGAAACGGGACATGGTGGCACATGCTTGCAATCCCAGTGCTGGGGAAGCTGAGACAGGAGGATCACTATGAGTCTGAACTGAGTGAGACCCTAAATCAAATAAATTAATAATAGTAATGGTAATAGTAATAATAATAAGCTTTATAAGACAGTCTAACAGGATGGATTTGCAAACCTCACCTGTTGAGTACTTTATTGGTACATAGCTGTGTAGTTAAACCTGCCTATTTACCCAAATTTTGATCATAAATTATAGAAACACCTATCTAGGATATTGCTCAACACAAAACCTTCATCTGAACTAACAAGCTGATAGAACAAGGACCAAATTTAGAAAAGATAAAGTCTTGTCTTGTATTTTATTCTTTAGAAGAGCTACTGCCAAATTTAGAAAATTACATGCATTTTAATTCAGATGCACACCTGAAGCTAGGGTAAAAGTGGCAGAATTGAAGTGTGAAGGGCACTAGGATGAGTGAAAAATAATTAGAAGATTGTAAATACAAAGTCTTAGAAAGTAAACTTCAAAAAAAAAAAAAAAAAAAAAAAAAAAAAAAAAAAAAAAAAAAAAAAAACCTCAAAGCTGAATTAAATTTTGCCCATCAGATCAATAGTTTGTATTATAGATTACAGGCAAAGGGCCAGGGATATAACTCAGTGGCACAGTGCCTGCCTAGCTAGCTCAAGGTCCTGAATTTGATTCCAACTACAGCCCCTAAAAAATAAATAAATAAAGTTAGCATCACTAGATTACAGATGAAAACCTTATAAACTGACTGGCTTGGAAATTCTGAGGAAATAAAGGTGAAGGATTCAAGCATGCTTCTCTTCTAATTATTTATTTATTTTTTAATATATTTTTTCTTTTTCTTTTTTTCATAATTTTATCGATAAACAAATAGTGATGAGACAGTTTCAAACCAAACTGGCAGGACAGTTTCAATAATTAACACATTGCATACATTCTTCCTAGTGGTTATTTGCTGTACAAGATGAGGACATGATATCCTATTTACAAACTCTATTAGAACAAATCCCTCTATTCATTAAGAGAATGTAACTATATATCTATCCTAACCATTTTGAATACACAGAAAAATGGACATTCATCTGTAGCCCCTTTTTTTTGTTTAGTTCCGTTATTTGAATATTATAGGCATGTGAACTCAGCAAAATATTCTAAAAGAGTCCAGTAGCCCCTAACAGTATTAGGTCTTCTGCTTCACTGGCAATGTCAGAAATTGTTGACCTGAGTCACCTACAGTTCAACATAACACCATAGCTTTACTTCATTGTTATACTTTTCTGCTGGATGGTTAAGACCAAGGTAAAGCAGGACCTATGCAACAAGAGTTGTAGCTTTTGGGTCTGATAAGGTCAGTAAAATCCCCTCAGGATTTATCCTGAGATCCTGTACCTCAGATTATAGATCCTTTGTCAGTGTCACTAATTATTTACAATTTGAGTATTTCCTAAAGAGGTCCCATACAATTTATAAAATGATGTGGTTATAATACAAGAGAAATTCAATTTTATGAGTAAAAATTGCAGAACCACTTAAATGAAATAATATCAAGAAGTATTGTCTTTGAGTGAGATTTTGAAAGGCACACAAACTCAAGTATGACTTTGTGTATTTTTCTATGTCCATTAGATTTTACCAGGACTTTGCTTCGGGGATAAGTGTAGGAGCTCCTGGGTGGAGGCTGTGGCTCTGTGGCTGACATCAGAAGTGATGAATGGAACAGTGTGGCAGTCTGCCAGACTCTAGTGCCTAAAGGGGACTGTAAAGACATGGTCACGTGGCTTGCTCTCTCAGGCCACACTCCCCATGAGGATGCTGACTGCTATTCTTAAGGGCAAGACACTTGGTATATAAACAGTCACTCCTTGTGGGAGGTCCTACCAACTTTGAGGTCCAGGGCCTGTCACTAAGTGCCCTGTCCTGTCTTCCTCTCACGGGGACCTGGAGATGCAACACTACCTGCTTTGGCATTTTTTTTTTTAAATCTTTATTGTTAAAGCACAAGTCCCCAGGAACTCTCCCTTAAAGTTCTTCCTTGTGTTTATCTTTTCCCCAAATACCCAGCACTTCGAAACAGGTCTGAGGTGGGGGAAGGGACCATTTAGATCCCTAATCTTTTTTTTTTTTTTTTTTACTACAGGGTCTACAGGGTCTTACTACACAGATCAGACTCATAGTGATCCTTCTACTTACAACCTCCCAAGAGCTGGGATTACAGGCATGCACCACCACACCCAGTCTCCTGATTCTTAATAACTACAAACTCCAAAAGCAGTTGACTTCAAAACTCCACTGTTAAAGGTCTTGCTTGCTGTGCCTTCTATAAAGAAAGAAAAGGAGAAAATGATTTGTTTCTCTGTTTAAAAATGGTATTTGCAAGAGCAATATCATCAAGAACTCAATTGTCTTTTTTATATAAATGGCACAACAATAATATGGCAAGATCCAAACATAAAAAAAATAGAATACAGGATCTGATTAGAAATAGAATGAGTAAAGAATGTTTCTACTGTAGTAAAACTTGATTTAAGTATCTCAGCAGCTAAAATGATAAGAGAAACACAATGGCTTGCCTTGTTCTGACCTAAAAATAGTGAGAGAGCTCCTAGATACATTGTTTAATAAGGATTTTTCATATCAGCATTTATGGAACAGAGAACTCTGCAGAATGAGTAAGAGCACCACCATCAATTCTCAAGTGGAGTTGGAAGACAGCTCTAATTAAGGAATACACTGCTTTGTGGAAAAATGGCTTCCAATTAAGCTTTGCTCTTTACAGGTAATCTGGAGTTGTTTTAAAGAAATTACACAAGTTTTGAATGAATGAATTTAATTTTTTTTTGCCTGACTTGTTTCTATAAACATTTCCTTTCCTTTTTTTTTTTTTTTTTTTTTTAAACTGTGAAACTCAAGGGTTTAAACCCAGTTGGCAGCTCTGGCAAGAATCCTCCTGTCAAGCAAGAGCAGCAGCAGCATGGAGACTGCCATGCTAGGATGAGCACTTGGAGGGAGGAAGCTCACACACAGAGGAAGAGGAAGTCCCACAGGGCCAGAAGAGCGCCTTGTGGGCCCTGCTGCTACCTGCTCCCAACTCAAAACAGGAGACTGTGTCTGATGCAATGGAACAAGGCTTGACCGAGGGCCAGTCCAGAGGAACAGGGCTCACATTTCACAAATCTCCATTTTATTGTTGCAAGCCTGTTCTACAGCAAGAAACTGAGGGCAGACAAAATATCCTAAGAGCACAGAGAGCTCCAGGCTCACCCTGTCGCTTCTGGACCCTCACCTCCTGATGCCAGTATCCTGAATATTCTGTCCATATTCTGCTCCAAGGAAAGCAGGGTGTCATAGTTTAGCCTTAGGCCTAAACTAGGAAGTTTAGAGAACCTGCTTGTCACTAAAGAAAACAATTCTAATTTTTGAAGTTTCACTTTGCCTACTGGTTTTAGGTGGAGTCATAAGAAAGCAGGGATAAGGATAGGGAACTCAGGAAGCCAAAGATAATGCCAAACCAGAAACTGGAAATCCAAATAGAACACTAGAGCCAGGACGCTGGAGACCCAATGTGCCAAGATGGTTGGCAGAGCCAGCTCACGGCTCCAGAGCTGAGCAAATTCCGAGGAAGGCAGCAGAAGTCCTTCTTGGCATCTGTGTAATCAGCCCTTGTGGGTCCTCTGTTGGTCTATTTTCCCTAGTCCTCCATAGGGCAACACACACTATCATCATTGTATTACCATACATGTTCTGACTGTTAGCTACTTCACAGTAGCCATCATGTTTTGACACATCACTAACTTGAAGGACAATGAGAAGAAATCCCATTATATTAAAAATCTGTTTATTATTAAAACTCTAAAAACTATATTAATGAAAATTTTATTTGTAGTGTATTCATCTATTTTAATTACCTAATGAAATATCTGAGACAAACAAATCTTATCAAGAAAAAAATTTATCTAACTCACAGTTTTGAAGGCTGAAGCCTGAACAGCAGGTCACCTTTGGTTGTGTCACCTCATGATGGATGATAACACAGGGGACACGTTTGGGAGCAAGAAGGCACTTCTCCAAACAGAAAACCAGAGAAGCTATTGTTCTACAGTCTTTCCCAAGGACATCCTTTGTGTGTTAGTCAGTTTTCTATTTCTGTGACAAAATGCCTGAGAAAATAAATTTAGAAGAAGAAATAGTTAATTTGACTCAAAGTTTGAGAAGTTTTAATCCCTAGTCACTATGCGCTGTTGTTTGTGGACTTACAGCGAGGCAGAATGCTATGCTGGATCATGGGGGGTACACAGAGTGGAGTAAAGATACTCGTCTCACAGTGGCCAGGAAAGAAGAGCAGGGAGAAAGGAGAAAGATGAGAGAGAGAGAGAGAGAAAGAGAGAGAGAGAGAGAGAGAGAGAGAGAGAGA
>NW_004524792.1:2344731-2370276 GCF_000260255.1 Octodon degus
AGAGAGAGAGAGAGAGAGAGAGAGAGAGAGAGACAGAGAGAGAGAGAGAGAGAGAGACAGAGAGAGAGAGAGAGAGAGAGAAACAGAGCTAGAGACAGAGTCTGGACCCAGCCCAAGCCTGATATGTGAGTGAGACCTTCAGCCATGCTCTTGGGAACCCCTCCAAACCCCTCCAGAACCAACCCAGGCCCAGAGCTGGCATGTGAGTGAGAACTTCCGCCACACTCTTGGGACCCTCCAGACCCAGCCCAAGCCCAGGCCCGGCGAGTGTGTGGAGAGTTTCCTCACTCCCCTTTGCCCTCTGGACCCCTGTGGATCCAGCCCAGGCCCACTTGTGAGTGAATCCTTTTGTCCTCCTTTCTGGACCCCTGTGGACCCAGCCCAGGCCCACTTGTGAGTGAGTCCTTCTATCCTGTTTTCTGGACCCCTCCAGACCCAGCCCAGGCCTGGAAACTCTGCAGCTGAAGTCCCTGCAGAGAGACTAGGGGCCAGAACCACCCAGCTAATCCAGGAGCAGAACATCTTGCCAGAGGTCACAGTAGGTTCACTTCCAAGGGCTGCAGCAGGAAGAAGCTGAGCACAGCAGCCAAACCCAAGCCAGGCACAACTGGATGAATTCAAACTTTGTAGATCTGCACCCAAATTCCAGTAGGTGCTAAGCTTATAACTGCACCAAAGCTCCACACCAAAAGTCAGAGGACAGTGCTATACAAAATGACAAAGAGAAGGAGCACAATGCAATCTCAGGCCCTGAGCCCACCCAGAACAAGTGCAGAAGACACTAGCAAAGAAGAAATTGGGAATCACACAGCTGAAACGTCTGAATCAATAGCATCTGAAGTAAAGAAACAACTGCAGAAAGGTATAGAGGAACTCAGTTCAGAAATAACCTCTGAAATTAAAAAAAAAACAGAGACAGAGAGAGACAGAGAGAGAAACTGCTTTTAAAACAGAGCCCTTCCCCTAAACTCATTAAGCTATGAATCCACAAATGAATTTATCCACTTACAAGGTTGGAATTCTCATGATCTAATTTTCTCTCAAAGGTTCCACTTCCTTTTTATCTTTTCTCCTTTTCCTCACCCCAACTGTGCATTCATTTTGAGCAGTTTCTTTCCATTTTGTTATATTGTTTGTACCTTTCAGATTTTATTTATGCTTTCAGGTCCTTGCACTAGGGAGACAATCCAGTGTTTGCACAAGTAGGTCTGACATTTCATTTATGAGCAGAGCCTATAGTTTCATTCATTTACCTATAAAAGCCTCAAGTTTATCTTTCTTTATAGCTGAGCAATACTCCATTGTATAAAAATACCACATCTTTTTAAAATCTATTTCTCAGCTGATGGGTATTTGGGTTATTTCCAAGATTTAGCTATGATCAATCATGCTGCTATAAACATCAGTGCACATATATCACTGTGATATGATGTTTTCATTTCTTCTAAAAGATACCCAGAAGGGGAATAGCAGGGTCAAATGGGATTTGTAATCTTAGTTTTTAAAGGAATCTCCACACTGCTTTTCATAGTGGTTGTACCAGTGTATACTCCTACCAACAGTAGAGAAGCGTTCCTTTCCCACACAGTCTTTCCAGCATTTGTTATTGGTTGACTTCTTGATGATAGCCACTCGTTCTGGGATGAGATAAACTCTCAGTGTTGCTTTAGTTTGCATTTCTCAAGCAACCAATGATGCTGAACATATTTTTCATGTGTTTATTGCCATTTGTATTTCTTCCTCTGAGAGGTATGTATTCATCCAAGATGCCCATTTTGGGATTGGTTAACTTTTATTAATTAAGTGCTCATTAATAAAAACAAAGGCACTGTGTTGAGGAGTTAGACAGCTCCCAAGGGGCCCGCCTTCTTGGAGACCACAGTCCATCAGAGAGACAGCTGGAAACACATGGTTGTCACCAAAGTTGGCACATGTAGTGATGGAAAGGCATAGAACTGGCCCTGCCATCCTTGCACGCTGGTGAAGGGGAAATTTCACAGATGATTTTAGAGTCAGACTAGCAAAACAACTTTATAGTTTAAAGATCTATCTCATTGTAAAATATACAAAGAAACAAACAACAATCACAAAACTTTACTGCCCTGCCTCTATTGAATAGGTCTGTGTAGAACTGACCTTGTAAACTGTAGTTTTACTTGTCTGACTGGGCTTCAGCTGACTTTTAGATCCCTTAAAAGGACGAAGATTTGTCATCAGTGAGAATATGTGAAGTGTTTTTAACTTCTGAAAGTGCTCCCTTAAGAGAGGTTACAATACTCCAAGCAAGGCAGCACCATTACAATAAATGTCAAACACCCCACAGGGACTCCTATGAAGGGGGCAATACTCTCTGAGAGGATTCAGTGCATGATTTAAAAGTGCAGTCTTCGTACATGAATATCATCCTTTTATGGTAGAGCATGCTCTAGTTTTGCACAGCCCTTAGTTAACCAGAAGTTAGTCTTTTCTTCTTCCACTGCCTTTTTTCAAACACTGAACAATAGTGATTTTCTTACATGATCCTGTTGAGCGTGGGAATAGGATCAGATGGCCTGGGTTTGGGTCTCAGCCCAGTCTCCAACTGTGACCTGAAGGCAGTTATTTAATCTCTCTATGCCTCCATTTTCTAAAACATTTTATTATGACCATTTTCAAACAAAAAACAAAACCAAAAGATTTACGATTAGTCATAATTCCATCATCCGGATTTTATCAACATTTCACGATGTTTTCCTTATTATATATCTATTCATGAATCCATTGCTGTCTCTTCATTAATCCATCTTAATTTTGGGTGCATCACAGTTATTAGACTACTCCCCCCAAAATATACTTCAGCATATATGTATACTTAATACATATACTTAACTAAAGTTGAATATTTGTCTATGCTGTTTTTCTTTTCTCTTCTGCTTCATGGTGCTGGAACTGAACTCAGGGCTTCTTGTGTGCTCAACCAGTGCTCTACCACTGAGCTACATCCCAGCCCTCACTTTTCTTTTGCTGTAACAAGCACATACATTGAAAAGCATTCATCTGAAGTGTATTTTTGCTGCTCTTGTCCAAAGCATACACTAACAGAGATGCCATAAGAAATAACCCAGCTCTCTGATCATCCCACTGCTGTCAAGATGGCGCTGCAGAAAGACAAGAAGCCTAAGAGGTCAACCTGGAAGTTTAATTTGGACCTTACCCATCCAGTAGAAGATGGAATTTTTGATTCTGGAAATTTTGAACAGTTTATGAGGGAGAAGGTTAAAGTCAATGAAAAAACTGGAAACCTTGGGAATGTTGCTCACATTAAACAGCTCAAGAATAAGATCACAGTTGTTTCCAAGAAACAGTTCTCCAAACAGTATTTGAAATATCTTACCAAGCAGTATCTTAAAAAGAATAATCTTCATCATTGGCTTCACGTGGTTGCATCTGACAAAGAGACTTATGAACTCCGATACTTCCAGATTAGTCAAGATGAAGATGGATCAGAGTCTGAGGACTAGGTGGTTGCCACTTATAGGGCTTTGCTCTTTCCTAAAACAAATGAAGTATATGTGAGAAAGAAACACCCAGAAATGGACTTTTAGTTTATTGGTGAATAAAGACATTGCATTCTTAAAAAAAAATAGAAAGAAATAACCCAATAGAGAGAATTGTATGATTGAGGTTTTGTTTTTAAACAAAGTTACTCAGTGAGGTTGAGAGTACTTGTTTCAGAGTTGTTGTGAGGTTACCAAACTAATCTGAAAAGTGCTTTGTAGATTATAAGTGAGGGCAAGGGTGAAGCATAGTTTTTACAATTGTAATTGAAATGATCATTATCTCTGATGGATGCTGACACAAAATGAGAAACACATTCTGAGAGGGGGACAATTTTAGTTAGACCTGACCCTTAATGTCTATGAAAGCTATTACTAGCCCAGTGTTAATTGTTAAGCAATTTGCACCCAGCACTCTCAGATAATAATGACAAGACTGCTTATGTGAGGTGCATCACTGTACCCTGAGAAACTATGTCTCTCTTAGTATCTGAAACATATCTGGCAAAGGGGTGGCAGCAACGTTCTCTCCTTTTCATTCAGCTACCACTGGAATATCCTCCCAGGCTATGTGGCCTGGGTTTATGTCTATTAGGTGCACAGTTGGAAAATGTTGATTAACCAGAGGGCTATGGGTGACAGAGGACAATAGGCTTTCTGTTTTCCCTTAACAGAATTATATACAGCCATGTGAACATTTCACCAGTACCTGTTCTGAGTGCCAGAGAATCCTCATTTTTAATGTTGTCAATGGTGTAGTTATAAATGAAAAGATGAGACAAAACAAAGTCACAGGACTGTCCTACTACAAAGCTGTGTATTATTAGATTTCTAAATTTCTATGTAAAATATGCAAATGCTTATTCTTATTTTTAAATTTTTTTTAATCTTTTAAATCTTTTTTCTGCATGTTCTGGAGGGACTCGAAGTTTAACGTATCAATACTTGATGGAAAGTACCTGTTCCATGTTATGTCTAAGATGTTTGATATCCAGACAGATAGTGAGGTTAAGCTCAACTGCCTATGTTATAGGGTAATAATATCATTAAGCTTCTCTTCTGGAGGGTTAACAATTTAAGTTTGCAGACCAAAAATTAAAGAAAACAAAGGGCTACAAGGATAGCCAACATTTTGGTCCTAGCCTTTCAAGGTCAGTGAGGACTCAGGAAATAGGAGAACCTGTACTGTAACATCCTGTAACTCAATTGTGTGCCAACTTTTCTGACCAAGGAGATTTTGGGGCCACAGAGGAAAGTGATTGATTATGTAGAGTGTGCCTAAGGAGAGTCACATGGAGAGAAAACATTCTCTCAAGCTTTCACAGAGAGCAAATTGATCAAGCAATGGTCGTGACTCGTCCATATGGCTGACTGACAAAGGATCTACAAACTGCTATACAGGGTTTAAGGTTAAATCCTGAGGGGATTTGACTGACCTTATCAGATACAAAAGTTACATTTCTTGTTATATAGGTCTTGCTTTTTCTTGGTCTTTACCATCCAGCAGAAAAATATAAAAATGAAGTATAAAAGGTAAAGCCATATTAATATGATGAGCTGTAAAATGCTCAAGTAAACAACTTCAGACATTGACAGTCTTATGGAAAACCCACTACTATTATGGACTATTGGAGTATATTTGGATATTTTGCTGAATCCATGCACCTACAGTATTTAAATGGCAATGAAATGCCCTTCTCTGATAAAACTAACCAAAAAATGGGGATACAAATGAACTACCATTTTGTATCTGTATACTCAGAATAGGATAGATATACAGCTCCACTCTCTTAATTCAATGAATAGAGAGGTTTGTTCTAATAGTATTTGAGACAGGATATCAGGTCTGGATATCAGGATATCAGGATATCAGGATATCAGGATATCTTGTACAATGAAGAACCACTAAGACAACAATACGCAGTGTATTAATTATTGAAAATATACTAGTAATCAGTTGTGAAACTGTCTCACTGCTATTTGTTTCTCAATAAGAATGTTTAAAAAGAGAGTATAGTTATCATGCATTCTGGTTAATAAAGTAATATTGTAGAGAAGATCAGTCCACACACATGAGGAGCTTGAGCGTTCTGAAAATATTGGGCAATATAGTAAGTTAGTGACTAGATTCGGGTTATAGGAGAGTGTCTTTTCTAACACGTATAGGTAGGGCATAATTACTACCCAAGAGATTACCGATTCCACAAGGAATAGAGTGGGAGTATAACTCCAATTACATGGCCACAGAAACTTCTCCATGGGTCGTAAAGTATTAAGAGTCCGGAATCTACTTGAAAGCTAACATGTTAGCCTGGCAGGAAACATAAGAAAGCTGGGTCAAAGAATTGTATTAAAGCAGAATAATCAATATGAATTTTAAATTTACATTGCTTTGTCTTGTCCCCCAAGTCCTAAAAGAATAATATTTTGAAAAAGAAAGAAGTTTATTCTTTAATGTCGTAATTTAGTTACTAATTTGAGAAGTTTGAGGTGGCTCAGTCTGTGGATTTTCCTAAATGAGATAATAGATATCCTTATTGTTTAAGCATTTGGAATTGGACATCTTATAAACCTAAACCAACATTCCCTGGATATTTCCAGGTAAACCAAGTAGATAAACCAAGTAGGTCATCATTGTGGTAGTCAAGGTGTGAGGTGCTAATAGCAATGCAAAGAAGAGAAAAGTAAATATTTGGACTATATTTTGCAGGAGAAATTAATGTTTGCTGTTCAATTGGATTTCAAGAAGAGAAGGGAGTAATCAAGCATGACTTAATTTCTGGTTGAAGTAATTAGGTGAATAAAGGTGTCCTTTACAGAGACAGGAAACACTAGGCAGAAACAAATTTCTAGGGATGAGAAATTACAATTGCCAATATAAATATGATCATCTAGGGCTGGGGAGATAGCTTAGCCACATAAGGCTTGCCTGGCAAGCTCAAGGTCTCAAGTTTAATTCCTAGTACTGAAAGAAAAAAAAGACCATCCAGTTGGAGATGCTAAATAGGCATTGTAGTCATGGAAGTCAGAAAAAGGCCTGATATAAAGCTGCTTATATAAATGGTATGTAAAGGTATTTATATCATTTATTTATTTTAGTAGTATTTAAAGACATTTCTTTGAGAGTTTACAATAAAACATAAAGTAACTAACATCTAAAATTTGGACAGAAAAGTTGAACTATTAAAAAAACAAAAGTTAACAACATCAAAACTGAACACAATGACATTCCTCAATTCTCCTTTCATCCTTCTAGACTTGTTAACCTTTGCCCACTACTTCCGTCCTAGAACCTAACTTTTCTGAATAAGTCTCTACCTTTTTGCCTGTGCTTTCTCTCCTTTCATGACTGCTCTACGTGTCTACATTTTCAGGTACTCTGCTTACCCCCCCCCCATCTTTTTTTTTTAAAATGACATTCTATGTTTTCTGCCATTTCCTGTGTCATAGATTAACATACTATGTTTCTCTACCCAATGCTAAGTTTTCTGGGTATTTTTTTGCCTCAACTCTTCTAAGATGAGATTCTAAAAAGTGCTTTACCTTCTCACTCAGGTTTGTTTAGTTGTTCCAGTACTGACCAAATCTCTTTGGATTCTGTCTTAACAGCAGATGATGCCTAGATTGCAGTTTAATCTGCACTGCACCATGACCAGTGTGCATACGTATCTGTATCAACACAGTCATACTAGTCCACACAGCACCTGTCCATCATTTGAGCAAGACCCTTAGGAACAGCCCTGCAGGGCCAACCCTAGGACCTCCTATTTCTGGTGCCTTTACTCTTTCCCTTTATGTTTCTCCAGTGTTGGTGTTCATTTCTCAGTTTTGTCTCCCCATACCTCCAATCTCTGGGGTTACTTCCAGGGTTTTTCTACTCTTTCAGCCTTTCCACACCAGGGGAACTAATTCCCTCAGTTAAAGTCCTTGTATGATGTCCCTATGAAGAGACTGAGTAACCTGAACAAGCAGTCTGGGTTCATATTAGACTATATTGCTGGGATGGAAGGTCTCTCCTGAATGCTGACCTATCAGGTTTGTTCTTTAATGAGCTACCTAATCCTAGCTAGCATGTTCTCTGGAGAAGATAGGCCATTTCTCTATACCCAAGAGCTTATCTGGGATCTTGTTACAACCTGTATGTTTCTATTCTGGAGAACTGTGACTGCTGGCTATCCACCTGACTTTCAGGATAACCACTTTTCAAAATATTTTATTACTGTGTCTACATTCATCTGATTTAGTTTATTGGATACAATAGCAGTCCAGACTGGATTTAGTTCACTATTTTACTTTAGCACTATACATTGTCTGTGGGCCAATCTTATTTAAGTTCAGTTGCTATCATTGCTTAATTCCTTTCTCAATTACAGTTATTTTGCTTCATCTGGGGTCCTTCATCTGGGTATAGCATTAATATACACCAGTATGGGCACACTGGGCACAATTCAGGGAGATCAAAACTGATCTTGACCTCAGCTGCTCTTTGAAATCAGGATGTGAGAGTTCATTTAATATTGAACAAACAGCAGTGAAATACCTTTAAAACTTCAGCTTTGACCCAACCTGCTCTTAGAAACAAGGACACTAAGCATTCACTTAGGATTGAACAGCCAGCAGTCGAAAACACCTTTGGAACTTCAGTTTGAAAGAGTAAGATTAGAGTATATCTTGCAAAATTAGTTCAAGATTCTTTTTATTCTTTTTAAATAAGTCCATATGGTCACTCAATGAAATAAGCCTTCTTATTTCCTATACTGATAATTTCTCCAACAACATCTTCCTATATGAAATACTGACTAGACAATAACCTTTCCCAGAACGATGATAAAAGAAACCAGAGATTTCATTCTGACCATGGGAACTTTAGAACCACTGAGAGTTGTCTCTGTGAGAGTTTAGATAGGATGCAAAGAATTACTAGAGAAGGTGGTCATCTGACCTACACCAAGTGGTTAGGGAGGAGGACTTCAGAAAACTGGCCTGGAGGAAGTCTGTCCTTACAATTATATGCTTTAAGAAACTATTCATCTATCAGCTGTGTTCTATGGGAAACTCCCAAGAAAGCAAGAAAACAATGTGATAGAGATATTAAAAGCATAGTCATACATGGTTATTTCAGTATATGTATCAGCATTGTGTAAGAAGCATGGGGTTAGTGTTGAGCCAGCAACAGCACTGAACAAAGGGAAGTCAAGACTATCAAGTGGAAGAGAGATGCTTACACATGAAAACCAATAAATTAGGGGAGGTGATGTGACAGACGAAGAGCTGGGCTCTGAGAATGTGTAGGCGTGGAATCAGAGCAGGCATGCTTTCTGAGAGGAGGGATGAAAAAGTTAAACAGGAAAAATGAATCATGTGAAGTATAAAGAAACTATGATCCTGAAAAAAGGGGATGTTTATAGGGAACCTTGAAGAAACTAAAAGAATTTAATAGGTGTAAAGAATAGTAGGTGAAAAGGGACCTGGGCAAATGGGAAGGGAGCATAGTAGGGCCAGATGGGGGAAGGGCTCTCAAACTTAGTTAAGATATTTGGGCCTTATCCTAAGGCAATGGAATACACTTAATGACTTCAATATGGAAGGAATATAGGTACTAAATATAATAAAGATATGTCCCAAATTTTTACCTAGCTATGCCTAATGACAGAAGCTCATAAGCAGATGCCTGGGATATTGTTTGAAATAGCTGATAGCATGAAATAGAATCTCTTTGCAAATTGTATTCCATTTTTAAAAGATTATGAACATTTAAGAAAAAATGTGCATATTCAAGTTCGAATAAACTAGTATAGATCGTGAACCTTTGCTACAATGAATGCAAGGAGAACACAGAGCAAGAAGTGCCCCTAGCCATATTGCCATTTACCCTTGGAGAAGAACATATTTTAATCTGAAAACCTAAGAATAACATTAAGTGAGAATTAGACCTGGACAGACAGGAAAGATGTCATAGATTTAAAAGTTCAAAGCATAGTGCACAACCATGAAAATGCAAGAGACATAAATGAAAGACAAAAGACAGCTGCAGACAGACAGCAGCAGTAAAGACAAAGGCTCTTGAACATGAGGATTTCACCTTCAGTAAGAGAAAAGAAAGAACCCACAAGCATCAAAAGACAGCACAAGAGAACTGAGCAAACCCAGCAGCTGTGTGCACAAAGTGGGGAGCACGGTGCACAATGCTGATCTGTTGAGAGTTGGTCTTTGGTTTTGAGTAGCTACATTATGCTAATTTCTACCAGGTGAGCTGCTCATAGAATAAGATGGAAATTTATATTCACATCTGTAAATACAGATTTATAACACTACTTTATACATTTAGATATAATTAACCAAGTGTTACTGTTATATTGAAATTAATGGACTTATTTGGAGTTAAAGGATTAATATCACACCTATGTGACCTCCACTCTAGTTATAGCCTTCATTATGGTTCCAGCCCTTGATTTATTCTTCCAAGTTGCCAGTTCCAGGAACCTCTTTCTTTTGAACAATGACTAATAATCATAAAAGCAGTTAATATTTATGCACTCTTGCTATATGCAGCACTGTTTTGAATGCTTTACTTGATTACTTCATTCAATAGAAGTCACAACAACTGTATTTTTGTCGGTGTTTACAGTTGAGGAAACAGGCACAATGCGGCAAGTGGCTAGTTCAAGTCATGCCATAAAAAAGAAAAGGAATCAGAGTTCCAGTTTCAGTGGCATTTGAGCTCTTTGTTCCACTAAGTAAAATATGTATCAGGCGACCAGTTCTAGCTTATGGAGCTGTGTTCAGAGATGCCAGGGAAGGTGACACATTCCTGATAATGTTGAAACCAGATTGCCCTGCAAAATAAGTTTGGAAAAGAAAATGCTAACATAACCTACCTTGTTAGAGTACATAGTTCTCTAGTTGTTTAGGAGTAGAATAAATACTGGGGCTGGGAGATTCATTTGGATAAAAGTGGAGGTGGTTCCCCTCCCTTCCATAGAGTGTTTTTGAACTACTTCTGAGATACTATGGTAATTTCTTTTGCTGAAACTTCATAAACTTGGCTTAATTATTATTGTATATTACACAGCCAGATGAGCACATTTTAGACTTGAACTTGGAATTCTATATGCAACCAGATCCAGAGTACAAACAAGTGTGCATCACTTGCTATTTTTTGTGCCATTCTGTTTCCCACACTCATGGAACATTTTTTACTTTTGTTAATTTCTTCAAATTTCTGACTGTATTTTTCTATATTCTTATTCTCAATGAACAAGTTTCTTACTATTTAACTAAGAAAAATAAAACATCTAAAGCAGACTTCCACAAGTACCCATAAGTTATGGCTTGGGTCTAGATGTCCCCCGAAAGCCCCATGCAATTGGAGGTGGGGCCTTTTCAGAGGTGGATGATACATGTGAATGACACATTTCAGTGTGTGATTGATAAGTGGTGTGACGCCACAGTCCAGGGCACTAGGATTAAGGCCAGTGAGTGCTACTGGCCCAAAGGGTGGGTGCCATGGATAAGATAAAAAGGTGGGGGCAAAAAATGCTGTTAAGGTCCCTTAACAGCGTCACCTTCTGCCCAACACTGTTTCTCCTCTGTTATTCCCATCTGCCATGCCAACCTGCCTTGGAGATAGTCATATACTGGAATCTCTAAGAGCCAAGAGCTAAATAAATATTTCCTCCCTTAACTTTGGGTGTTAAGTATTTTGTCTCAGCAATGAGAAAAGTAGCTAAGACACCATATAGTATTTAGCTGACTCTGCATATGAGACTGTATGTTCTACTTTCTTTCCTATAAGTATGGGCATAATACAATGTCATCCCCTAAGCTTATGTATGAAGCAGAAATTCTGTTCCATGGATTCTACTTAAGGATAGTTTCTGGTGATTTTTTCTCTACCCTTTTTGAATAGCCAGCACCCCCATTTCCTACCTTCTGGATGATTTCTATCAGATATTATTTGTCTCATCCACCGTGAACTATACTTGTTATTCCTTAATTTTCTTTTCTCATTTTCTTTTAGGTCCACTGCACTCATGGTTTTATTCTCATCTCTCAACAAAAGGACCTCAATTTTGTTAAATGCAATAGTTAACATTTACTCATATTATTTAAATTACAAGATTTCTTTCTTGGAACTACCTTTTATTTGACTTCAAAGCTACTACACTCCTGGAATTTTGTTTCTCTGGGCCTTCCTTCTCATGTTCTTCGATGCTTCATTTAGCGCCTCTGACCTCTACTCGCTGGAGTGTCACCAAGATCGGCCCTTGGACCTCTCTCTCCTAATCATGGATTAGTCTTAACTCTATGCATATGGCTTCAAGATTTACACCTCCACCTTCTAATGCTGTCTTGAACCAGGCTTGGGAATCAGTTCCTACTTAAGATAGGAGATGTAAGAATTTTTTTTTTTTTTTGTGGAACTGGGGATTGAACTCAGACCTTTGCATTTGCCAGGGAAAGGAATGCTAATTTCATATTTTGTTAGACAAAAATGAGAAAAGAAAGAATTAGAAAAGATCACAGGAAAGATGTGTGGCAGACCCTGTTAGCTGTCAACTCAAAGTCCAATCTTCTGCCTCTTTCTTGCTGGCAATACTCTAATTTTATTGAGGCCCTCCATACATCAGAAGAAAAGCTCAGTATCTACATGAAGGGTAAATCTTATATGAGGTTAAGCAATGAAGAAGTACTTGATCTAATCATTTGTTTAAGAAAATTCACGGGGGCCGGGGAGATGGCTCAGTGGAATAAGCTCTTCCCTGGCAAGTGCGAGGGCCTGAGTTCAATCCCCGTGTTCCGCAAAAAAAAAAAAAAAAAGAAAAGAAAAAAAGAAAATTCACTTCTGAACAATAACAAGTAAGGACAAATTTCATGGAGGGATTCTATGAAGGCTTTTTCTTGAGAAAAAGAGTAGCACAGAAAGAAATAGCTACTCTTAATCGACTTTAGAGGCTGAGATGCCTGGAGCTACTTCAGCCAACATGGAAAGCAAGCCTAAAGAAAACCCATACTGATTACAACCAAGTGGAAAGAGAATACAATGAGTTCCCGATTGTATCAGGGGCCTTTGTAATAGCTAACTCTGGAGCTGTTGTACCAGCTAAGCTTCCTGTTGTGAGTATATAAATTTGCCTTATTGTTTTAGCCTGTTGAGTTGGATATTTACATTACTTGTAGCTTAAATATTAAAAGTGACATACAGTGGAAGTTTTCCACAGGAGTACATTTTAATAAACGTAGCCAGGTTGAACTGGACTAGTCAAGATTAGATTCCTGACTCTTTCCTTTTCATGTTCTATTTCCATCTCAGCTGCCTCCAAACAACTGGCCACTGGAGACATTGCTGATTTCCCTACTTGGATGTTGGTTGTTATGAACACAGTCTGTCTCCCCATTCAGCTCAGGGGCACAGTAGGGATTTTTCAAAAGAAATTTTATAGAAAAAAAAAGTATGGATGTTCTCCTCCTGCTCTTTAATTTCCTCTTTCTCCTTCTTGTCCTTTTCTCCTTTTCTTAATTCTACTTATCCTGTAACTGTTGTTAAGTAAGAGTACAGATGAGGCTGGCACAGTTTCTGGGCATGGACCTCAGTTTGTTCGCCCTACTAAAGTTCTCTGGAATGAAAAAGGGATGCACAGCTTCAGACAGTGGCCACTGCCAATGTAGCAAGCTGATATTTTGTTTCAGTCTGATCTGCTTGAGAGTCTCTTTTAAGGAAACCTTAGGTTCCTGAGTCATTTATATGCTCATTTATTCAATAAACATTTGCTAAAGGGTCTCATACAGGCAGTCATCAGTGCAGGAGAGGAGAAAATAGCACTGGACCTGACAGGTACCTCTGCTTTCAAAGGGGGCTTATATACCAGTGAGAAGAAGGTGAAATGTAGACAAACAAGAGGTAAATGAACTATCAATATGGATTTTGAAGGAAATTAACAAGGTTGTATAAAAAAAATGGGGATGGCTGAGGGGCTACCCTAGTAGAGTAGTCACAGCTGGGTTTTCTAAAGTGATTGCGAGCTCCAATGTAACAGATAGGAAGTCAGATATGTACGTTGGTCTTAACCACCCAGCAGAAAAGTATAAAAATGAAATATAAGAAGTAAAGCCATGCTGTTATGTTGAGCTGTAGGGGACTCAGGTCAAAAATTTCTGGCATAGCCAGGGAAGTGGAAGACCCAAAACTATTATGGGCTACTGGACTCTTTTGGATTATTTTGCTGAGTTAACACACCTATAATATTCAAATAATGGAACTTAACAAAAAAGGGTATACAGATGAATGTCCATTTTGTATCTGTATATTCAGGGTGGTTAGGATAGATATATAGTTACATTCTCTTAATGAATAGAGTGATTTGCTCTAATGGTGTTTGTAGATAGGATATCATGTACGCATCTTGTACAGCAATTAACCACTGGGAGGAATGTATGCAATGTGTTAATTATTGAAACTGTCCTACCAATTTGATTTGAAACTGTCTCATTGCCACTTGTTTATCAATAAAATTATGGGAAAAAATAAAAATAAAAATAAATTAAAATAGAAAAAAAATTAAAAAAATCCTCTGATCTCCATATTAAAATAAATAAACATGTTTATAAAAGTAAAAAAAAAATAAAACCAAGAAGCACATAGTAGTGGCTGTGAAGGCAGAACGAACTGACTTTCTTGAAGAAATACAAAAACAGCCCGAGGGCTGAGACATGGGGCATGAGGGACAGATAGGTATTCAGAGGCATCTACCAATGGCCTCATGGCCATGGGAAAGTGTATGACTTAGCAAGAGGGCCACCGGAAGCCAGGAAAAGGTCGAAGGAGGGAGTAGCTTAATTTGCTTTATATTTTAAATCTTCCCTCTTGCTGCACTGTAGCAAACAGTAGGGAGCAAAGTAGGAAATGAGAGACCATATGAGGAGGTACCTCCACATTCCACGTAGGAGTGATCTGGCTCAGCCTGAGGTGATGGCCATGGTGACAGCACAGGTGGAAGATGAGGAGCTATTCTGGAGGTAGAAGTAAAGATCCTGATGTTCTGTTTGGACATTAGAGTGCAGTGAAGGAAACGAAGAAAATTCATTGTTTGGCCTGAGAGGTAAAGATGGAGTTGTTATTGCTTAAGATGAGAAAGATTTGTAAAGAGAGCTAAACAAAACTCTATTTTGAATATTAAAAAACTGCACTATTTCTAGAGCTATCTAGCACAGAAATAGAAATAGTAGGCACACACATGATTGTGTGTGTGTACCCACAAGTGTGTATGAATTTTCTTTGTAAGCTGTAACAAATCAACACAATCAGTAGTGGGTAAAACAATGCTTGCTTTCTTATATTTCTGCATAGAACAGCTGAAATCTGTGATCAGTTTTAGTAGGTCAAAAACAGACTCTCCAAGGGCATGCTTCCTCCAAAGATGCTCAGGGAGACACTGTTCCTGCCTTTCCCTGACTCAGGTGCCTGTTGTCACTTTTTGGCTGGTGAGAGTATCACTCTGATTTCTGTGCTGCAATTATGGTATTTTTTGCCTCTGCCTAACAGTTGTTTCTTTGCTTGCTTTTTTGTGCTTGTTTTTGTTTTGTGATGAGGCCTATGCAATACAGGGTGACCTGGAACACTGTGATACTACTTCCTCAGCCTCCCAAGTGCTAGTATTACAGGTGTGCACCACCACACCTAACATGGTCTAATCTTCTGAGGAAACTTTTAGTGGCATTGAGGGCCCTCCAAAAGTATCTAGGTTAATTGTTTCATCTCAAAACATTTCCCTCAAAATATATGTAAATTAGGTTCTCTCTCTCTCTCTCTCTCTCTCTCTCTCTCTCTCTCTCTCTCTCTCCAGGTATTAGGATGTGGATGTCTTGGAAGGGAGCATTATCCAAACTATCAGAAAATGTGTATGTTGAGAAAAAAAGAGATAGGCAAATAGATACACAACTGAACAGACAGACACAGAGTCTTTCACGTTGGGAGTTTCATTCCCCTATATATCACTTTGACCTATCTCAAAAATTTTTTTCTTTACATATGCCCTACATAAATATATCCTTCTGATATAGGGGAGAGTTGATATATGAATTCATGTTTTATAAAATCAAAGAATGAATTTTAGGAATGATGGAGATTAAGAGCAGAATGTATTTATTGAGGAAAAGAGAGTCTCTGTCCAGGAGAGGGCTACAAGGGGACTGGAGTGGGTTGCCAAGGACTCTGCCTGTTCTAAGGGTTTTATTGAGCAAAAGTGTGAGGTGAGATGGGTCTAAGTTGAAAAACATGGCAACTCACAAGGTAGGCATGAGGTGGGACAAAACTATGGTGAGCCAGTAAGATTACAATTGCTAAGGTAAAATTGATTAAATCATGATCAAGTGGGGAAGCAAGTCATGTATCAAGGGGCACGAATACAGAACAGGGGCTTTTCCTATAGGGAGTTGGGTTAGTGACTCTTCCAGGCTTTCTCAAGTTGATAGTGACCTATTTAGAGTATCAGTCCCTTATTTTATCCTTAGGGAGGTATGCATTTGTTTGATCTTTTGTCTTGACATCCGACTCACCTCTGTCTCTCCTATAGTTGCAACACATCTTGCCTTCCATACTAGCTCCTTTGAGGGCCTGGTCCTGTCTGACTGTCTATAATATTTCTATCTAACTCAGCTCCTACAACACTCCTACTTGTCATGTCATTTTTCTGTGACTTTCAAAATTCTTTTTTTTTGGGGGGGGTTCATAATAGTACTGTATAATGAATCACCCAAGAATCACACACTACAAGTCCTGGAAATCTACCCAAACAGTAAATAGTAAAGAATCCAGCTGAGCACCTAGAGCTCCTAACAATGCCTCCCACCAGTCCAACTGGAGGCCCAGAATCCATAGCAAGCCTCATGCAGGCCTGCTTCATGGTCTCTGTTGGAAAGCCTGAAAGGTCAGTGGTGGAATCTAGCAAGTCTTACCAGTGGCATGAAGGATCTGTGCTAGCAGGCAACTTTCAAAATTCTTGATCTTGGTCTTTTATTCCATTTTGTTCAGCTTTCCTATAGGAAATGTTTGTCATTTAAATAAGGCTCATTAATCAATTAAATAACTCCTTATATCATTGAGCATTGAAAACATGCCAGCTATATTTTCTATCACTAGATTCTACTTTCTGAGGCTGGTGCATTTGCTGTTCTGTGCGCTATTACACTCTGGCGCCCTGAATGATCCCTAGCATGTTCTAGGCGCTCAATACATGGCATACAATCGACTGAATAAACACAATGGCAGGGATAGCATTTACTTGACCCCTAAGCTCGTGCAACTCTAATTCCATAGGACTTACCTTTAGCACATGATGCCAGATTTCTTATAATTCTAAGTCAATGTCTTAATCATGTGGCCTTGCTGACAGGTGCTGATGTTCTCTGGAGCCTGGCCACTTATCTCAATTGATGTGTTGCCTAACAGTACACTACTTGTAGCTTTATATTTCTAAGCAAGGAAATTCATATTTGGATGCATTAAATTACGAAGTGCTGTATAAAATGTTCCTCCAGTTTCCACATCTATGTAGAAAATGGCTCATTTTGTCTCCTTTTTTTCAATTGTTGGTACTTTTTTCTTCTTGATTTCTTGTACATTTCTTTCTTTTTTTCTTTTCTTTCTTCTTCCAATTTTGCATGCTTATATCTGGTAATATGAATAACTAGTTGGAAGACAACACTAGGCATTAAAACAAATATTGTGAAATTCATATTACTTTGTTAAGTGAAATTCTGTATCACTTATTTTTTGTTATCATACTATTTAGTACTCTCTTTAAAAAATTTTTTAAAAATGTGGGGAAGTTTTGATATCAGTGGAAAATTAGATACTGCCTAAGCCAGGTTGTTCTCTCCCTCATTCACTCTCTCCCATATTTCCTTGGCTTATTTCATGACCTATGAACCTTTAAGTCAATCTTATTCTGGAAGAAAGAATGCTTTGAATATTTCAGCTGTATGTATATTTGTGGTGCTAATAGATTATTTTAAATCACACGTCTACATTTATTATTATGTTATACTTTATGATTTATATCTAAATTTCCCTCCACTAAACTTATCAGTGGATAAGTTCATTGATGAATTTATAGCTAAATGCAGCTTGGGAGTTATAGCCTGGTGGTTGGGCACTGGAAGTGTAACCTTAGAAGGCTTATCCCCCATCCTCCTTTATTCACTGGTCTGTTCCCTGTCATCATGTCATGAGCTCTTTCTCCTCTGACATGCTATTCTGACATGCTCCCCTGTCTTGGGTATAGTGAAGTATGAATTGAAGCCTCTACAAACTGTGAACCAAAATAAACTTTTCTTCCTTTATGTTGTAGCTATCAGGTAGGTATTGTATCTCAGGGATGAGAAAAGTTACTAAAGTACTAGAGAAGTGTGGTTTTTGCTTTGATATTTCCTGCCTATGTGGTTCAAACACCTTTGAAATTGGCTTGTGGGAGGAGTTTATAAAGCTTTGGAGATACCAGCAAGAGACGTAGACTTAGAATGCTTTAAGCTTATCTTGATGAGAGATTCTGGTTGGCTCTTAGAAGACCAGAATATTGACAGTAAAGTATCTGGAAAAGACCAGGCTCAAGACGTCTTATTTGGGAAGGACTGTATAGACAGTTGGACTCCAGGCCATATTGCTATCCTCTGGCAGAAAATTTGTCTGCAGGAGAGTAGGATTAAAGGTTGATGATTAAATAATCTGGCAGAAGAAATTTCTGTTGAGTCGGTGGCATGTTTACTGTTGGGGGGCTTTTAGCCAGCTATAACTTTAGAATCAAAAGCACATGGTCCAATCAAAAGCATGATTTAAAATTTTTTCAGTCAGGTTAGAATGGAAATTCCAGTAAAGTTGGAGCTTGCAAAACTTGGAGCAGAGGGTGGTTTCCTAGCTAAAATATTAGAATTAAAATGAAGCTAAGTACTTCCTTTAGAACAGATGGCTTGCAGGTATCACAGGAAACAGCAGGACCCTTCCCTTAAAAAGTTTAAAATTTCAGAGGCTTTGGTCTGCAAACTGGTTGTGGTTGCCCACATCTGTAATCTCAGCACTCAGGAGGATCACTGTTAGTCTGAGTTCAAGACCATCCTTGGCTATCAAGTGAGTTTTTGGCCAACTTGAACTGCATAGTGAAATTTTCTCTTAAAAGACAGAAAGATTTTTGTTTGTTTGTTTGGTTGTTTTGCTTTGAGAAGAGAGCCTCAGGACACCATGTTCCTGAGTGGGATCACCTATATAATTTCTATTTTTTTAAAATTTATTTTATTGAGAAACACATAGCAATGAGACAGTTTCAAAACCAAATAGTAGGGCAATTTCAATAATTAATACATTGCATATTGTTTTCTTCATAGTGGTTATTCATAGTACAACATGCAGATATGATATACTGTCTAAACACTATTAGTATAAGTCTTTCTTCTCATTGAATTAAGAGAAAGTAGTTGTATACCTATCCTAACTATTTGTATATACAGATAGAAAATGGTCCTTCATTTATATCCCCTTTTTTTGTTTAGTTTTCTCAGAGATGGGTATTTCATTGCCATTTAAATATTGAAGGTGTGTGAATCCAGCAAAATAATTCAATATAGTTCAATAGTCCATAATAGTAGTGGACTATCTGCAGAACTGGCAATGTCAGAAGTTGTTGACTTGAACCTTTTAAGGCTCAGCATACTAATATGGCTCTACTTTTTATATCTCATTTTTATACTTTTCTGCTGGATGGTTAAGACCAAGATAAAGCAAGACCTTCCTCAGTATTCCATTAATAGCTGCCAGCCATTCAGGCACTGAGAGAAGGAAGCCTGGCTACCTCTTCAGCTGGTGGAAGACTTTGATGTCATCTGCACAGTACTGGTTTTATGCATATGCAGGATTTGTGGGTCATAGAGGTATTCATCTAGATTTCAGAAGGCCTGAAAGGCCAGGTAGTGTAGTCCCTCATGACAGTGTTGTAGGCAGCTAAGTTAGATAGAAATATTATAGGCAGTCAGACAGGGCCAAGCCCTCAAGGAGACAATATGGAAGACACGTGACTTTGGAACTTAGGAAAAGACAAGACACTCCTGTCACGGGCCAGACCTCAAGACAAGAGATGCAGCCACATACTTCCCTAGGGATGGGCATCAGGGATTGATATTCTAAACAGGTATCTGTCACCTTGAAAGAGCCACTAACCCAACCCCCAACAGGAAGAGACTTTTCCATATTCATGCCCCCTTGTTACGTGACTCAATTCCTCATTTGGTCCTGGATTTAATCAATTTTACCTCAGCAATGGTGCTTGTAACCTTATTGACTGACCATAGTTTTGTCCCACCTCATACCCACGTAAGTTGAGTTCTCATGTTCTCTGCCTTAAAGCTTTCTCACCACATAGTTTTGCTCTGTAAAAATCCCTGGAAGAGCACTTCTTGGGTCCTCCTTCTGTCTCTCTCTTGGACAGCTTTCTTTCCCCCAATAAATATATTCTTCTCTTAATCTCCATTGTTCCTAAAATTCATCCTTCAATTTTGGAGAACATGAATTTGGCCCAGGTATCTTTCAGGCTGGGAGTTTCATTCCCCTGTATGAGGAGGAGAGTGTGTGAAGCCATGAGAGTGAAGCAAAAGGTGCGGTAAAGATTTCAGGATGTTGGAAAAGCAAAGAACATGGAATAACTGAGGAAAGCTGTAAGGAACTGAGTACAGCCAGCCTGATAGAGAAGTCATGAGGGGCTACAACCATTAGCAGTGCTGCAGGAGTGGGGCTGCCAGGCCCTGTGGAGTTCATATTTTACCACAGAGTGCCCCATGTGCTAGATTCAGAACTGTAGGATTTAATGTTTATCCTGTTGGATTTTGCACTTGCTTAGGTCCTAACCCTTTCTATCCCCTTTTGGAGTTTGGAATATTTTCCTTATGCTGGTATTTAACTTTCTTTTAATTTTTACAGGGGCTCACAGCTGACAGTTTGCCTTAAATCTCTTTGAACTTGGACTCTTCAGCAATGTTGAAACTGTTAGGACTTTGGCAACTCTTAGAGACAGACTAAATATGTTAAAGGCATGGGGAGGAGAGAGACCACCCAAACCAGTGCTGTAAGAGCAACTGTGACTGTTTAATCACTTCCATAGGAGCAGGCTGAGTTCCAAGAAAAGGAAACAGCAGGAAGTGGAGGGTGGACCAAAGGATTTAAAGGGAGGGAAGGAATAGATGCCTTGAGGAATCTGGGGCAGAGACAGTGTGGTTGTGCTTCCCTGAATGGGTGGGGCAGATCTAGTCATGTTCCTCAGGTGGTTCAGGTGGACATGGCTTTGTTCCTCTGATAATGGTAATGGCTTCAGTCGTCAGGCATGACATTCTTCTCTGTTATTATTAAGAAAAAAGAGTAGGGAAGGTGGGTGCTGCTTCTCAGGGATTTTCATGTGGGAAATGTGGGTGGCACAGACACCTTAACTGGGAGAGAGTTCTTGGGGCATAGGATAGTGTGGGCATGTTATGTAGGTTAGTAAGGACCCAGACTTGGGGAGGGACTGGAATGCTGCTAAAGGTAGCTGAAGATAGAGAGACATAAAGCCAGTGATTTCTGCCATGGAAGGATTAGACCTGTTTAACAGGGAGTGAGTTGACTATAGGGTGCTATAGAGGTAGTCAGGGTCTGTTGGGGGAGTGACAGAGGTGCAACTCTGGAGCATATCAAAAGGAACAGTAGGGTTAACCAGACAAGAGCGCACAGAGAGGAGGGTAATTTGACTCCATCTGGGGAGAAGTCATGTAGTGTCCTGAAAAAGGTGACCTTTTGTCTATGTAAGGAATGACTTGAAGGTAGAGGCCTGAGGATTGAACCAAGGAAAATCAAAGAAGATTCAATGAAGAAAGTGGTAAGGTAGGTAGGAACAGGGCAGTCAGGTGTCTTCTGAAATTAGGGTCAGCCCAAGGGAAGCAGGGGAGCTTACTTGTGATTTCTGCAAGGAAGAGACAGGCAAGTTATCACTGGGTTTGGAGAAATCACACAGACTGCTTCAAAGCTCAGGGGTATCCAAAGACACCTGAGGACAAGACTGCATTTGTATAACACAGGTGCACAGTGGGATATAGTTATGTAACCACGACTTAGCACAGGTAAACACACATGCACTGGTTATAGCACTATGAAAGAATGTAAATATGAGCTAACAACCTGTATAAGAGTTACACAATAAAGATGCAAGCGACTCTCTTGTGCTTTTACACCCTTTGCTCCGTGCTGCCTGCTGCTGTTGCTAATGTCTTATGGATGTGCATTTTTTTAAACCTTGGGACATCACCAGTGAAAATGTCCCTTAAGTCCCTACATGGGGCCAACACTGGACAATAGCTTTATCTGGGAGTGTTACACGTACTGGGGAGGGTCTTGTAGATGGACAGCTATTGGGGTGCTGTAGATGACCTGGAAGGGTCTTGTCCAATTAGGTTGTAGTCACCAGGGATTTAAATCTTTAAGTAAAACCCATCTGTTAGCTAGGCTATCTCCCTTAGGCTATCCAAGGATATCCAGTCCTTTTGGAGCTGAAGCATGAGCTTAACAAGGGGAGACTTGAGGAGGCCACTCTCTCTCTCTAAGCTTTTGAATGATTTAAGCGGTTGGGGTTATTGAGGTTTTGTTGGACTCCAAGAGATTTAGACACTTCCTGGGTAATTTGACTAATGAAAACTACAACACTACTGATAGACTAGATGTGGGAAGGCCAAACAGAAAGGTAATACTGGCTAGGATGGAGGTGAGAACAGCTGAGGCCTTGTTTGAACCTTCTCCTGCCCTATCTTGACACTCAGCCTAAGGGAGATAGCCTAGCTAACAGATGGGTTTTACTTAAAGATTTAAATACCTGGTGACTACAGCCTAAGTGGACAGGACCCTTCCAGGTCATCTACAGCACCCCAATAGTTGTTCATCTACAAGACCTTCCCCAGTACATGTAACACTCCCAGATAAAGCTATTGTCTAGTGTTGGCCCCAGTGGGAAAGGTCTCTACCCAGCTAGTAAAGGTAGTAGACCCAGTACCTGACCCATCCCAGGAGATACCTTAACTTTTGCACCTGCAGAATGTAGGTGAAATCAATTTGCCAATCCTGAGTTGGAGAAAAGCCTCAGTCTTTTTTTTTTTTGTGGAACTGGGGATTGAACTCAGGCCCTTGTGCTTGCCAGGCAAGTGCTTAAAGCCTCACTCTTGATGTGTAGGAAAAGAAGAATTAGAATCAGGATGGAGTATCTGATCAGCAAGAGACTGAAGGAAGAGGATAAGTGGCTGCAGCTGCTGCAGCAGGAGGCTCAAGAGGCTATTGGGGGGCAAGGTCAGTTAGATCTATTGTCAGGGAAGAGTCAGCATTGGGTGGAAGGAGATAAGGTGAAAGAATGGAAAGAAGATGGATTTGAAAGGAATCACAGGATTTGAAAGGAACAGGGAGGGAGGAGGTTACATAGTGTAAAAATGCCTGGACATTGGGTATCTCAGCAGATCAGGAGAGGGGTGGAAGGGCTTTAGGTTTTTGAGGAGACAGGCTAGGTGGCAGGATGGAGGAATAGAAGAATAAAGGCCTCCCACAGACACCAGAGAGACATAGTTGTCATGCTTGGTGAGACAAATGAGAACAGCAACAAGGCCCACAGTGAACATCGCCAGTTGGGATTTAGGGCCATAATGGACTGTGGTGAGTGACCAAGGCAGTCATCACCATAGCTGATCAAACATCAAGGGAAGTCAGCCTTCCCGGGGAATTTCTGTGACCAGTACCAGACTTAAGGAACACAGAGTGGAATGAGCCTCTTATTATTGGGGTGGTGGTGGTGGAAGAGGAGAAAAATGAGAGCAAACCATGGCCAGGGCCCTGACCAAGAAAACGGGGCTGTCTAGGGATCCTGTAGCAAGATGGGCTAGGTTAACTTTTGGGTCAATCCAGGGGAATGCAAAGGGAGGCTATGAGGAGAGGCACAGGGGTACAGTGAGAAATGCATGTTTTAAATCTTAGGCAGGGTAATGAGTGGTAGATAGGTAGGTGGAGGGCAAGAATATGGAATTTGGCACTGAAAGGTATATAGTAAGGACAATCTGATTAATAATAGTGCAGTGGGAATTGCCTGTGATCCCAGCACTCAAGAGGCTGAGGCAGGAAGATTATTGTGAATTTGAGACCAGCCTGGGCTACAAAGTGAGCTCAAGGCTAGCCTGAATTGCAGAGTGAGACCCTGTCTCAAAAATACTAATACTACTACTAATAAAAATAATGTGGAGATCTTGTACCAGTTTTTACTTGTTATCTGCTTTCTGTAAAAGGAAAACAAGAGTTTTATAAAGACAGTTGATGGGGATTAAGAGACTGTGTCTCCATAGGTGAGAAATGATAGGGTTTAATCCCCACAAAGCCAGATCAGTGAGGGGATATTGTGGAGCAGGGTAGGGTTGTTTGGCTTGAGAGGGATATTACCCAGTGGTTGGGATGAAGCCAGGAACAGGGCAGAAGTATTCCCAGGGCCTGGGGCTGAGTTGAGGGCAAATGGTGAGAGGAACACATTAGCTTGACTGTAAGTACTGGTTATGTCCCAAGGATGGCCAGAGTAACTGATAACTTGGTTAAGATGTCACACTCTAAAAGGGAAATGGGTCAGGTCAGTATACTAAGAAGGAGCTCAAGAAAAGGAAATGACTAAATGGACACCAGATAAAGGGCATTTGTAAAGGTCTGGAGACTTTGCTGTCAATGCCCAAGATAGTAGTTGGCGCTAAAAAGATCAGTCCTTTGAAAGAAGGAAGGTAGAATGACTGATCCTCCTAACAACCAGAAAGGAGAAGGACTTACCCTCCATTGTGAGAGTTATGAGGCCTTTGGGCAGCTTTAGTTTTCAGTGGTCATACCACGGTCTGGGAAAGAGACAGTTAGGGGGTCTCTGATGTAGTCAGGGCTTACCAGGTAATACATTTAGTACAGACCACATAATTTATGGCATAATTTTATAATTTTCACTAAAAAAGTCAAAGGCAAAAAAGTATAAGAGAACTTCCCAGGCACTAGAGACCCAAAGAATCCAGGTGAGTGTGTAAATCCCACATCAATGTCCTGCAGGAGTCCAGTTGAAGACCTATTGTCTGTGGCAATATCTCAGACAAATCTATTTCAAGGATCTGCACTGGGAAGCCCCAAAGGTGAGTGGTGGAAGCTACAAAGTCTGCAGGAGCATAGGCCATCAGGCTGAGGGATCTGCACTAGAGCTAGGAAGTGATGCTCAAGGTAAGCACTGGAGTTTCCCCAAAAGAACTGCCATTATCCTTGGGGACATCAAGAACCTAAGCCCCTCTGATGATAACAGCTAATTTCATATCAGGAAAATCAGCATGAAAAGCTTCTCTAGGAGAATCAACAGTACATCCTCTTTTCCTAAAGTTCTCCATTTTATGCTTTTGGCAACAATCCTCAGGTGGGCATTCCACAACCAGAACCTTACTGATTCAGTTGAACTGGGTGTTACATGTTGATCAATAGTTAATTCTCCACACAAAGGGTTCTGACCCAATGGTGTTTGCCAGTGTTGGGAAAATTAACTTCCAGTGAGGAGTATGTAGGCCCGGCCCTTTCATTGTTATTCTGAGGCCTGGACTATAACTTGTATGTCCTGTTCACAGTTGTGCTACATTTTTACCTTTTGACTTGACTCACTGGAGAGCCTAGTCTTACCTGACTGCCTATAGTATTTTTACCTAACTTAGCTGTTTATACCCTTTGAAGAGTGATTTTGAGCTGCTATGAGGGAGCAGGGTGTGATGGCCATTCTGGCTACTTCAGGCTGAAGGTGGTCATAGATGTGATTGGCAGCGAGAGACACTCTCTAGAGGGTCTATCTAAACACCTTCAATAGACATCATGTGCTCTTGTTATAGGTAGGCATATATCTTTAAATTTTCAGGAGACAAGGCCAAAGAAAAATTTAAGTAAGTACAGGCTAAACAATAAAATCAACAAGCCTAT